>NC_139982.1:26845667-27130667 GCF_963993115.1 Abramis brama
GACTTTTTTTGCTAAATGTTTTTTGTTAAATACACAGTATATATATATATATATATATATATATATATATATATATACACACACACACACACACATTTCTATATACATATCTACATGTCATTAGCCATGTTGCACTAAACCTGTATGGCTTTCTTCTGTGAAAGACAAAATGATGGAAGCTTTCAAGATTCAAAAATGATGCAAAAGCACCAGAAAAGTATCAGTAGCCCATATGATGGAATTATTTAGTGCATATAGTCTGAAGTCATCAACTGATATGATGATATCTGTTAACCGCAATGATTAGATCATTGAGTCAGTGGCTGCGTCTGAAATCGCATACTCTCTTATAGGTACTAATTGTGAATAAGTAATTACTTTGCAGCCGCTAAAAAAGTATGTTCTGTATAGAATGAATGTGTGTAAAATGAATTAAGGTGTTAATGAAAGTACTACATTTGCTATGTTGTCATTATCATGTGACTTCACTGTCATTCACAAATCCTCTCCAGTGGCCTCATGGGATAGTAAAGTGTCCATCATATGCAGACTTCAGAATCTCGCCGGAAGAAGAACTGTAGGTCATTAGATGAGTACTGTGAATTTGGACATACTTCTTTTGTCACATACTGTTTTTCATCTACTGTATCGTAGGGAAGTGTGTGTTTTCGGATGTAGCCACTGAGTTCAATTTGAGCGAGCTGAATCAGTTTGATTGATGTATGAACCATTCAGACCAGTTTTGTTCAGATAAACCCAATTAATTGAAAGATTTAGACTCATCACTACTTCTCTCACGAAAGCACCAAGGACAGTCAGGAATATTTAGTAATGTTCCTTTTCCATACTTTAAGCATCAACGGTTCAATTCTCAAATCAATGTAATAGTATAGGGGGAAAAACAACCTGTACATCAATCAAAAATTTTATTTTTGTTACACAGAATAAAGTTACAGAGGCTTGGAATGACATGACGGTGAGTAAAATTATTTATAATTAATCATTTAAAATAATTAATGAACTATTCTAAATAGTTTTCGGGGTCAATGCATATAAAACTCTATCGGTAAGTCTTATTACACTGCTGTTAAAGTTTCATTTCACGTTAGTCCTCTATTGGAGTTTAGTGCGGTGGAGAGCGCGGAGCTGCGGTGTTTGTCGAGGAGGGTTAAGGGGAAAGACGACTTCTAATTACATTTAGCCTCATTAGTCGGACCCTCTGACTCTGCCTCGCCATCAAGTTAATGTATGTGGCCCTTCAGGATTGGGAAGGGAAAATGGATTTGCACTGCATTAGTTGATGAAATGTATAAATTACATTATGAACCACAATGTGATCTTAATGTCACTCATTCAGCCAGAGGGAGGGCTTTTACAGCAGACTCCGCCCGCATCCGTGGTCAAGAGACTGTCCTTCTCACTGGACAAGAATGATAACTAAAGATTTTTATAGTTTGAACTGAAACTTACACACTTTGTGTAACTTTTGGCCCTCTAACAGTTAAAAAAACAAAATTGCATGCATTTTGCGGAAGAACATTGCTTGGTGACTTGCTCTGTGTGACTGTGCGGATGAATATGGTTATCCTACTGCTCATAAAATATTCACTACTACGCCCCGTTTTTCAGGTTCGAAAACGCGAGGCACACTATTTGTATTCAAATAGAAAATAGTTATTTTAAATTGTAATAATATTTCAAAATATTTTAATGTTATTACTGCATATTAATCAAATAAATTCAACTTTGGTGTGCTTTCAAAAAAAGTTCAGAAAGCCCTACCAATCCCAAAACTTTTGAATGGTACTGTATAAATTTGAACTTAAAATTGAATACTCTAAAAAAGAAATAGAAATGCCCCCAACACCAGAAAGGAGACAGACAGACAGATTATATATAACACATTTTCTTTGAGCAACCCATAAATTATAGTAAAGTCATACATTCATAGACATAGTCATTAATGATGGATTGTCAGCATGCAATGACAGCTAATTTGGAGTGTTTTGACTAGAAAGGCATGAAAAACAACTATTTAAGATCTTTCAAACCATCAAGACCACTCTGGCTTCACGTTATGGAGTCAAAACTCAGACAGAGAGCATTCAACCCACACAGATCTGGTCTGCAAATTGCAGGACCAACATGTCATTGGTGACAGTGTCAAGGTGAAAACCAGGGGTATAAATGAGGAAAAACACTCTCTTGCTCTCTCCCCACCCCTTTGACTTTTTCAAGATGTCTTTGACTTGTTTACATGATTCAAGTCAATATGAGATTTCTCAGTGTAGAGATGTCTGGCCTTTTAAGTGATGAATTTAACTTTGGATTTTTAACTGTTTGCATTTTAGTCCATCTGTACTTTAATACAGATACACAAATATCCAACCTACTTAAATTAAAGGGGTGGTATGATGCCCTTTTCACAAGATGTAAAATAAGTATCTGATGTCACCAGTGTGTGTATGTGAAGTTTTAGCTCAAAATACCCCACAGATATTTTTACATAGCATGTTAAAATTGTCACTGTTTGAGGGTGAGGGTTCCTTTAAATACAAATGAGCTGCTGCTCCCGGCACAGAGGGCGGAGCTTCAACAGCTTGTGTCCTTTTACCTCACACAGACATGCATTGAAAATTTCTAAAACTTTTAGCCTTTTATGTTCAAACCGGAGTCAGAAAGATGAAGAGACTCAAGAAGAAGTGAAAACATGTAGACAACATTTCTGAATGGTTAGTTGATGAATTTATGTAGCTTATGTGCAGTTGTCTTCTAGTCATTGATTAGCATATTCTGTCATGATAATCTATAATACATAACAATGATTGAAATTTGAAAGCTGTAGTGTATAGACTAGACCATTTTAAAGGATGGATGCATAGACTGCCACTATTTGTAACCAAATGCACTCTTAAATAAATATGCCATTTATGATTCGTATTTGAGATTACAAAAATAATAACAGAAAACCCTCCCAAAACAATGACAACAAAATCGTATTGTTCTCACTCGAGCTCACCACAGCACAGATGAAGATGAAGACGTTGACATGCATCACGTAATTGGCTGATTGGTCTGGGAAAATTAAGGTTTAGGCGAAGACGCCGCAACTGCACACGGTGAAACGCCCGCCGACCCGCAAACACATCACAATTCCAGCAAACAAGCACAAGCCATCTCAGAGAATGACAGATTACCAAAAACACACACTGTTGACAGGCAAATACCGTAAACTCGCTCACATGATGAATAGCGTACACGGTATCACATTATTGCAATGAGTAATTTAATCAGCTATCGAGTCAAAACAACCCACCTCCAGTTATTTACACACAGAAGGTGAAAATGAAAAGCACATGCGTGATTTCTAGAAATAAAATTATGGGGGGGGGGGGGGGGGGGTTCACTATTTCCTCTTTTTTCATTGCAATTTCTCTCAGTAAGATCAAATACAGGTTTTAAAGGCAGTCAACAAATGCAGTCTTACCTGACTGTGACATTTTGCGGTCAAATAGTTTTATTCATTTTCCATTTTCTATTTCCAGTCTCTTTTCCAAAATTTGCCTAATAATAAAAGACAATACTTTTCCTTTTTTACTCTTCTTCCCTTAAAGGGATAGTTCACCCCCTGTTTGGTTGACATTCTTCAAAACATCTTCATTCGTGTTCAGCAGAATAAAGAAATTCATACCGGTTTGAGGGCGAATAAATGATGACAGAAATTTAATTTGGGGTGAACCATCCCTTTAAAACTGACTTTAGCAGTGTAATTTATTTTATATTCCAAACCCTTTGAGATTGTGCTGAACCGAATGCTCTCTCAGCATGGGCACCCTCAGTGTCAGATAGCCTTTCGTCATTGTTGTTACTCTGCGGTTAAGTGAAAAGAGCTGCGACGCTCCAAAATTACAGCTCTGTCCCTCTCACTCGCTTTCTCTTTCAACGCGGCAACATTCACCGCTTTTTCTAACAGCGGGAAATGTGAGCATCTTTTGTTGAAGGCCTTTGTCTTTTCAGAGCATGTTATCAGCGTACGACACTTTTCAGACTCCACAAAATAGGTATTTAATGGGAGTCCTGTCCAAAGACAAGACCTAGGACAATACATTTGAAATTGTGTGCTGAAATTCATTCGAGAGCATTTTTCATGAAAACAAGGGAGAAATTTTGTTTACAAAGACTTATTCAAAATAAGGGTAAATGGATCACTTAAATTAGTGACATTCATCATTTTGTCATCTTGTGTGTCCCTTTTTCCTTTTAATGTAATGTAAAGGAATAGTTTACACAAAATTCAGAATCTGCCATTATCTACAACGCCTCATGTCGTTCCAAATCGGTAGTCTATGACTTTTTCTTGACAAGAAAAAAAAAAAAAATAGACCAACAGACCAAAAAATATAAACTGTCAGATCTCATTTGTAGGGATTTGCCGATACAGATTAGTTAATATTTTTACTATATAAACTATAACTGGCTGATATGCCATTTTATCTAAATTAATGAAAAATAAATAAAATCCTTAATAATAATTTAAATGCTACAAGTGAATTTATGCATCACAACATCCTACATTATGAAAAATGCATATTCATTTTGAGATTTGCTAAAGATTGCTTTTAACAGTTTTTTAAAGATTCATTTTAAGTGTGCATTAAATAAAGGCAAAGGTAATCTAAATTTAAAAAATAGAGTAAATTACCATAAATATCCAATAAAAACCCCAAAAATGTACAAATCTGTAAAATATTTCAGTACACTACCAGTTTGGGGTCTATACAATTTTTTTTTTTTATGTGAAAATTTCATTTATTTACAAAAGACACATTAAATAGAAATCAAAAGTGACACTTAAGACTTAGATTGTTGCAACAAAAAAAATCAAATAAATTCTGTTCTTTTGAACTTTCTATTCATCAAAGAATCCTGGAAAAAAATTATTACGGTTTCCACAACAAATTATTATTTTTTTTTAAATCAAGCAGCATAACTGTTATCAACATTGATAATTAAAAAAATTCTTCTTGAGCACCAAATTAGCTTATTAAAATGATTTCTGAAGGATCATGTGACACAGATTATTCAGTTTTGCCTTCACAAGAATAAATTACATTTTAAAATATATTCAAATAGAAAACAGTTCTTCTGAACTGTAATAACATTTCACAATATTACTGTTTTACTGTATTTGTGATCAAATAAATGCAGCGTTGAGGAGCAAGAGACTTCTTCCGAAGACATGTTTAAAAAATCTAACCGAACCCAAACTTTTGAACAGTGGCTGGCAAATATGACACCAAACCCCATTGTTTGCTTGAGAGAAGTTTAAATTTTAATATGAAGTATTCAAAAGAGATTTAAGAGTTGCATGCGTGGTTTTAACATTCTGACAAAGCTCTTCTTTTGTACATGTTCCACAGCAACAATTTACATTTTCGGTTGAACTGTTTCTTTAAACAAGTCGTGTTGTACTAGTCACATCACCACTGAGCTGCTACATCTAGTAAATGCAAAACAGTGACTCATTCCAATTTCACAGCGAAGTGCCACCGCACACGGGCGAAAGGACATTCTCATTCTCTCGAGGATGGTGCAAATGCAGGGAAAAAAAAAAAAGTTTCATTTATCAACGAAAGCAATCGGGCCAAGTACAGTCACACTCGTGGGTTGGATGCTATTGTTGGTGTTTACATCTTAAAAACAAAAGAACAAGTCACCTCTCATATTTCATTTCTTTTGAACCGCTCGATTTCGCAGAGCTCATAACAAAAAAAAGTCAAACACAAATCCGCAGGAAGCTTATAAAGAAAACTTGCCTGCTTTGATCCATTTTAGGAAGCAAGATGTCACCTTAGTACCATCTTCACCCCTAAGCATTTATCAAAACTTTATCGAAATGTCAAATGGGCTTCAGAGATTTAAGTAAAACAAATATAGCCCTTTCAGAAAGCAGATTCTTGTTCCCGATGCTGTATTTAAGCCACGTTCTGAAACAAAACAGCATCGGTGGCCTAGTTATATCGCTTTGCATTCAGCCCTCAGCTCAAAATTCAATGGTTTCGGGTCTCTGCGGGATAACGTCTCTATGTTAGCTTTAAATGAAAAAAAAAAAAAGATGTATGCCATATAAGTCCTGTGGAGGAAAGTAGGAAGTGTTTGATAAGGTTGTGCCTCTCGCTTCACTGTCAATAGGGCGGCTGTCTTTAAAATTGAATGATAAATCCTGGCTTCTTAAAAATGATGATCCCCTCATGACAGCTTTGAAAATAAAACACATTATTCAGTATTCTTCCTATTACAATATTAGGCAAACTTTCCCCTGTCACGGGTCCGGCCAGCAGGGCACACTTTTGCGTTCAGAATCAATACATCTTCTTTGTACTCATTGTCTTGAAGTGCTGGATGAGTGACAGATGTTATCCTCGGATGCCAAGCACAGAGGTCTCTCAAGCAAGCCATACAATCGGAACAGCTGCCAGAAGCCCTTTCCATCCCGTTCTAAACAGAGCAAAGGCTGTTGGAAAGGAAGTTTGGCAATAACAACCGGGCCGCCACAACGTCCTTCGGTTTCAAAAGCAGCCGCTCAGAGTGCTCTGCCATTAGCGGCTGACAGGATAAATGCACAGAAAAGGCTGCTGTGCATTCGCTTTGTGTCTCACAGTAGCAAAAAGAAAACAAAAAGAGTGAAGTGTTTTATAACCTACCTACATTTAAGCCATATCACAGAGCTTTATATTGACATGTGGACATGTTTCAGGCCCATTTAGACCCAGGTGAAGTGCTTTTTTAGCAAATGACACTGACATACAGTATACGTTCAGTGGGAAGAACTGATGTTTTCATTTTTGTTTATGTTTTCATTTGACAGTTCACCAAAGACAAATCACTAGATTTGTTAAAGATTTGGGCTTGTAACTGACGTCACAAAAAAAAAAAAAAAATGTATTATTATATTTAGTTTAACTCTGTTAAAAGCCCTTTACAAATGGTCACTGAAGAAACAATTACATTACATTGGCAAACAAAGATGGACGTGCTATGGATTCATTAACATAACCATAAACAGAATTTAAACATAGACCGAATGTAGGCCCAAACATGGGCTACAAAGCATCTCTAAAATGCTTTTAAAATGGTAGAACCACTGATCTATATGTCATTCTATATAGATCAGTGGGTAACACAGAAGTCTTAAAATTGCCTTTCAAAAAAGTAAGGCTGCCATGACAGTACCATGATACAGTGATGGTGTCATTGATAATACCAGTAATAATATCAATAGTAACTTATCAGACATTGTGGTGAATAATTACTGGTCATTTTTACACTGTAACGTTATGTATATAAAAAAAAAAAAAAAAAAAATATATATATATATATATATATATATATATATATATATATATATAAACATTTTTTTTTAAATGCATGCAGTGCTTAACAACTTTTGGTAATTTGCGTGCTTTTGTGTACTTATGTCTTTACCTGCAAGTATGTCGTTGTTGACTCGACAACGTGACCTTGACTTGTTGGGTAGCCGCGCGAGCAAGTGTTGTTGAAATTAAAGATCTTCTGTATCCCTGTCAAACTTATTTCCATGTTTTGTTTCAACTGATTGTCGATTGACATTCACTTAATACAGCGCTCCTTTTCTCCCTTCCGTTTTGACGTTGTACTGTTTTAGTGATAGAGAAAAAAACTGCATCCAGCAATTCAGTGCGTGACTGAGTTGATAAAATGACTCAGATTAGCGAGCCGATTCAGACAGTCTTAGCCAGTTTGGTTTCAACTGAAAAGAATCGACTCAGAAGATTTATTCACTCACGAATAGATCCCAAACAACTGACAGGGAAAAAAACGAACACGCCACTGTTACTGTTGAAATATAGTGAGGGATGTGAAAATCTTTCGCTACCTCGTCAGGCAAAGATTTATCAGTAAAACTGTTGCACGAGCCACATTTTGTTCGACACATCTTAAAATTGGTGCGTTAAATCGCCGCCCGCCAGGAGATGGCGCTCCATGGAAGTCTCTATTTGGGATGTAACCAAAGATGATACAAAGGGTGGTTTCTTTCAAACATTGTAATATTAAAGAATATCTTTTCATCTTTAATTCTACTAATATAAGACACTTTAGATTTAAGTGTCAGATAAACTACAATTATACTTGAGTATGCATGTAATCTGCGCAGCCTTTAGAAGCTATAACTTCAATAAAAACTCACATTCCATGTCAAGGCATGAAAGCTAAGACTTTTGACAAAAGTGTTACATATAACCTGAACAAAGTCACTCAGTTATTGCTCTAGGCGAGGATGAAAGCATGCAGGGGTTTTAGGCCAAAATGGGAGAGAGGAAAGTTTCTTAAAGAACAAAGTGTACTACAAAGTGGCCTCACAGAAGGAAAAGTTGGAAAATGTTAAATTAAAATGTCCATATATTCCATCACACTTCTTTAGGTGTTATTTCAAGATTAAGGGCAGAATATCAAGGAGATGTACGATGCCATTTCCTGACTCTGTTCCTCAGTGCGCCGTGATATTACGGAAAACAAATAGGCTTGGAGAGCAGAAAGGAGGGGAGGGGTGCCGCTTTGTTCGTGCGTATGTGTGAAGAACGCATCCCTTCCTCTCCCATGAAGGTTGCAGAGCAACAAGATTAAAGGATTGTCAGTCAGCACTCCTAAATGCGAGAGTCTTCCTCCAGAAACAAGAGAGGAGAGAGATTGCAAAGGGCGGATGGAGAGAGGTGTGAGAGAGAAGTGCAGCGAGTGGAGATATTGTGGAGGAGATAGAAGAGTAATTTGGGTGAGATGGACGGAATGATGATATGTGAATAAAAGGGTGACGGACACTAAAGAGACGGAGAGAGCGAAGGATGGGGGAGAGAAATCGCAATTGTGCAGCATTTGACACCTCTGCAGAAAACACCTTGCCAGCCTGTCAATCACAGGGGCTCTGTTGATTGATTTTCTCCTGTTCTCAATCAGGTTCTTAAGAGGGTCCTGCTTCTTCTCTTTCTTTGTTTGCCTGACAGCTTTTCTTCCCCATCTCTTTACCTCTCAGGCCCTCGCCCAATCCAAAATATCACCTTATCCTTTGGCACGTATCAATCAGAGCCATAAATTGGATACTTGGTAGAAAAAAAACATAGTTAGCTTAAAAAAAAAATATATATATATATATATATATATATATATATATATATATATATATATATATATATATATATATATATATATATATATATATATATAACAAAATTATATATACTTAAAAATTTAAGGCAGCAACTTTTTACAGTGGGAAATAATTGTGATGAATGCATTATTATTATGCAATTCATTAAATCATTATTCATTACAACATTTTTGTACAATGACAACATTGATGTAACAAGCCACTTAAAGTAAACTAGGTGTGTGTTGTTAGAGCTACACATGATATAAAGTGATTCCTTTAACTGTGGTAGATTTAGTTCAAGTTAAAGTTCAAGTTAATTTTATTTATAAAGCACATTTAAAAACAGCCACAAGACTGACCAGAGTGCTGTACAAAAAAAACACACACACATTAAAATCAAAATATAAGCACTTAAAGGCACAGTACTGACACAAATCCACAATAAAAAACACCAGTTAGTAAGCCAGGGAGAACAGATATGTTTTTAAAAGAGACTTTTATAAAGTGGCAATCTAATCTCTAAAGGCAGGTTATCCGTGGCCCAATTAATAATGATTAATTAGATTATTATGCAATTAATTAAATCAAAATTCTCGACAATGATGTAACAAGCCGGTAAACTAGGTGATTTTTTTGTTATGTAGAGCTACACACAACATAAAGTGATTCTTTAACTGTGGTAGATTTAGTTTAAGTTTAAGTTCAAGCTAATTTTATTTATAAAGCACATTTAAATTTAAAGTAATGCTTATGCCAATTAATATAGTTCAATATAGCCTGTTTATGGTTGCCAAGCAACATAACAATTTAAGACTATATGAAATAATTATATATATATATATATATATATATATATATATATATATATATATATATATATATATATATATATGAAAATGTAATTAAAAATGTGTTATAAATAAAATAAATAAATGAAGGCAAATACAGTAAGACAAAAGAACAAAAGAGAAAAAAACAAAGGATAGGGAATGAGAAACATGGTAACCTTTTCATCTCTGGCTTAAAGGTTAATAAGCAGCACACAAAACCAAAAACTTCCCTTCTGCCTCATTTACAGAAAAGACAGGACATCTGCAGGTGTGTGTAACTTCTTTCTCTCTCACACGCACACACACATTGTGTTTTATTGGGACTTTCCATAGACATAATTCTTTTTATACTGTACAAACTATGTATTTTATCCCCTACCCCAAACCTACCCATCACAGAAAACTTTCTGCATTTTTACAGTTTCAAAAAACATCACTTGATTTATAAGCTGTTTTTCTTATGGGGACCAAAAATGCCCCCACAAGTATTTTGGATATTGCCATCTAACGTAGGGTTTACCTGAAACACACACACAGTATCAATACAAAGCCGTTAATCAATTTCCCTCTTTTCTTGTGGAAAAAATGTTTTGTCTGTTTTCCGTTAAGTTCCCATTGATTTTATTGTATTGGGCACCAAAAGATCTCTCAGAATGCTACAGTCAACATTTACACAAACTAAAAGTATAAAGTTTCTTTTTATATATCAGGGTTAATCTCAGAAAACATGTCAAGAAAACTCCAGGTCATATTTCACCTCAAAATCAGAAGTCTCAGACACTTCTTTATGGGAATATACAGTTCTTGCTTTCCTTTTTCACCTGCAAACTGTTTGCAGTTTTGCAGTTTGCAATATATATATATAGTAGTTTATATATATACTTCAGTAGTTTATACATTATATATATTAAATGTATAAACTACTGAAGACAGAAACATGTACAGCAAGCTCTGAGGTTGAAGGGCATCTGGAAGCCAGCAGTGTAATTCCAAATTCACACACATTAAAAATGTTTAAATGCTGATGCGCCATGCAAACAGGAATGAGAGGAATGATTCAATGACTTATATAATTATAATGACTAAAATAATATTCATGATGATGTAAAATTAATAATTATGTAAGATTCTCCAATGTTTCTAGGTTACTAAATAAACACATTACATTGAATGCTGCTGCTTACAAAGACATCTTTTAAAAATAAACGTTTCTATATTACTTGTAATGAAAACATGCTTAAAATAAAAAAAGAAGAAAAGTAAATATTCACTTGCGGTCTCCAACTTTTGGACCCCACTGTAAGTATGCTATATGCTAATGAAGCTAAGTTGAAAACCTGATACACAGAAACCGACATAGAGCAAGAGAGAGATTGAAGATAAGTGTCTCTGGCTCCCCACACACATACAGATCTGTGTTCGCATGAAAAATTAAGATATGAAAAATGGAAATATTTCATTTTCCACCTCAATCCCCTTTCTGAGGAACGTAAGCGGCTGTTTGGGGACGGAGGGGATTTGTCATGTGATATGCGGAGGAATCGATGGACGAGGGACTTGAGGACTGTACATTTACTTAACAAGATGAGGATCTCCATCTCAGCCTCCGCACTATCAGATACCGTGTGGGAGAACGAGAGACACAGCCAGCTAATTGAGAAAGGAAAGAGAAAAGAAAAAGCTGAATAAATGATACGCACATAGAGGAGAGTATGTTGCGATTCTCTCTTTCTCTTTCTCTCAGCTTGACGCACTTTCGCACCAGCCCATTTAAAACCCCTCAACTGTCAATTACCTCGTCCAATCATTCAGTCGCCATGGCGAGGGCAGGAATCAATCACCTAGGCGTCCTCTCGGCCAGGATCTCAATCATGCAGTCTGTGAGCCTGGCATTTACCAACAGATATTACATACACGTATAAAATATATGACACAGATTAGATATGTGATTACAGAGTCGGTCCCACCTTGCCGGGACCAGAACAGCGAGATCTAATCGAAGGGCCGGGCTGAACACGGCCTGTATTGAGTTAGGAGGAGGGGACTACTGAAGCAGGGAAATGAAAAAGAACCTGGTCTCATTTCCTGTGCGCTATCCGGCAACCTCCGACTCACCGTTGGGGCCTGAGAGCTTATATATGCAGGTGATACATATCGCTAAGGGTGCAATTTTAAATACAACTCAAAATCTCTGCCCTTTTCTGTCATGAGGTCTGTAACAAACTATGCTGTTTAATAATTGTGGCACCCTGGTAATTGTGCAACCCTGAAAAGGCGAGAGCCTTAGCATCTGCTTGAGACGTGCAAGTTGCATATATTGTTGAGAAGAGAATTAAATAATACAGGTGTGTATATATATGAAGAGTTCAGATGCAAAAGCCTGCCATCTGAAATTTTCTTCTAGAATGATCATTTTTATCAAGCTCGTATATTTAAGTTCAGTAATTTCACTTAAATGTCAGTTAATAGGTAATTTTCATTGCCATTTAAGTGAAATTACTGAACTTAAATGTACAAGCTTGATAAAAATGATCATTCTAGAAGAAAATTTCAGATGGCACTTAGAGGCTTTTGCATCTGAACTCTTCATATATATATATATATATATATATATATATATATATATATATATATATATATATATATATATATATATATGGGCGTTTCTCATATGGGCACTTTTAGGCTTGTGAAGTTGAATAAAAAAAACTTGTTCAAAAGTCACGTAACAGTCTCATAAGTTTAAATAATTTGTCTAGTTTTAAGGTCTGTAAGAGGACAAACTTAGATTACAAGAGAAATTGTTAATATTTTACATTTTTGTACAGCAATGAACAAATGTCATTTCCACCACATCTCTATATACAGCTGTTATTTAAAAACAGAATAACTTATGCCACTCAAGAATTGTCTAAGATCATTTTTGTAACTAGTTTTATCAGTTTTTCCATAATGTACAATAATTATACATTTGTCAATGAGATAAATTAACTGCCCTAAGGACCAAATGGTGAACTGTACACCTGTCACACTCTGAAATTTAATATTGGTTTGGGCAAGAGCTTATTAGAAAATAAATAACTTGAATTTTTATATTAAGTAGAGCATGATCTCGTAAATTGTGGATACATTTTTAATGTGTGATGAGAACTTTTTAAATGTTTTTAAAAAAATGTGTCTGGTGATGGAAATGACAGGGTGGTGGTGGAAATGACAATGAATTACCGTGAATGTAGAGAAACAGTAATATTTCGAGAAATATTCATTTGAAAAACTCTTAAACTCATCACACTCAGTAAACTCAATTCACAAAGTCAATCTACTCTTGCAATCTATATCAATTGTACTTTGTAATCATAAATGTCATTTCCACCACATGCTGTCATTTCCACCACAGAGGGCAGTGTGGTGGAAATGACATTTCTGTATTTTTTTGTGAAAAAATGGAAGATAGCTTCACTGATCAGCTTTGAATTAATAATCAGCATTTCATGCATGCAAAATACTCTTATTTAACTTAATTTTTGTTACTTTGTTAAAAACACCCTTGAAGGTACAGCATGTTTCCACCACATGCTGTCATTTCCACCACAGAGGGCAGTGTGGTGGAAATGACTGTGGTGGAAATGACATTTCTGTAGTTTTTTGTGAAAAAATGGAAGATAGCTTCACTGATTAGCTTTGAATTAATACTTAGCATTTCCTTTTACGGTCTATTTTGGACTTTTTCGACAACGAGGACTCATCCTGTGACTCAGCATATGTATGAATGAACGGTGTATAAATAACCGTGCAGTGCATCCTTTTAAAATTGCCGCGGCAGTGACAAGCGCCTCTCACTGCTCTGCTCCTCCGCTTCTGTTGGCTTCAGTCACGTGACGCTGGTTCTGAACGAAAACGCGTTGTGGAAACGCGTTGGCCTAGTACTTTTTGTCCCTCTCTGCTATTATAGTTTTTCAAGATGGCGGAACTACATGGAAGCCTCCGTGGACCTACCCGTCCCATGTATATAAAGATAATAAATTCTTCGTTTACGAGGATTAGTCTGATCATTGGCATAGGTATTTGTACACCATTGAGGGCATATTTATTAATAAAAATATTGATTTTAGATAATAAAATACCTAAAAAGCTACACATAGTCCCTTTAAGGGATAAAATTATTGACTACAGGGGGACTTTAAGTAAACTAATATCTCTATCTAGGTCACTCTTATGACGATGGCTGCATCTGAAATCAAATACTCTCTTGAGTAGGTACTTATTTTGAATAAGTAATTACTTCACAACCGCTAAAAAAGTATGTTCTATATAGTATGAATGTGTGTAGTATGAATGTAATCCAGACACATTACATTCACCTTCTTGTCATTATCATGTGACCTACCATTTGTCATTGACAAATCCTCTCCTGTGGCATCATGAGACAGTAAAGCACACTTCAGGATCTCTCTGGAAGAAGTAGGTTACCCGGGTACCTTTTGCTTACTCTTTTATGAGTACTGTGAATTCAGAATTCAGAATACTTCTTTTGTCACATACTGTTTTTTGCCTACTATATAGTAGGGAAGTATGCGATTTCGGATGCAGCCCGAATCTTCATTTTATGCGAGTTAACATGATTTTAAACACTTTTGTCAAAGGTACTACTTATTTCTTTAGATGTAAAACCTTCAAAAACTAAAACATTAAATACATTGCAGATGCTACAGTATAAAGCCTTCAGTCCATATTTTATTGGTCTTACTTGGTCATAAAAGTTACGTTTGTTCAAAACGGGTCAATAAACCAATGAAAATTCAAAAAGAACTTTGTGTTTTCTCTTTAGAGTAGAGATGCAAGTCCTGTAGTCGCTGAGTAAATGCCACCGAGACTATCTCTTGACAGGATTTATTTTGATGTGCTTTTGCATGGTTCTTCAAGATTACAATGTCTGTTTTTACCCCACACTCAAAGGTTTGCCCAATGTCATCCCTTGACTATGTGACTGGGAGGAAGTGGCGAAAAGGAGGGAGAGAGCAAAGGAGAAAGTTTTGGAAGTTCGCCATATGCTGCGTGACGCATTTCCCCGGCTTGCACGGACTGATCCAGCACCAAATCCCAGCTCACGGAGGTGCTGAGCCCCCATGTCGCTCCCTCTCCAACTGTGGAGGGCAGCCGCGTGAAGGCGGCCAGACCAACGCCGCCTAACTGGGCCTTGGCAAGGTGACTGCCAACCCTAAGGGGAATGAGAGAGAATTTACATAAACTGCTTTGGAGATCATCAGACCTTCCCCTCCTCTATCTCCCATCCCTCTTTCGCTCATTCTCTCTCTCTCTCTCCCCTGCGGCATGATGCTTTATTATCAAAGGCTTTTATTGCGCCATGATTTCACCTGTTGTAAATCAATGCAACCTGAGTGCCGGACACAGGAGTGGAGACGCATATGGCGGAATACAATCGAATAACACACAGACAGTGTTAACTCCTGTTTTCCTCCACTGTAAAACCTGATGAAAGGAAACTGGCATAAATCTCAGCACCGCCATTCCATTAATCCAAGCTCTCCCACAGGAATCCATCAAGGGCTTTGGCACCAAGAGCCATTACTGCAATAATGCAGTGAGGAGAAGATGAAAAAAATAGAATACTCAAAGGCTGTATTGTTAATTTAGTCACTGTTCTTCCAAGACCCTCAATATTGCCGTTCAGGAGTGCACTCAACCTTGAGCCAGGCGAGTTTTGTGTTCCCTGACGTTCCTGGCAGATTATTTATTCATGGAGGCAGATTGGCAAAGGCGTGTAAGTCATGACAGTACACAATCCTTATGCACTGATACTTTTCAAGATTCTTTTTAGTCTTGTGGTAGCACAAGGCACATTGCTCTTGTTTGCACTAGTAGAGTGCTGGAAAATTACATACTTGTAGGTCAATATGGAAGTTGGAATCACCCTGCTTCCCTAGACAAAAGCCAATAGGCTTTTTCCACTGATTTTGGGGTAAGCAGAAAATGAACTGTGGACAAAAAAAGTTTATGATTCTTGCAATAAAAGCTTAAGTTAGCGACCATTTACACAACACCTGCAAAAAATGCAGTTAGCTAACCTACAAGCTATACTAAATACATAGCTAACTACATTGCTAGCTGTTTGCATAAATATCAGAAAAATTGACGGCATAAAGCAGACAGTCATTTGCAACCCATTTTACTTACTTTATGTGACGTATTTCTGAGTGAAACAGGATATTCAACGAGAAAAATCTGATTTGAACCTGATTTTATCCATATGGAATTGACTGGATAGTAAACAGTGTGCCTAAAAGGTCAATTTTGAGCTCATATTGTCTTTAAAACATAACTAATCACAATATACTGCAAAACAGCATAGAATATCGCTGTAATTAATCAATCTTGCCAATGCTACTTGATAGAGCACTGCACAACAACGTAAATAAATGCATTTACAGCAATAGGTCATCCAAAAGTGAACCTAGAACAACATCATTTGAATATTCAGTTTGGAGTGAACTATTCCTTTAGGTTAGTAGCTTCGATGCTTTTAATTTCTAACTCTCCAACCCTGGCATACACATGTACGGATAACCAGCACCCTTTGGTATGTAAGTAATTAGCATCTAAATGTGATTTCATTCGGCGCATGGATGCAAATGGCGTCCATTCCATACCCTGCAGGCTCCACATCTCTCAGCTCTGTAGAAGAATAAGGCAGAAAATGGAGGGGAATTGAACCTTTGGTGTCTGCATCTGTCTGAATGAATGTTTCAGCTGTACTACTGGGCTGCCCACTAGCCGGCCGCATTATCGGAGGGAATATTCAGACGAATAAGCTCCTGCCAGCAGATTTTCCTGAGGTGTACGCCATATGTTCTGCAATAGTATGATTCATCAAGGGCACTGAATGCTAGTCAAGGCCCCAGAGGAAGCATTTATATGTTACATGGATTTGTTGGGTGGCACAAAGTTTAAAACCCTCTGTAAGGACCTGATTAGCCCTGGATGGTTGATTTTCAACAGCTTAGCCAAACTAAGACTAGAAAAGATGCATTTAACAGTGGTTTTCTGTGATTACAGTTAAGGCCGTTTTACATGCTACGCAATAACCGCAAGTTGTTCATTGTCAATAGATCATTGTGTACATCTTAAAATGGAATAGCATCCACAACTTCTGGCGCCAAACACTGAAAAATAAAAATGTATTTTCATGCCTGAAACATGCCATTCAAAACCAATCAAATTATGAAGCTAACCATGCTAACCTTATGTGGTCAAAGAACAACATGGAGGAGGTTTCATCCTAGCTAACAAAAATAATGTTCGAAGAATCTTTTGCTAACATTCCCACGTTAAAACATTTTTCAAACATTATTAACGTTACATTGGAATGTTCTCTGATCATTCTGAAATAAGTAGTAACATTCATAAATGCTAGAAGAACATCCAACTACAACGCCCACTACAACCACTTTTAACATGGAATACAATTTATAGGCAACCTACAGTAATCACCTCACTCAGAAAGTCAGCATTTTTTTAGTTAGTTAGCACCTAGCTGAAGAAGCTAGCATCCTTCTGAACCAGTAGTGGACTTAGCTGTTTAGATTCTAGAAGAATCAGTATTAGGCATTGCGTCTGTGAGGAAAATGTTAGGTCAAGGGGTTAAAGTTGCTAGATGTCAGATTTAAACCCTATATTTTCAGGTCCTGCACTAGCTGAGCAACTGCCATTGAGATGAATGGGAATGCTAACAGTTAGCTTTCTCTAGGTGCTATCACTTTATTTTTAACATAAGAGCGGGAGTAGTCATTTTTAATTTGCTTCCGGTGTCAGTCACTTCCAGTTATTTTAGCTGTACAAAACAGGGTTATGCAACTTGATTTTGTAAACTGGTATTTGTTGTCATAATATTTCTATTTATTGATGTTACTCATAAACTCTCTTGTTTGTAGCGTGAACAGTTTTACCGTTTACTCCAGTTTGTTGTTATTTAGCCGCTAGTCTCGCGTAGCCAGACGGCAGACGGTCTGGACTCTATAGCAGCTTTCATTGGCCAAGGACTGCCCAGAGGCCGTCTGACTGACATGTAAAGCAACCAATCACAGTTCGTTTAGTTCAGCGTCATGTTTAGGGGTGTGAAAATGTAACACTGATGTTCCTACAAAATCCAACATTTAGTTGATCCTGATAAACTCTCATTGTCACAGTTGTTAACATGATGGCTTTCTTCTTCCATGAGGGGGTTTGGCATCACAACAGCTTTGTTTCCAGGCGGACCGTTATGGAACGTGACACACACGTCTCCCAGACATCCTGTAGAATTAAACCAATCAGATTACGCCTTTGAAACTCTTGAACTTTCCATTTTTTGTGCCTTATGCTTCAACCGTTCAGTCAATGTTCCGTGGGTGTGACATCTGAGGCTGAGACTATTTAGCATCTAATGTAAAGGAAGTCTTGTACATTCATAGTAAATAGTTTACTTTCGTATTGAATAATAAGGTGTGTAGGTATAGACCTTCTTGGAAAACACCTGTAACTTAAGAAAATTAAGTAAAATTCCTGCTAGTTTTTTTATTTATTTATTTTTATTTAAATGTAATCAAAAAGGTTTAATTATAATTCAGTGGTCATTTTAAGTGTAGAAAGTGAGCCTTGTGTGTTCTCTTTATGTAGATTTATGTAAATATGCTATGTGTGTTTCTGGATGTGGGTTACTTGGTTGGGCTCAGCTCTGCAGATGATGCTCCTGGAAGACAGACAAGAACAGTCTTGAGGCCAACTAGCAACACAACAGTGACACCCTCAGGAGAGAAACACTGAAAGAATATAGCCCACATCTCACTCAAAAACACACATGGCTGCTAATAACTCAAGAGGATGCTGAAAGACAGCTTTAATCAGGGGCAGAGCACAGGCACTCAGAAATAACAGTTAAAAGAAAGAAAATGCAGAGTGCAGAAAGGCTCGCTTGGTCCGATATGGTCAAGCTATTTAGAAATGATTGGCATGTTCAATTAAAGCAACAGTTACTGGACGCTGGTTGTGATACTGACCGAGCAAGCTAGTAAATTAGCATATGCTCAGTGATTCGAGAAATTCAATCAGTGAGGGGTCGTGGAAATTAAAGTCACATTTTGTTCTTCTCAACTATGTTAAAAATAAAATTGCTTTAAATAAAATTGGTTTATTTACTATCTTAAGAAATGTCCCTGATTCCTGTCCCTGCACACTTCATCAATGCACATTATTCTTAAAAAAAAAAAAAACTTTCTTTCAGCACAACTAAAACATGATTTTAAAAAAATAATTTTAGAGAGATTGCACTAAAAAAATACATGTTTTATTTATTAAAATATATATTTAATATATATATACATTAAAATTACATTTAAAAAATGTATAATTAAATTATAAATTATTATAAAAATGTCCCTGATTTCTTAAGATTTTATGTATGATCTGATAGAAATCACAAATTTACAATTCCCTAATATTCTCTGGTTTTCCATGACTGTGGGAATATTCTAATAATATGAAGCTCTGACACATAGGTCAACCATTGTTCGATAAGGCACAGTTAGCACTGGCTAAAGTTAAGTTGCCTCATCCCAAAGAAAGTTTCTTTTTTCCTTCGCCTCATTCCCTTATTATGCGTGGATGAGCATGTCCTTGATAAATCCTTAATTTAATTAATGGATAATCAAAACTTAAACAGCCTATTAATGAGCTATTAGGGATATGATTGGGTTTTGCATTTCTGAGGATGTAGAACAAAATGGTGAATCTGGCAGCCAGCCTGGAGCAGAGCAACAGTTTAAAGAAACATCTTTTAACTGGTTTCTTAACTTTTTATCACCTGGGAGAGACTGTTGGTGCCCCACAAAACCCTTTTTTTTCTCGTTCTCACGCACCTGTCTCATATTGCGGGGGAAGGAACGGGGTTGCCCTCTTTATCTCTCCTGCAATCTCTCTGGTTTCTCTAACTGAAAGAGTTGAGGTTGTGACAGTGGGAACCCCACCTGGCAAACAGGAGCATCCACCTGGTACTGTAGGCCACTCGCACTGGAAAAGGTCTCGCACACACATACACACACATTAGAAATCTTTCTGAAACAAATCATGAACAGATCCAAAGCTGCAGGCACGGTTTGAGCCGAGATAAAGTGCTGCCGTTGCAGTGGTCTGCGATCTTCCACATGCTCGTTTTCATTGCTCAACTATTGCTTAGCAACAAGGCCAAGTTATAGAAACTGCTTTAAGCTGATTTCACAAATCAAAGAACATGAAGACAAAGTGTGCAATAAACACTTATTTTACAGTGTCAGTGTATAAAAGCATTTATTTGATTACATATTGTTCAAGACCGAAGCAGAGGCATGGGCGTTTATGGTCTTTAAAGGGAAATTATTTACTCGACCTCATTGTTCAATGCTGTTATTTTTTTCTTGAACACAAAATAAGTTTTCTTCCATAAAACAAAAAGGCCAATTCACACTGCACCGACAGACGCCAACCAATGCCGACAGTCAGTACGTCACTTCTCAGACATTCCGTGACCCGACAAACGCCATGTCAATATGTTTGAACTGAGAACATTGGAGCCGACCAACGCCAACAAAACACCGACAGGGGTAACACTGATACGACAGTGTCTGTTGCGGTCTGTCGGTGCAGGTTGAATTGGCCTAAATGGTTAATTGCTTTGTTTGCACAAAAAAACATAATTTACCAGTTTATTTACAATGTCTTAATCTCGAACTCACGTTAATGAGAGCACCACAGCGCATGTGTTCTGTGTTGACGCGAGAGCAGACGTTGATGGCGTTGGAGATTCATATTTTGTAATAATTTTGGGGGGGGGGGGGGGGGTTCGCACAAAGAACTTGCATCGCTTCATTAAATTGAGGTTAAACCACTGGAGTCTCATGGATTACTTTAATGATGTCTTTATACCTTTTTGGGGATTGAAAGTGGTAGTTGCGTAGCTGTCAATGGAGGTACAGAAAGCTTTCAGATTTCATCAAAAAGATCTTTATTTGAGTTCTGAAAATGAACGAATGCCTAACATATTTTGGAATGACTTCAGGGTGAGTAATTAATGACAGAACTTTAATTTTTGCGTGAACTATCCCTTTAAGACAACAAATATGGCACCTGGGCTGCTAATTGTAACATCAGATGTCATTGATTTTCACTTGTTTTGTGACCAAAAACATCATTATGTCAAACCTGCAACATATTTGAATCGAGAATAAGTGGATGAATTGCTTTGAGGGTGAATAATAGCAAATAAATCATGCAAAGCTAGTGTATGACTTCAGAGCACTTGGAATATAGCGCACGAGTCATATGGACAACTTTTAGGGTGCTTCACAGAAAGAAATAGCATTTTATAGGTTTGGAACTATATGAGGATGTATATTTTAACAGCATTGATCGGCGGTTTGCAGAAGCAGCAATCGCATGGAGCGACGAGCGATTTTTGTAGGTTGTGCAAAAAGACTGATTTCAGTGAAGTTTGATCAAAGTCCCTTTCAGGCAAGTCATTTCACTCGGCGGCCATCTTTGAAATGCCCCTCGGGCCGCTATTTCAGTCATGCAAGTGCAGCTCCTCTCTTTGAATGGAGAAACATCAAATTCTCCAAGCTTATGATAACATTTCATATTTCCATATTGGCTCTTTTATTTAGAAGGCAGGACTTATTCCTCCATATTACACATTATACTTTCTCCCATGCGTACGAGAGCTTAAAAGGATGGATGGAAGGATGGAAGGTAGGAAGGCATCATGGCACGTTCGAATCCAATGTTAGTTTCACTTCCTGTCTCCTGAGATACCTTCAACTGACCGATTTTTGAAGGCAGCATAGATGTATCCTTCACTGCCTTTGATATCCCACAATCCTGTGCTTTCCATTCTGTGACAGTTGAGCTAAAAAACAAAGATGGCATCTGAAAGTTGCGGTTGGTGGTCAGTTTGTGCATAAATGTAAATTTTGACCAACATTTTCCACTTTTTTAAGTCATTTCTAGTGAGCATGTTGCTAAGCTAACAGTGCAACACTCTAATAATTATAATTACAAAAAAAATTGGGTAAGACAGTCAAGTATTACTATTTGTCAATGCACATTATCATTAAAAAAAAATTAAGTAATATAATATAGCCTAACATTTCTAAACTTGGACTACAGATGAAAAAAATAATTTTAGAGAGGCAGCACTTAAAAATAAATATTTTAGAGCTGGTTATTTTTCAATTAATTATTACTTATACTTACTTATAGCCTAAGTAATATGTAATGTGTGTGTGTATATATATATATATATATATACAGTATATATATATATATATACACACACACACACACACACACACACACACACACACACACACACACACACACCTATATTGTGAGATTTCCTGCTGTATACATACATATATCATTTATATGTCATTTAAATGCTTAAAAACGCTCCCTCTGTAGGGAGTTCATGTTTGGGAAAAAGAACATTTCTCTGGACATTTTCCCATTGGGTCACAGGGTAACAGGGTACAAAGAAAAGTAACTTTTGAAAGTAGGGGAAATGAAGGGGTGGTGAAAATGAGAGGAAACATGCTGGGAAACAGCAAGACAATTCTTTTACGGTACGTACGGACATTCTCTGAAATGTCTAAAACGATCAATTCAAGGGACAGATTCTTTTCATAGACATGTTGTGGGCTTTTATTCACGTTATGAGGTTTGTACGGAGAACAGAAAGAAAGTCCCTGAGCGTTTTGTTCAAGTGAATAAAACACAGTTAGACAGAGCGAGCAATTAATTACTTTTCCAAGTACATCAGAAAAAGAGTTACACCACAGGTCGCCTATTTCAGCTGTTGAGTCAGAAAATGAAAGCGTCTGAGCCTAGCTAGTTGTAAAATAATAACAATAATAATCATAATGACTACAAAACGAATACACATCATATGGTTTGTTTATGCAAAGTGCTTTTAAAGTGAAAATACACATTAAATTGACTATTTACTTTTTAAAAACATGCTCCTGGTCTTTTTATGAAGGATTCATCAAAGCAATTCTGCCTTCACTCAGAAGCAAGTCACTTTATGGAAGAAAAATGGGTTGTTTCTTAGTTTCAGTGAACTAACATTAGTTTACTGAGTAGTACAGTTTCTGAAAACGGCAAAACAGCTGACATTCATCTTCATCTTCCTACTAGTTCTTTGGCGAAATGAAAACATTTCTGATCGCCTCAACAAGGACTTTACTCTGCAAAATGAGAGATGTTAGAAGCATTTACAGCTCAAGATGGTCTGCCGTTCTGTTCCTGGATCACGTATTTGTGAGACAGCACAACGTTGTCGTAATCAAAGTCCTCATCCAGATGGAAAGGAACAACCTCTTCACTTTCATCCTGGAATAAACATTTTACAGGTTAATTCAGGATTTTACAGAGTCTCTGTGAAATGCAACAGAAAAGTGCATCTCAGTCTCTGAGTTACTGCCTGAGCTTGACTGCTCTCAGAGAGTTGTGTGTACCTGATTCTCAGCGGCACTGGGTGTGTGTGTCATCTGGTCTGTGAAAGTCGAGGAGATCTCCAGCAGTGTGTGGTGACAGAGCGATGAAGAGGAGACAGCTATCAGATCTTCTTCAATCTCACCTGGCAGTGCACATGTACCTGACAACACACAACAAGACACGCATGAATAATCAGTTTCTTTTACGCAAAGCCGTCCATCAGCAGTCATTTACAATCAGTTTCTTCTTTTACAGAGAAACTTCTGTCATTATTCACAGAAGAAGATATTTTGAAGAATGTTTGTGCCGCCGGCGATTACCATATAATGAAAGTGGATTGTGACTGATATTGTCAAGCTCCAATAACAATACGAATTACTCACTGTATGTATGATATTATGAGTTTTCTAAAGCCATTTGGTACATTTTTGAGAGAGAAAAAGAAAATTCCAGTCATTATTTGCTAAATATCATCCCCTCCGTTTTCTGCAAAGTGAAATTTTCACAAAAACATAATAAAACATAAAATAGACTTTTGGTGTAGACACAAGAAACTTTCACGTTTATGGTTTATTGTGCGCATATGAAATTTTTAGGGGAAGATTTTTTTATTTTAGAGATTTCTTGTGCATGATTTTTTTTTTAACAAAAAAATTTACATTTTGAAAAAAGTCTCCACATATGGGAAGATTTTATTTTTTATTTTGACAAGATTTTTGGCAAATAAATTAAATTTCGTAAAAATATTTTTTGCACACATCAAAGTTTCTTGTGCAAATGCAAAAGTAGAAAAACATATTTTAAAGGAGACATATCATGCTTTTAAATCGTTCCTTTTTACATATAAATCATACATTTGTAGTCTATATAAAGCGGAACTGCAATGCTTGGGTCTGAATTCCTCATTATTATAGCTCCACAGGCCCCTTTTCTACCCTCTTTCTGATGTGCGTCTGAGAGCAACTCGTTTTGGTGCGGTCTCTTTAAATACAATTGAGACACTTCATACCCCGCCCCCTCTCCAGGTTGTAGCGGTGACACTCGGTTCAACTCCACCCCGTTCGGCCATTTTTGTAGTTTGATAGCAGAGATACGATTATCTAGCGGCACAGAAACGTTTTATTCACACGTTATTAACAAAATGTCAACAACGGAAGACTTGTCCAGCCAGCCTTACATGTTCGAGCCAGAGCGAGATGAAAATGAAGACGACGAACCTGTAGAACAACGTCTTCATACGGATGTATCGCAATGGTGTGTTACTGTATTTACACATGAAACTTTGGTCTTCCGACCTTTTACCACCGTGTCGATTTATTTTGATTAATATGTGCGAGGGAAAGAGGGCAAGACAGCGTCTAGTTTGGAGATGGTGAAGTCTTGTTTACACTTTCGCCTGGCTCTGAAGAGAGAGTGAGCGCGCGCGCGACCGGGTCTCTCTCTCTGCTCGTTCTTTCAGTTAGACATGCAGCCTGTCACAAGCGCAGCAGTTCATCTACATTAGACGGTGTAATTAAGCGTGTGGGTTACTACATCCAACAACCGAACATTTTAACTTACCCTCTCGTATCTTCTGCATCCTTTAGCTTGGACTACAAAATTGCAGCGAGAAATAAAAATGGCGGATTGCTCGAAGTGGTGGGCCGGAAGTCAATGTCCTTATTTGGCAGTTCCGCTGCAAATACTGTGACGTAATAGTTCAAAAAACGTCATAGATAACAGAAAAATCGGAACAGGTTGAAAAATATGACCAAAACAGAATATAAAGATATCAACGAAGCACCTGAAGAGAATAATTTCAAATTTTCTGTACTTCTAAACACTCCAAATATACAACAAAATGTATTTAAGGGCTAAAAAAGTGGATTTAGCATGATATGTCCCCTTTAAATATACGCAGAACAACTTTCATGTTTGAGGTATCTCGTGTGCACAAGAAAGTTTGAAATGTAAATTTTAAAAAAGTCTCATCGTTGGGGAAGGTTTTTTTATTTAGACAAGGAGATTTTAGACAAATAACAAATTAAATGTCGTAAAAACGTTTTTTGCACACATCAAAGTTTCTTGTGCAAATGTAAAAGTAGAAAACGTTTTAAATATACACAAAAAACTTTAATGTCAGAGGTATCTTGTGCGCACATGAAAGTCTGAAATTTAAATTTAGAAAAAAAGTCTCATAGGGGAAGAATTTTTTATTTTGAGATTTACAAAATAATTTAAGTTTTGAAAAAAAAAAATCACAAACAGTGAAGTTTCTTTTGCAAATGTAAAATTTTACATGCACACAAAAAACGTTTTCATGAAGTTTTCATGCATGTGTAGATAAAATTGTTTAAAAAGTTTTCTTGTGCACAAATAAATGTCTGTTTTTCTCAGCAAATGTCTCTAGGAGTTTTGTAAAATCTTCAAACGTAGCACACGTCACAACAAATGTGACAAAACTGACGTCAAACATAACTGATTAAACTCATCTTGTGAGTGATTCATAAGAGTTTGCATGTGATGATTTGAACGCAAACACAAATTAGATTTGTGCTTGCGTTTTTAGTTTTTTATTGTGCTTTTTTGTCCCTTTTAGAGCCTTCTGGAAAAGGCATTCAGCAAACAAAAATTACGTTCTAACGAAAAAAATAAAGTGTTAAGAGTCTGGAACAACATCAGGATCAGTACATTTTGATTGAACTTACACTTTATGTTAAAAAGGAAGGATTAATGTGCTAACAATCAGTTTTCATGTCCTGCATCTCTGGATTTGTGCAGTAGCTTATGTGTGAGTGAGAAAGACATAAGGTCTGGCAAGAACTCGATTGATGCTGATGTTAATTAAACAGCTAATTACTGTCACAGTGAAAGTCATAGTTTCAGCTGCTGAGTGAGGACCAGGCATCTGGGGTGTAGCATGCATTTCTGCGTGTTTGTTTGAGTGTATACAACACCATGTGTGTGTGTGTGTTTGTGGACTGCACACTTCTAAAGAAACCCCACTCACCCACGGCTTTCAGAACAAGGTGGTCTCAAAAACAAGACCATTAACCAGCTCACTAAGGAAACACAGAAAGAAGCTTCACGCAGCTAATGAATCTGAAGGCTGTTGCTGTGATGCCATGTCGTGAACCTCCCTGACCAGCATGCGGAGGCGTGTTTCATTAAAACTGTAGGTACCCTGTAGCTCTTTTTGAGCTTTGATCCGCTTTGACCAGAACCGCCTTCCCCTCAACCCATTTTAAGATTTAGTTTTCATTCAGCTCTAGTGCACTTTTATATTTTCAATCATACATTTTTTGCCAATTGCCATTTTTATTTTGGTTACCAATTTTTGTTGTTGCTTTTCCATCATTTTAGTTCAGTTAGAAACTTGCAGCAATAAAATGGCTGGAAAGTATTAATCTTATTCAACTATTTTATTTATTTTTGTATTAAACTGGTCATTGGAGTTTAAATGAGCCTCTCTGGCACTCAAGAAAAGAGCGACTCATTACAAGCCTGCACAGCGAGCGCTAAGCCTCGCCAAGCGAGCGCTTGCCCCCGGCTCTAATGATGAGGGAGCGGTTTAGAATTTGCATGCATTGAATATGTGTAATAAATGGTAATATATTTAAATCAAGCTGTATGACAGCTCTAATTACAAAACATAGCATGCACATGATATCCACTAAACCCTATTAAAGGTAAAGTGAGACCATGCAATCCTTACATATGCACATGAAAAGAATATTTATGCGAGCATTGCGCACTTAAAATACATCCATACAGGTGATGCCAACATGTCGATGTATATTATGTGAATATTATGTGAATTTGTGATGGATCCAATTCCATTTGAAGCTGTTGTGAAATATGAAAAAGATGGCAAGAATTCATACTGATGTGCTTTACATAAGAAAAAAAAAAAGTGTAAAAAAACGTAAATAAAGACAAAATGTGCATCTAGGCCAGTGTAATCTAGCTAATCTAAACTGACTCGGTGTAAAGTGACATGTCTTTAAATGATGTTTTTTCAAGAAATAAACACCTGTAGCGTCAACATTTTCCTCTTCGTCCTCCGAATCTCCCAGATAATTATCAAACTGCCAAGGAAAGAAACAGTAATTAAATAATCATTTTTACAAACAGTTATTTTAGAATTGATAATTAGCTTCACACAGAAAAGTTCATTCACAACTAACTTAAATAGAGTTCGACATTTACATATTGCTAAGCTAACATCACATTACTCTAATAAGCATAAACATATAGGCCTAGCACACACCTATTAAGTAAATAGTCAATTTTTATTAAACTGATTTATTAAACTGTTTTGGCTAACAATTGTTTCCAATAAAGTTTGATAGTAGCATGTTGCTTAGCTATGACAACAGTTCAGTGTTAACAGGTTAGCTTAGCATACGTTGATGATCTTAAAAAGGCACAGTACAGATAAATATTTTGTAAAATACTACTTTTATTTTGGATTAAAGTCTTGATTTGCTTGATTCCAACAAGAGTTTAAAGGTCCCATGACATGAAATTTTCACTTTCTGAGGTTTTTTAACATTAATATGACTTCCCCTAGCCTGTATATGGTCCCCAAGTTTCTAGAAATTTTAATCGGTGTAAATCAAGCTTTTGCTATCTTTCTCTGCCTTTGAGAAAATGGAAGCTCAACCGGGCTGATCTTGAAACTCCTCCTTATGACGTCATAAGGAGAAATGTTACCTCCCCTTTCTCTGCTTTGCCCGCCCAGAGAATATTTCTCGCCCATGAGAAAGCGAGCTAGGAAGTAGGAACGCGCGCGCGCACGATTTTAGTTCGTCCACGAGAGATATCATGGCTTTTGAGCGAGCGAAGCATAATAATTGCTCAATAATTGGATGTACAAATGAACACCAAAGGGACAATACAGAGCTGGGCTTGCTGAACGTCTGAAACTAAAGTCTGGATCAGTAACGTTACCAACTCTCTTTGGCTACACACCTCGGACAAGTAAGTCAACTAATGATATACAAGTGTGTGGCTTTACTGTTATGGTTACCTAACGTTAGCTTGTTACACGTAGAATGTGGCTGTAACATTACCTATGCAGTTACTTGCGCTAATGTAAAGGTAGAGAGCATCAAGTATGTGTGTGAATACACACACTGTAACGCGAGTGTTGTATTGTACACTTCTTTGTTATTTGGATAACCGTTTTCCTGTTGGTTATATGGCGCGCGCGATATCCGCATTTCAAGATCGCAGAGCTTGATGTAATTGTAATAAGATAAATTACAGACGTTACAGATCTCTCATGAAAAGGCAACAGTAGGTTAGGTTAGCTACATGATAATAACTGTAAACCATCCGAATAAAGTACCGTATCCAGACATAATATTTTAAACTAACCATTCGGAAACGTCCTGCTGGAGCCGCTGAGTTGCAACTTCTTCATCCGTTGCTTCTCCATCTGGATCAGATTCTGGGTCAAACTGAAATGCTTGAACGACTGCGTGTCTTCGTGCCATTGCAATATATCCAACGTAAACATGCATGGTACCGTTGCGCAAGATGGTCAAGGCCACACCCACCCTCCACCTTGCGCCGCCTTTCTCCTCCTCATTAGTCTTTAAAGCTACAGACACCGAAACGGCCCGTCTGAAGGAAGCTCATTCTGGGACTGGCTTGTAGTGGCTATAATTCTGCACCGAGGCTGAATTTTTGGAAAGAGATTTCAGATACAGTACTAGGGACCACTAATGGCGCTTTTCCACTGCATGGTACGGTACGGCTCGGTTCGGTACGGCACGCTTTGGCGCTTTTCCACTGCATGGTACGTTACGGCTCGGTTCGGTACGGCTCACTTTTGGCGCATTTCCACTGCATGGTACGGTACGGTACGGCTCGCTTCGGCTCGCTTTAAATGGTACCACCTCTGTTGAGGTTCCAAGCGTACCGTACCGATACTAAAATGTGACGTGAAAACATTGCAGATCACTGATTGGTCAGACAGAATCATCACTACCAGCGTCATTGTATTTACGACACGAGACACTAAACCCGCTAGATTTAAATAGCCAGTATAAACTTCAAAAAAAAATGGCTGAATCGTGGTCAGTGGACGAGGTGCAGACGTGCCTCTCGTTGGTTGCCGAGGAGTGGATGGGGAAACACGGAATGAAAAATTTGCATTTAATATGATGATATCATGGCAGTAGAGACGGCAACTATAACGATCAGTCCCACCCACTTTGAAGCGGTACTAACTGCAGTGGAAAAGCAACCGAGCTAAAGCGAGCCGAACCGTGCCGTACCGAGTCGAGTCGTACCACGCAGTGGAAAAGCGAAGCGAGCCGAACCGTTCCGCGCCGAGTCGAACCATACCGAGCCGAACCGAGCCGTACCATGCAGTGGAAAAGCGCCATAAGGCCTATATTAAAGCCTACAAAAAGTAGCATGTCATGGGACCTTTAAAGTTAACATTAGCTTAGCATACTCTAATGATCTTAAAAATGCATAGCACAGAAAGATTACGTAAAAGTCCTTTTTACTCAATTGAATTCTTGACTATTTCCAACACTTTAACGTTATCGTTAGCTTTGCATACTTTTGAGTTTAAAGTTAGTGTCAGCATACTCTAAGGTTAAAATGTGTAACACACAAACGTTAAGTAAATTAGTTATTTTTTATTAGACTGAACTTTTGACTTTATTACAGTAATTGAATGTAAGTGTTATCTTATCATAATCTAATGAGCTTATATACACACAAACATTAAGTACAATAGTTCTGAATGAAATAACAGCCTGTTTATAGGCATCTTGGATGAATTTTCACTAAAAACATCATATTGAATTCTGAGATTGCATTCTCTGTGGAAGATATATGCAATGCTGCCTTAGAATATATGCAAAATAAGTTTTCTTCAAAGGCAGAATTATGTTGCTTTCATCCTTAAAATACTGTCTCGCTAAGTAGCTTGTTAGGTTTTGAATGTCCTGACCATTTACCTTCACAGGTCTGTCTGGAGCAGAGCTTGATGGGCCGCCCAGTCTTCCTCCAACACAGCCGCCATCCAACAGCACCTATACAAGCACACAAACTCATAAACTTACTATCTCATTTCCTTTAATGATGCTCTGAAATGACAGCAGCTATGAGAATTGGTGTGATTACAATCAAAACAAAATTATAATCAATACAGCTCTTTTTCTCTCCTTGTGGCGGAGAGCTAAATAATGCAGAGGCTTCTTTTTTTAGCATTGACTGGCCTGGGATGTTGGCTGATGTGCTTTGTGTTATTGACAGTAACTGGTGCTGTGGCTCGCCAGAGCCCCACTGAGATCAATACGCAAGCCAGGCGGGAGTCTTAAGCACCGTTCACACACACACACACACACACACACACGCACACACACACACACACACACACATACCGACAAGCAAAACACACATTGATACACTGAGAGGAGAATTCCAAAAGCCTCGAGGAAGAAATACACCAAAAAGCCAATGGCTTGCCCACAGCTACATTGCTAACTTGGTTGCTAAGAGGTTTTAAGCTATAATTGCTATAATAATTTCTGAGTGAAATTAAACATGTTGATATGTGGTTGCTAGGTAGTTGCATTCAGAAGAAAAATTATAGCGTGCTTACAGTACAAAAATCACCACCATAACGCAAGGTTGTTATGCATGGTGGCCAGAGCATTGCTATTGCTAAGAGGTTCTTAAATGTTTTAATTGGATTTAAACATTTCTATGTGGTTGCTATGTTGTTGCTAGGCTGTAAAAATATGAGTGGTGCTTAAGCATAGAAAAATCATCATAACTCTAAATTGTTATGCATGGTTGCCAGCGTTGCTATATGATTGCTAATAGATTCTGTTTGATTGCTAATAGATTGTGAATTTTATCCTGTTGATGTGTCATTGTTAGGCCATTGCATTCTGATAAAAATATGACTGGCGCTCATAGGTTGTTTTGCATGGTTGCCAGAGCGTTGCTATACGATCACTGAGTGAATTTTAATGTGCTGATATGAGGTTGCATTCTAAGGAAAATGTGAATGGTACCCTGTTCAGTCTCTATGAAGCCCCTCCTTCCAAAAAGTGTAATGTGCTCTGATTGGCCGGCTGGACCAGTGTTCAGTGATTGGTCAACCACTTTTAGTTTCTGAAAAGTCACGCCCCTTACCATAACCGCGAGTTTCAACACACTACTAGCGCAACTCAACTAGCCCTTTTTTTTAGTATGCCTTGGGCTGGAAATTTTTAATAAGGAATATTGTGACGCATTCGTTCCCAAAAGAAAACTCAAGACTACAATCGAGGCATTTCAGGGAGTTCAGAAACAGTGCTGGACACAGTGAAGGACCTGTATGTGAGTGTGAGTGTGTGTGTGTGTGTGTGTGTGTGTGTGTGTGTGTGTTAAAGCAGAAGACTTAATTATTTTTTAAAACTTTGACTGAAGAGAAGGAGAGCTCTGCCTGAACCTCTCCCAGTAAAGACTTGACGGTTCGAGCGGTTTGAATCTATAAGGCTGTGACCTCTTCCTGATCAGCAGTCGGTGAGCAGCGATTCGCCTGTCCCATCCTTCGGTATACGCTCTCCTCCATCTCTGTCACTCCATCCTCTCTTTGTCGCTCTCGGCTGCTGTCCATCTCTCTGTCTCCATGTCCTCTAGGAGCAGTCAAACGCGTATCCCTCACGTTCTCTGCAATGGGAAACGACAGTGAAGACCACAGGCGAAGGATTTACGGACGTATCCGAGGAAAGAAGATGTATGTGGCGTTCAGTATGCTCACCTGGGGTCAGGTTCGTGAAGGTGGACAGGAACTGCTCATACGTTTGCTCCGGGGAGTTGCAGAACTGCTCCAGAGCTTCAGTCATGGCTTGGTCATGGTTGTCCACAACTGAGCCATTAACTAAACCTGGCATCCTGTCAAACCTATCCACATTGAGAAGAGATACAGAAAGAAACAGAGAAAGAGATATTTAAAGAGATATTTGTTTACACCATGCAAACCAGAGAGCCTGAACCAAGCCAAATGAAAAGGAAGTATTGGTATAAAAACCTGAGAAAAAGAATGAAGGGATTCTGCTAGGCTGCACTTTTTTACAGGTCACTTATCATAGCGATATGCATTATAGCTGCATTAGCCCTGATTGGAATAAAATTATCATTTTGAAGTTCAGCTTAATTACAATCAATGACGGCCGGGGAGGGGGGCGGGCAGTGATTGCCGTGACATTAAAATATAATGAAGAATGGCGTGATAATCGTCAGAAACTACGAGCTGTCGCCGTGTCATTCATCACGAACACGCCCCAGGGAGAGCCTTCTTCAGGTGGCACATTAGCAGGGACAGAAACAGGTGCTACACTAGAGTCTAATTACTCTCCTCTATCAATAATACAGCGCAAGTCCTTGCAGGGCTTCAGGCGTCAGCTGCACTGCTGGTCCACCTCTTCCTTCTCTCTTGGAATACAGCTTGTGCCAGCGCAAATCCTCTTTTGGCATTAAAAAACTACTGTCAGGATTTACTAAAGACACGCATTGAAAAATTAGCGATGAAAGCAGTGGGCACAGTTATTGCATATGCATTTGTAGGAGTTCATGGGAGGAAAGTATTTAAATGAATCACGCAAGGTGATTTACTAAAGTTTGCACTCGTCAATTTACTGTTGTTTGCGGCATTATTTACCTGCCAAAAAAAGCACGTCTCAAACCAACAGACGCTAACTGGTAGATTGCGTTGGTTATTATGGAACTGATCTGTGTTCTTTTATTTTATCAGAACTTTCCACTCCCATCGGCGCGGTTTTGGAATTGTGCTCTCACGTTCTCTCACGCTAATTTGCCCTGTTTAGTAAATCTGGTCCATAGACTGTTAGTGCTACATGTATTGAATACCCAGATTTGCTAAAAAGTGCAGTATAGGAAGTTTGCGAAGTCCTGTATACCACAATGTACTGCATTTAATTAGACCTTCCATTTAAGTCATATAAGCTTAATTTTATATACACCTAAAAAAAAGGTTAAAATATGTATCATTGCATGCATACTGTTTTTAAAGAATAAAACCAATGTTGTTTTTGGTAACTAAATTATGTTTATTAAAATAAAGCTGAAATATAAATATTAGATGAAAAACTTTTTAAAAAAAACGTACAAAACAAAAAATCAGAAAGGTTGCATTCGCAACAAACTGACATAAAACAGGTTTAAGTTGAAGTAATTAGCCAATTAGAATTGAGCCATCTCCTGGAAATTAGTTTTTGCAGGGTTGGATGTCTGATATCAAATCATGGGCGTCGGAAGCAAAAAAAAAGTGGGTGGGTCCTCCCCCAGAAAAATGTTACTAATAAAATTTCATGTATTCTGATGCCTTTTAATTAAACAAGTAAACTAAACTCGCCACCACATTGTGCATTAAATGCACAGCTATCCGTGGATTAACCTGCTGATACCATGGTCATTTGCCAGCATTGACAACTTAAAGCGATGTTTGCAATATTTGACTGGAAGGGTACAACGGGTGTTTTTTTCGTCAGTTGCGGCTCGTTGAGAAATATAATGTAGCTATTTTAGCGGAAATGGAGTTTAATTCATTAGGGCATTCCTCAAGTGGAATGGATTTGACTGACGACGCTCTGAAAAGTGAACAGACATATGCGCTGAATGTAAAAGTGAGTGGGTCCAATATCATGGTCTTAAAAAGTGGGTAGGTCTTGTCCCACCCACATACAATGGTTCCGACGCCCATGTATCAAATCATTGCATTCGGACCAAATTCAATGATTGGACGAACATTTTGTGGTCATACGCCTTCCGCAGACTCTCTCTCTCTCTCTCTCTCTCTATATACATTTAGACCACTTTACTTAGTGATTGCTATCAGGATGTGAAGAGACTTTCAACCAGCATAACAAAAAAATGTTTCTGGAACGAATCACCTACCCTGCTTTTAATGATTTGACCAAATTGATTCTTTAAAATGAATCGGACACCAAACACAAGAAACTACATGCTATAATCAATGAGGTAGTCTGAAAGTGATATCCTTGTTCATTATAATGCAAGCATTGTAGTTTTGTTGTGTTGTGTTGCGTTTCAGCCTCCCTTCCGTCTCTTTGTGACAGAGCTGGCAAACAACAGCATTTATTTGCCTGCGCCGTATGCAAATCCGCGACAGGACTCAACAGGTTTTTTTTACAGCATCTGTAAGTGTGAACACCGGCATGTAAGTGCACTTGAGCGAGAGGATAAAGCTCTCCTATGCGCTTGGAGACACCGGAGGAATTCTTTCTGTGTGTGTTGCGCCTCAGGGGAGTCGCTCATCCTCCTCTTCATGGCCCTGCTCTTCAGACACAGGTGCTCCGCTGTTTGTGTTTTTCACTGTTCTTCCAGGCACTCGTGGTTACGGGTCTTTGTTTTTGCACTCTCGCACACACACACACACACACACATTTCTCGGCCTCCAAAACAAACACGCAACTGCACGAGGGCTCTGAAACACAAAAACATTATGCTAATGAGACCGGCACAGCTGTTCCCTTCTTCTCCCTCTCTCTCTCTCTTTCTTTCAACACCAGTCGCCTAATTTCTTTCATTCCTTTAAAGAGCCGCCAAGCAGAAACAGTTAATGCAAATATAAGCCTGGGGAAATAAGGAGTATTTTTACAAATCCGAGCTACCCCTCCTGCCAAAATGTGATGTGTGACTCACGCATTCTGTATTTGGTGTAATGAGAGTGAATCATTCTGCTCCTCACTGAACCTGATTGCACACAGACCACTCAGATACACAGAGGAGACTATTTTAACAGCACATTACATAGAGACGGGCTACACTGTCACAGATGCGATTATGAAGAGTGTGATTTTGGTGTCGAATGCAGGTCATAAAAGAACCCGAAATATATGTGATGGCAATGTGCAACGTGACACAATCTCAGCCAATAAAAGATATTTTGAGACTTTTCAATTCGAGTGCTCTAATATGCATTAATTCATGCTTAACTAATGCACAGATAATCACATGTTAATGTATGATTCATGAACTAAACCACTCATTAATGATTACTGCATCAGCAACTAATAAAGAGTCTAAATGATTGATAGATTAAGTAATACTGTATATGAATTGCTATTGACTAAATGCGTCATCATGTAATAATTCCTTAACACAGGGGTCTTCAATGTTTATCAGGACAAGGACCCCTTAACTTAGTATTAAAGGTAGGGTAGGCAATTTGTTTTATAAACACTTTTTGTTATACTGGTTTAAACTCTCTTCACATCCTGATAGCAATCAATAACAGAAGTGTTCTAAATATTAAAACGTACATATATCTTCAGTGGAAGTCTCAGGATCAAAAAATGTTCATCCAATCATTGCATTCGGTCCTGAACCAAAACAACGAGCTTATGCAGAGTCCATGTCCAAACCGTAATTACGTTCTACCCTGAGTTGATCACGTCCTCAAACTCAGATTTATGCGTTTCCATGTGAACACTATCAATGGGGAAATGAATCAGTAGCAGTCAGGTTGTGCAAGTAAGAGCTCTGTTAGTTGTTAATGTTCACTTTTTTTGTAATGTTAATCTTTGAGACATGAGGTAATTTAACGCCGTCTCTCGTGACGCGTCGCACAAACTGCTGTGCGTTCATGTGTTTTGAAGGATGCGTGACTTTGGAGACGCTCTGAAGGGAGGGTGGGATCTCATGCTTTCAAAGCTAACTTGCTATTGCTAGCCTCTCTGCAACTGCCTACTCTACCTTTAACTAATAGTGTAAATGAACGCGTTAATTACCACAATTGGTCAAAGCTATGTACTTCAACTTTCAGTTGTTGCTTTAATTTATCATTAGCTAATGATTTGCAAATTTGGCACATGACTATTAACTAATTGTTAAGTTATATACCATTATGGTTATGGGTTTTGACATCCCCTCTAAAGGTCTGCAGGGCAGTTGCACAGTTGAATGTAATGTCACAGAATGTGTTTGAAGGATGGGTAAGTTGGGCAGCACACATATCAGCACACCAGAATCTGAACTAATTACACCGTGATTAAACTTGACGTGACCATTGTCACATCATGCCACAATACAGCTGTCTACACTGGACGTCACCATTGCAAGTCCATTTGTCCTTCGTAACAGAAGTCTTGTAGTACGTCAGAAATAGAATGTGTCATCAGTTTACTGTGGGTTGTGTGGCATCGCACCACATCCAGTGTAGTATCATTTATTATAATGGGTTCTATTGTCTTCGTCCAATCTAGACACAGTGTTATGAAATAGCAGTGCCTGGCCGCATGTTCTCACTGTTCTGCCTTTAAATCTTAGACCTCAAGATTAACCTGACATATTCCTGCGCCATGAACAACAAGGTACTGGATGGGGCAGTTCATCTGGCACAGTGGAATCCCGGTTGTAGACGGCTGGAAATTGAAATCCATGGCTTAGTGTGGATGTCAAAACCAAAATGACATATTACTTAATTAGTTTATGCGCCACAACAAGTAAAGTCATAACATTATAATACCTTTTCAAATCATTAGCTAATGATTAATTAATGCAGATGACTGGAAGTTGAAATACATGGCTTCGACCCATTCTGGTAATTAACACATCAATTTTACGCTATTAGTTAATACTATATGTTATTAAGGAATTAACATATTATGACACATTTAATTAATAACAATTCATATATTACTTAATCTATTAATCATATAGAATCGTTATTAATTGCTGATGCAGTAATCATTAATAAATGGTTTAGTTCTTCATGAGTCATACATTAACACGTGATTATATGTGCATTAGTTAAGCATGAATTGATGCATATTAGTTCATGCGTATTGTAACGTTTTACCGGTATTTGATGTTTAATTGAGTTACATGTGAGTTATAACTTAACAATGTTTGATTTATTGTTAAACATATGTGAGTGTGAATGTATATAAATTAGAATTATTATTATTATTATAACAAGTGCCAATCACGCTACATAGTGTTACCATGGTAAGTGTACATTTTGGAAGATGAAAGTTACATCTGGGAGATCCATAATGTATGGAAAAAAACATCAACTCAGCTGATTTGCAAACTGACAAGTGAATGAATCATCAATTGAACTGTAAAACACAAACACAAAGTCCATATTTATACACAAGCCAATAATACACCGAGTTTGTACTTGTTTTCATTCAAACTTGTGCGAGTTGTGTTCAAACACCTGTTGTTAGCAGCAGTTACAGGCAGTTAACCTCAAGATGAGCCAGTCAACCTTCACAAACACTGAACCTCTGCCACTGTCACTAACCATTTGCTTTAATATCTCAAATAAAAGTTAGCAGCACCAAACAGCTCCCAGATTTCGGAGTGCATTGACCAGGAGGTAAGAAATATACATATTATTAGGATGAATATTGTTAAGACTATATTCTAGATATGGAATATTTGGACTGTGGTCGGCTATTCTGGTGCCATATAGAGTAACGTTAGAATTAAAATAAGCACGTAAGTTAATGGCGTGTTCTTATAATATAATTATTAAAGTATGTCGTGATTTAAAAGATTGTTATCTTCAACTTGTTGTAGTGTATCACTAGTGTTGACAGACAGCGCTTGCTTAACGTAACGTTAACGTTAAACTTACTTGTTTTAATAAATAACAAAAATCTCTAATTTGATTACCTAAAGACATTAATCAAACGACAAACGAATCTAAAAAGTGTAAAAAGGAAAAACGCTGCTAGCTGTTAGAAGACAGTAAGAGAAAAGGAGAGAGGAAAGCTTATAAAATATCTCAGACGTACCGTTTAAATGTAGAACGAGAACCCCCAGTTTCGCATTGGATGCTGGGTAATGTAGTCGTTTTATTGCAAGCTTAACGCGATCATCTAAGAAAAACGGCACTAAAGAAAACTACAACTTGTTTCTTGTGGGAATGTTTCTGTGTTATTATGGAAACAGGGAAAGGGTTATATGGTTCCGCATTTTTTTCATACTTTGATTTTTTTTTTTTTTTGAAGTTAATTGCATACTACTCTTACTAATAGGAGTATGCTGGTATGCTATTCAGAATTCATCCTTACGATCGTGCAATTTACCTGAATTTTATTATGTAATATTTTATTTATCAATAAAAATAATGTTTGTTTTTTTTTGTTTTTTTTTTTTACACAGCTCACTGCAAAAAGATGTCCTTACAGCCTATAACTGCTGTGAACTGTGCTGGCCTTGTGCAACCAGGCTTCTCCTTACTAGAGCTGGATGGTGATGTTTACCTCTTTGGTCAAAAGGGCTGGCCGAAACGCTCATGTCCAACTGGTGTATTTGGTGTCCGCATAAAAAACGGAGAACTGAAGCTGCGAGCCATTTCATTTTCAAACAACTCCTGTTATCTCCCTCCCCTCCGATGTCCTGCGGTAGCTCATTTTGAGCCTCGTGATGGCAGCCCTGAATGTTACCTCATTCATGGTGGCCGAACTCCCAACAACGAACTGTCTTCAAGTCTCTACATGTTGAGTGTAGACAGCAGAGGATGTAATCGTAAAGTCACATTGCAATGTCAAGAAAAAGAGCTGGTTGGAGACGTCCCTAGCGCTCGATACGGCCACACCCTCAGCGTGATCCATAGCCGAGGGAAGACCGCCTGCGTTCTGTTTGGCGGCAGGTCCTATATGCCCCCCACCGAGAGGACCACGGAGAACTGGAACAGTGTGGTGGACTGTCCACCTCAAGTCTTTCTTATTGACCTAGAGTTTGGTTGCAGTTCAGCCCACACCCTCCCCGAGCTCACGGATGGCCAGTCATTTCACGTAGCTCTAGCGAGAGAGGACTGTGTCTACTTCCTGGGCGGTCACATCCTCAGCTCTGATTGCCGACCACCTCGTTTGATCCGCCTACGTGTGGAGCTTCTCCTAGGAAGGCCTGTCATCACCTGTAATGTTCTTCAAGAAGGTCTCTCCATCACCAGTGCCATAACCTCTCCCATTGGCTATCATGAGTACATTATTATCGGCGGGTACCAGTCTGAGACTCAAAAGCGCATGGAGTGCACCTACATTGGCCTGGATGATGTCGGAGTCCACATGGAGCCACGCGAACCTCCACAGTGGACCAGCGAAATAATCCACAGCCGTACTTGGTTTGGTGGCAGCCTGGGCAAAGGAAGTGCCTTTTTTGCAGTCCCATCAGAAGGAAACCCAACCCCACCAGATGCCTACCATTTCTACCAGGTAAACTTCCAGAAGGAACCAGATGGAGAAGCATCAACTCAGGGATGCAGCCAGGAGTCCACTGACTTTGAGGACTCTGCACCTTTGGAAGACTCTGAGGAGCTCTACTTTGGCCGAGAGCCTCATGAGCTGGAGTATAGCAGCGATGGAGAGGGCGACACCTACAATGAGGAAGATGAAGAGGATGAATCTCAGACAGGCTATTGGATCAAGTGCTGCCTCTCCTGTCAGTTGGACCCCAACACCTGGGAGCCCTACTACTCTACTGAGCTCACCCGACCTGCCATGATCTACTGCTCCAGGGGTGAAGGTGGACACTGGGTCCATGCCAAGTGCATGGAGCTCCCTGAAAGCCTTTTGCTTCGCCTCTCTCAAGGCAATAGCAAGTATTTCTGCCTGGATCACGGAGGCCTGCCGAAGCAGGAGATGACTCCACCACGCCAGATGTTGCCATTGAAGAGAGTCCCAATGAAGATGACCCATCGCAAGGCTCCAGTCTCACTGAAAATGACCCCAGCTAAGAAGAGCTTTCTGCGAAGACTTTTTGACTGAATTGTTGATGTTCTGTTAAGTTATATATCATGATATAATATCATTTTACATTGTTGTTGAAGTTTATTTTGTTGTTAATTTTAAGAATATCAATTGATTTTTATATTAACAAAAATTGGAGAAGTGTATTTTTTCATACTGATAAAAACAACAGAAATGAATGGTTAAATCAATGAAAATGCTTATGGCAGTATTAAATGCATTTTTTTTTTACAAGTCTTGTTTATTATTACTAAGCTGATGATTTGTTGCTTTTTTAAATGTGTGGAAAAGATTGTAGAGTATGATTTTCTGTTTTAATAAAGATAATTACAGAGAGATTATATTTTAACCTCATGTTATGTTTATAATTATAATTATGCACATATTATGCAAACACATTAGATAAGTCAATAACATATGTGTGTTTGTGTGTGCATATATATATATATATAGTTCAGATGCAAAAGCCTCTAAGTGCCATCTGAAATTTTCTTCTAGAATGATCATTTTTATCAAGCTTGTATATTTAAATTCAATAATTTCACTTAAATGGCAATGTAAATTATCTATTAATTGTCATTTAAGTGAAATTACTGAACTTAAATATACAAGCTTTATAAAAATTATCATTCTAGAAGAAAATTTCAGATGGCACTTAGAGGCTTTTGCATCTGAACTCTTCATATACACACACACATACATGTTCTTGACTTATCTAATGTGTGTGTATATATATTTATATATACACATTCACATTCAAGAACATACATATATATATATATATATATATATATATATATATATATATATATATGTGCATGTTCTTGAATGTGAATGGAACATCCATGTCAGTCTTATCTACTCTGTTTGTCTCCAACCACATACAAGAGGACACACACACAAAAAAATTACAATCTCAATAAAATTTTTGGTGATTTTTTTTTATTTACCAGATGGAATTGGAGAAAAAAAGTCATTTATTACAAACCAATTATATTCAATAATTCAGAAAAAGTCCACAAGTTCATGAATTACAGCAATCACTGTAATGTTCTTGCACAATGAAAGAAAAAAATAACGATAGGTCATTACAAGAACATCACCAGTGCCTTTGTGCAAGTCTACACAAATTTTGTACACGTGTAGACAACTGTTTACGAACAGTGCAATGCAGTGTTTTATTTCAAATTAAAAAAGGAACATAAAGCAATTTAAACAGATATGTAAAGTTTAACACACACTACTTCAATCATATTTTTAATAGAATGATGTGAGGTACCTTTGGTTTATTTTTAAAAAAAACTTCCCCAAAGTACAAAGAAAAAATTCAAGCATTTAGAAATGTTGTATAATGTATAATATCAAAGAATGCAACGACATAATTCAAATCATGACAAAGAAATCAATCAAGTAAAGACACAAAGAAATCAGTAAAATCATTTCACAAAGAAATCAATCAAGTAAAGACACAAATAAATCAGTAAAATCATTTCACAAAGAAATCAATCAAGTAAAGACACAAAGAAATCAGTAAAATCACTTCACAAAGAAATCAATCAGTTCAAGTCGAAGTAAGAAATGGATCACTGAAATCCTCTCGTTTTAAGAGAATACAATAAACACAATGAATTAAACAATACTATTAAACAAAATAATAGTCAGAAACATGATTAATAAATTGAGGTACAAGTTTGAGATGAACAGAGCACATCTCTGAACTGCAACAAAAAAGAAATTCTGACAATAGTCAATAGGTTTTATCGAGTAAAATACACTGCTATTTCTTCAAGAATATTTGAAAATGTGTTTGTGTGAATGGCATGGTGCAAATGTCCTGAGGGACCTGTAGGATTGAATACTGAGGTAGAAATATAAGGTAAGGTCTAAATAAATGTGCAAATGCTCTAGCATAGTGTCTATGGGAGTCATTTGTGGACCAGTTGAGCACCATCAAAACACTGCATTGCTAAAATAATCCTTCTCTCTAGACCTCCTGCAAAGAAGACAATTTGCGTTTTCTAATTTCATTTTGTCTTTGTCCTGTGTGATATATTAGTACAGCCATCATAAATGTGGGTCTCCTTTAACACAATTTCAGTGACTTACAACTCCCTCATAAGTTTTCATAAACAACCCTTCTGGATGAATTCGTGAAGTTGTCACAACCTGGCAATACAATGAAATCCCTCATATTTCACAAGCAGCAAGAGATAAAACACAGACAATTTGTCTGTCAAATCTGGGGAGAAAAAAAAGCTCTGCCCATATAATTTTATCTCTGCCATAAAACAATTTAGCTCACGTTTATGCACTGGCTTCAAAAAAATAATGAAGTGAATAATAAAGCCATTAAACGTGATATTACATCTCATCTCAAGAAATAAAATCAATTACGGAACAATATTTTCATTAGCAAGAAAAACGGTCCATTAAAGAAAGTCAAGCAGAGAAAAACTCAAAAATCTGGAACTTCAAGAGCCACATCAACTTCATCTGGGGTCTCTTCTGGGTTAAATGTGGCTTGCATTGCTTTTACTGAATTCTTATGAGCCTCCATAAACTTCTGAAGAGACTTGGAGGTGTACAGCCAGTGGTGTTTCAGTACATCTTCAAGTTCAAACGTTTTGGACTGCCTCGCATTCATCTTCCGAAAACGTCTGAACAGCTTGTTCCCAGACTCATTGCCTTCACTGGCCCATGCTCCGATAGACCCGTCTCTCTCCACAATCTCAGGAACATGGGCCAGAGTCTTGTGGAGGTAGTTGGTAATCTTTCCATCATAGCGGTACTTAAATGTGGTGGAAAGGAGGTCAGCAAATTGCTGAGAGTTGTAGCTATATTGACAGAGTTGGTCCGGGCAGTCTCGGGAGGGACAGGTGGCTCGCCACACAGGCTTCATCTGGAGGTAGAGTTCCATCAGTCTCTGTAGAGCCTCACGTCGTTCCTCTGAAGGAACCAACTCACAGACCACCTCCACAGCCTCGCGTGTCATCAGCCGGCGCGCATAGTTTCCATTCATCCTCATCACAGGCTTGAGTTTCAGTTTGTTTCTTAGCTGTTTGTCCAGGGTTGACCGCCAACGACGGCGCTCCTCTCGACTCGGATTGCTCCTCTGGTAGACTTCGCCGATCTCATCCTGAAAGATCTTATAGAATTCAGTCGCATTGCCAATGTCGCAGTGCAGGGCATCCAGAGTAGGCTGGGTCTCCATGAAAGGCTTTGCGGAAACCCCTTTGACCCGGTCACGGAGTTCATCGGCGGACTCTGAGAAAGGATTTTTCCTCCAGATCTCGTAGCGCTCAAGATTTTCATCGTGGCTACGTGTGATGGAATGAAGCACCATGTTTTGAGAGGCTTCAGCTCGGGTTGAGTCGCAGAGTGTGCATACATAAGTGGAGCCTGATGCTTCTAGCCCTTCCATTTCACGAACCATCTTCTCATCATAGCCTGTACCCCGGAAGAAGAATCTAAATGAGCGTAGCAGACCACCAACAGATATGATAAGTCGACTTTCCATCATGGCTTTCCGCTCTGCTACCACAGGCCCCAAGATTGCTGTCAGGGTCTCGTGGTCGGACTCATCCACAAACATGAGGCACAAAGGTCTACAAGAGAGCTCAGAGTTTGGCTTTGGTTCCTGGAAGATGGTGATGCCATCATCCTCACCCTCAACTCGGATGGAGATGGACATGACTGTGAAGGAAAACCTCACCGCCTTCTCAGGAACCGCTGGACCGTTTCCATGCTTCTCGCTGACATCTCCCATACCATCACATGATTCTTTCACCACCACAGTAAAGCCAGAGGTGCAAATGCTGTCATCTAGCCCCCTCTCTCTGAGTCCTTCCATTATGTCCTCCTCCAGGTCTTTTAATGCAGAAACCAGTGCCACATCGTAGCGGAACCGTCTGGAAATGGTATCCGCAGGGACATCCTCAACAAAGGTTGTCCAACCGGAGAGGCCATCAATGATGCCCACATCCCAGGAGCTGGAAACGTTTTTTAAAGCTGGCTGCCATTCAAATTGGTGGAACCCGGGGAGAAGCTCTTTCTCAGCATTACGTAGTGTGTGCAGGGGCTGGAATATCTGGCGGCCACTAGTGGCCTTCACAGTGCGATACATCTTGTGGTACTGACTGCAGCTAAGGAAGGTGTTGACCCTTATAGCCAAACACACTGCAGGATGCAGACCAAATCCCCTGCCTGAAAGAGAATACAGAGGGAAAACAAAACTGTGTGAGATAGAGTCAGAAGTTTGAATTCACATAACTGTTTATCCAGAATAAACTCAAAATAAGTGAGACTGTGAGCCTGAATGTGTGATTATGGGCTGATTTCAGAGCACCAGCAATTGAACGCAACAATATCTGTAATTCTGATTATAACTGCAGCATGGAATATGTCCTAATTGTTCTAGATCAGAGAGATTATTAATGCTTAAGTTAGAAGAGAGGTGACTCAGCTGGGCTGGAAATACTGATATTGGCTGCTGATGAAAACAGGCACCAGCTGGACCCTGTTCCCCTGGGGGGTTTAGACAGTATCTATGTCATTTGCAGATACAAGGGCTACTGATGTTGTTTTCATCCTAACAGGCTCTTTACAAGAATTGTTATTGAGTACTGAGTTTCACATACACTACCAGTCAAAAGTTTTGGATTTGTAAGATTTTTAATGTTTTTAAAAGAAGTCTCTTCTGCTCACCAAGGCTGCATTTATTTGATTAAAAAAAATAAAAAATAATTATATTGTGAAATAATATTACAATTTAAAATAGCTGTTTTCTATGTGAATATATAGTAGTGTAATTTATTCTTGTGATCAACAGCATCATTACTCCAGTCTTCAGTGTCGCATGATTCTTCAGAAATCATTTGATGCTCAAGAATTTCTCATTATTATCATTGTTGAAAACAGTTATTTACATTTTTATTTCAGGATTCTTTGATGAATAGAAAGTTCAAAAGAACAACATTTATCTGAAATAGAAAGCTTTTGTAACATTAAACGCTACTGTTCAAAAGTTTGGGGTCAGTAATAATTTATATTTAATTTTTTGGGGAAGGAAATAAAATAAATCAATACTTTTATTCATCAAGAATTAATGAAATTGATCAAAAGTTACAGTAAAGACATTTATAATGTTACAAAAGATTCTATTTCAAATAAATGCTGTTTTTTTTACTTTCTATTCATCAAAGAATCCTGAAGAAAAAAATATTTACACAACTGTTTTCAACATTGATAATAATAATTAATGTTTTTTGAGCATCAAATCTGCATATTAGAATGATTTCTGAAGGATCATCTGACACAGAAGACTGGAGTAATGATGCTGAAAATTCAGCTTTGATCACAAGAATAAATTACATTTTAACAGTTATTTTCACTTGTCATAATATTTAACAATATTACTGTGTTTTTTTTAACAAATAAATGCAGCCTTGGTGAGCAGAAGATACTTCTTTTAAAAACATTACAAAATCTTACCGATCCAAAACTTCTGACTGGTAGTGTATGTGTGTGAGTGTGTGTGCGAGCACATTCAGTAAAGTGGTGCTTATTCTATTTAAAATGACAGTGAGGCACATAGGAAAATAATTCATACATTTTTTATATAGATAACCTCGTGGATGTGTTTAATTTTTCATATCTAGTTTCAGGTAGTAGCCTAAACATGAACATAATTGTGTAAAATTACATGTTAAAGCTGTTGTTCCATGAAAAATGAATACAATTACTGCAGTCAGGCATTGAAAATTAGGCTAGTTCATTATACAAAACAAATGATGCCATATATTAGGTTGTAAAAACGTTATTATTGGTTGCTCTCAAGCTTATGTAAGTCAATAATGCATTATCTGTTCATTCTATTTGTATTCATCTGACAACAACTGCTTTGACAGTCACATATTGTGGGTGACGTGTTTCTTGGCATTACCTTGCATCATAGCTTCCAGTTCATCTGCTTGTTTGTGTTCATTCCCGGCTCTCAATGCCAGAAGGAAGAGCGTCAAACAGACAGACTTCACATCCCCTCCTTCTTCCTTTTCAGCAAACACCTTCACCTGGTTCTTCAGGTCTCTCAGCCTGTGTTTTTGAGCCCGACGGGTCAGCGACAACAGGTGCTGTCTAGGGCGCCCACCTTTGTTGACTGGCAAGTAACCATTGAGATTCTTCTCTGAAGGTGTTTGTTCTTCCTGAGACTCTTTTTCATGGTAGTGGTTAAGGCAGTGTTCCCTAAAGGAGTCCAATCGGACCCAGTCGCTGCATCCTTCGCTGGGGCAGAGCAGAGGAAGAGAGCTGAGGGTGGCAAGGAAGAACTTGGCTGGCCTGGTCAGGTGGGTTGGGTTCAGGTGTTGGCTACAGGTGGGACAGTTCGGGCCCAAAGCTCGACTGTACCTTACTATGCAGACCCGACAGAACAGGTGCCGACACGGTGACTGGACAGGGTCGGAAAGCAGGTGATCACACACTTGGCAAGTAACAGCACGTAGCAAGTCCGCTGGGACTTCGGGAGGGATGAGCTTAGTGCTCAGATGGTCCCTCTGGCATTGTGTGATATTCTTTACCCATTGTCCTCTCTGCACTGATAGTTTTAACCATTCTTTCCCACCTGATCCCACAGGATTCTCTGTGGTCTGTCTCCACAATCTATTGGCACCTGAAGTTTCTGGGGAATCCCTCTTGATTCTCTTTGGAAGGCTGTGTGCACCTTTAAGTGGTTTGGCCCGCTTCCTTCCCATTCGCTGAAAAGAGATCTTCTTAGGGAAGCAGAGGTTGCAGTTGGAAGTGTGGGACTTCCAGTCTGGGATCCGGGTCCTAGTGAAAGAACAGAAACCCCCTCCCCTCATGGCAGCAGTCCAGCATCTGTGACAAAACAAAGACGGATGTACCGTCTCCATGTCGGTTGTCACATCCACCTTGAAGACCTTCAAGATCACCTCCGGCCAGGTGACCAACTTGCAGCCCATTTTGCGCAAGGCACACCGGCTGGACTCTTCCAAGTCTCCCTGGACTTCATGTGATGGACCTTTAGTCTTCCGTATTGTGAGGCCACAAAGACGACACAGGCTTCTGCAAAAGACGCAAGAAAAAACTAAGCTTGACCCTGATTAACAATGATATGCTTTCAAATACAGTATGCACAAGTCAACTGAACATTCAGAATTCATAAATCACTCAATATTATCATTAGACTCACTTGAGAAGATTCATATGTGTATCAATCTCCTGCAGCTTAAGGTCCACTCTCTCTCGAGTGCTCTCCACGTTTTCCTTACTCTTCCCTCCAAAACAGAGCTTCATAACACTGCCTGGAGAGCCTGCCATCTCCATCTCCACCTCCACCTCAGGCTGGTTTTCCTTTTCCACCGGTGTTTCATTAGACAGAGGGGCCTTCTCCATGGACTTGACCCGAAAGAGCTTAAACTTCCATTCCGAAAACTTAGGATGAGACAGTTCGTCAGGCATGGAGGCTCTGGGAGCATCTTCAGAACTCCACCTCCCTTTCTCCATGGCGTCAGCTTAGATTCCGCTGCTTTCAAGAGAGAGAAAAGAAAGTGAGAAGGAATAAGATTAATTCTTTATGAATCGAGAGTTTATGAGACTATGAGATTATGAGATTAGTTTGGCTGCCAAGGAATATTCTTAGGTGTAATAGAAAAAGGGGGTTTCAGGATTACAAATCCACAAAAGAAGAGGAAAACAACATTATTTCCAGGGCTGTGACACAATCAGACAGATTTACTTAAGTCTACTGGCATTGTTTATTAAAAGCAGCCCTGAAATCCCAGCCCAAGCTTGAGAGCTTTGCTCTGACCCAGAGTACAGCATTATACCATAAGTGGCATTTAGTGCCTCTGTAAAATGCATGAGACAAGCGTTAAGAAATCGATCCACTGCTGAAAACTTCATTTCTCTCCTTCCTAACACTCTCGCTCAGGGACCCACCATGTCCCTTTTTCTATCCCTCATCTTTTTTCATTCCCCCCCCTTTGTTAAATGGACACCTCTAGGGCTGTCAATCAGTTATAATAGTCATTTACTGTGCTGAAACAGGAGTTTAAGTCCGTAGAGGAGCTTGCTGGCATTTAACGGAGAGCTCCAGAGAAAGAGAGAGAGTCCAGTCTTATGATGCACAGCGATTGACTGAAGTCAGATGAAGAGAAATTGTAATGCCAGCCATTCCCTATGAATCAGACCCTATCCTGTGTTTCAACCATGTCACTCACTGAGTACGAAGATATGCATAAACAGGCAAATAAAAACAAGGACTAGATCAGAAGTCACATTACTCGGACTAGCAGTAGCTGTCAAACCCTTGCAGATTCACAAAACAACTGTGTCACGATGTGACACTCCTCTCTCATCCCATCCGCAAGAAGGCAAAATGGTCCTCTTCCCTGATCAATAAATCAACAAGGGCTTACCATAACACTCCCATGGTGAATACATGCTGGCATTTTCTCTTTTTTATCTCTCTCTCTTTTTCTTTTTCTCCCTCTCAGCTTGTGTTTGCACCCTGGGTTTCTCCAGCTATCAGCTCTGAAGTGAACTATTGAGACATGCATACACAAAAACAGCTGAGAGCATTCAGTTTGTCAGTCAGCTGGGTTGTCCTACCTTGTTTTTGAGGCTCAGCTGGCGAATTCTCCCCTGGGGTCTTTCCGCATGGGGGCACAAGGGAGGCCTAGTGCGTTTCTGTGTGCGGATGTCTTCCAGGCTCTCGATTTAAGAGTGCCTGGCTGGATCTCAGTCACTTGATGCTCCTATAAAAGACTGTGTCTCTCCATAGGAAGAGAGTCCTATTTATACCCCACTATGGGGTCCCTAACCGACACATTTTAGCACCTGAGAAACATTGGAGGTCTCGGGAAGGGGGTGGGGGTGATACTAACCACATTCACACACACACAAACACACACACACACACTTTTACTAAGCTACCTAATGAGGGCATGCCATAGATTTCTTGTTTGTTTTTACATTATGGTAATTATAATTGGCATACATATTAACTCTAACCCTAAATTAAAATATTTTTTCCAAATCAAGACAAGCCTAAAGGACAAATTGTGTAATATTTAGTAAACTTCTTGGACATTTTTTTCACAAACTATTTTAAAGTAAACCCTTACACACATACAGTATACACCAACACGAGACATCATAGACCTAACATCTGAACAACCGTCCACAGACACTCCAATACACAACATAAATCATGCATTAAGACACACAAACATATATACACATTCTGCATAGTAATCGTGTCAGTGCAAGGCACATGGATACAAACTAACGCATCCCCCTGCTGTTTTCACCCGGTGCTCTCTGAAACTCATCTCCAGCAGGTGGTCCAAGCCAACATGCTGCAGCTTTGCTATTTGATCCTCCTCTATATAGAAAAACAGACACTGTTAAAACACATCGGATCAAAGGAATACATTTAAAAGAGAGCTGACAACCATCTACTCAAGGCTGACTGACTAAAATGTCCTTTATGGTATATTCAAAAGTTGGAAAAGCATAGCAAATATAGGCTATAGTCCAATTGCATTTCACAATTTCAGAATCCTGCTGAGACATGGTTATTTTTCGTTGACTTTATAAACAAATTATCCATAGTAGGGGAAACTAGGATGTCACTATAATGAGCATAACTCTACAAGTGGGCCTTGGTGCAGTCCCATTATGATCTGTGTTGGTGTCATTAGCAAGTATGAATTAAATGGATTTATTCGTTGATAAATAAAGCAAGGGTGTATTTGCAGAAGAGTTATATGCTGTAATTGGTCCTGTGCATTTCTGAGGCGATTCTGTCTGGACTTCTCACAGACTAGTCATTAAATAGTCACCAAGTGCCTGCAAACATTGGGTGGCCTCTCTCATCTGAGAGTCACAAATTCTGCAAACCAAACAAAGAGAAAACATCATAAATAATAGGTCATTTTACAACATGGTTGCTATTTGTACCCTATATATAAATGTATAAAAAAATGACTGACTCTGTTAATATTTGCAACAACAACCATAGAACGACCCATAATACTAAACACATTAATATGAAAAATAAATAATTATTTAAATTCACATTATTTGAATACCTTTAAATGGACGAACAGACAGAGAGAAAAAAAAAAACAGAGGAAATAAATAAAGCCTCATTATTGTGAGTAGGCTAATAAAGGGACGGAAAGTCATTTTTATGCAAAAGAGTTTGCTTTCGGCCAAAGTTTAATAGCCAAGTCTATAAACTGAGCAAAATTAGAAAGGTCATTGAAAATGCCAATTTTTACAAGTGCTCATTCATCCTTGAGGACTTGAAAAACATTTGAAAACATTGAAAAAAAAATTATTGATCACGATAGAGGTCACGTGTGTGCATGTTTATTGATATAATCTGTCATCATTTACTCACCCTCATGTTGTTCCAAACCTGTATGACATTCTTTCTTTTGAGAGGTATTTTGCTAAATGTCCAAGCTGCTCTTTTCTATACAATGAAATTGGACTGTGATTCACTCTATTAAACAAAAAAAGTGAGAAAAACAAAAGTACATGCAATTTCTGTGTTTTAATGAAGTAAAAGTCAAATGGGTTTGGAACATCATGAGGTTGAGTAAATAAAAGAATTTTAATTTCAGGGTGAAATTTGCACTTTAAAGCAGTAGTTAGGCCTGCCAGAGCCTTCTGTCTTCACAAACCTAAAGAACGAGATGGAAAAACAGAGAGAAACTGTAGGTCTGTTGCCATGGCGAAGCAAACAGAGCTGCAGATGTCCATCTAACAAACAAGCGGTGACCCCTAGAGATCCGCGCCTCTCTCCGCCTGCTAATTGACTTGTTATTGATCAGCCCAATGGCAGTTTGATTTATGTGAAAAATGTCTTCAGTCGACAGCCACCTGGCATTAAGCAGGGTGTTTATTCTCCACTGCATGTGTGAGTTTTAGGGGATAAGTTGTTGAGGTGCTGTCTTCACCAGACCTGCATGTGGGGTCAAAGATGTTGGTGTCAACGCAGAAGGCAAAATCAAACTGCACACCAATCAAAAACTTTATTTGAGTGAGAAGGTGGATCATTGACACACATCTTTTAAAGAGCACTAATCTTTGTTTAAACAGCTTATCATCCTCTGACATTTATGTGATGTTATGACGTCAAGCTGCCATTTTTCGTCTTTATCGTATCACAGAGTAAACACCTATCCCACAATGAATGCAGTGCTAGGAAGTGCATAGCTCCACTGCTAACAAAGCATATTGCAGCATACCTTTTCGGTAAGCTACTTGCTTGTTTGGGGTAGGGTTGTCAAATGTAGCGGTACTACAAAAAAAAAAAGTTAACGGTACCAGCATTTCTGCAGTAAGCTACTGGTAGTACCAAGTACCGGGAATATACGGTACCCGCTGATAGGCGCCGCTAGACGTGTTTGTTTGAGGTTTCTATTAAAGGTTTCTATTAACAGCATGTTTTTTACAAGCGTTGAACATTGTAGCCAATCGCAATCATATCTGTTGAGCACATGAATGCAACAGCCAATCAGAGATACTAATAAGTAAGTTAGTCAGAATACGCTGAAATATTTACTGGTAAATTGTACTGGTATTGGTACCGACTACTGAAATGTTGGAACCATGATAACCCTAGTTTGGGGGGAAATGTTTAGCATGTCTAGCTAGTTAGCCTAGCCCTTTCTGTTGACAAAAAAAAAAAACAACAACAACATATTTTGGCCATCTAAGCGTATTCTGACAAAGTCACAATTTCACAATAATAGTCGCTAATGAAGAGCTTAGCTGTATTCAGTCTTGTGGTGATATTCGCCGATTTGCAATTGATTGGAAAAATAAATTAAGTCCGAAACTGAGCATCCAAAATGGCACATTTCCTGTGCTAACCGAGCACCTGTCTATGGGAATGCTACAACTATATTTCTCCAGGTATATATCTGACTTCCTTGTTTGAAATCTAGAACCATTCTAGAAATAACACTCATTATTAAGACTCATCTTTAAATTATAAGAAGCATATAACCTAAAAAGCTATAATTTTAAAGTCTTCACAAACAATAATGTCATGCAATTAAAACATGTAAATATATCTGTGATGTTTTTCCAAAGTGGATGAGGCCCTGTTTCAAGGGGTTAAACAAATTAATTCTTCGCAGACCTTCCTTTTTCCTCTTTCCTCCATCTCTGCTTCCTTAAAGTTTATTTTGTAAATTAATATTCCAAGCAGTGGTCCCGAGTGAACAGCCATTAGTCAAAGTTAGCTGACAGAAACTCTCCCTCTCATCACCTTCCCCTGAGCTCTGCCTAATAATCATTAATGCAATTATCAGGATACACACTATTCATTACTGTCCTTCCATCCCTCTTTTTCTCTCTGTCTGTGTCTGATCTGAAGGGTCTCTCTCACGCCATGTAGCCGGGGCCTGGAAAAAAATAGACATGCCATTGTTTCTGTCTGGCCGTTTCTTATGCTGCCTTCAGGTTCTTTACTGTCACTCTACCGAAATTTAATTAACTTCCAACATTGTGCCATTCTGTGTGTCGTATAAGCTTTTCTCGTTATCCAATAATACAGAATTAGACTCAATCTACTGCAGAGAAGATGGCGTTTGTATTCCTCAAACATGTAGTAAGACCTGCATGTGTTTGCGTGTGTGCTCAGGAGATCACCAGATGCACGCTATGTACTCAAGTAAACCTTCAACGACAAACCCCGTCAGCTTGAATCCGGGACAGTCGGGTGAGAGAGAGTGGAGGGAAAGGAGCCGGGTGTCTTCAATCAAAATAACAATGCTCTTTAATTCTGATTTAATTAAATCTGCTTTTTCCCCCCCGAGTGAGGCGCAGGATCAGACAGCCGTTAGAGACTCGCAGCCCCACAAAAGTCTCTCCTCCTCCGGGTTTGTGTTTAATCATTGCTTCTTTACACTCCGTCAGAGAGCTTTTGATTCCAAACTAATGCTGGTTTACACAGCTGGCCTTCTGAAATAGAAAAGCTTAGAAAAGTGAACATTGAAACTACCAGATTTCGACTTGATCAGCACACAATGAAATTTGACAGATATACAGACAGAACAGACAGACACATATTCAATATTTGTATTTTTCTCAGGGTCTCGACTTTTGCATGCACACAAGAAACTTCTTGTGCCCTTGAGAAACTATTCACATGCACACATCAGGGAATTTTTTGCATGCTTACGCAATACAATTTCTAGTTTTATATAGCCTATACTATAAGCTATTTCCTTTGTGCGTCACTGCCATCTTACTAATAAGAAAACAAGAGCATGGATGCACATTAATTAATTAATTGAGATCTATTTGGTCAAATTTGGCTTTCCTTATAGGGTAGTACCTCTAATATCAAGGGCTAATGTCCAATCTAACGCATCCTCTGCGGTGGCAGAGAAACCATGACACGAAATGGGCTAATGGCACAATACGGCTGTGTGCATTGTCTTATTTGGCAAGTTCAAGGGTCTATAAAAAAAGACGAGTACTGTAAAAAGGTGTTCAAAATCTGGCTTTCGTAGAGGCAGTATGTCATATTTCAAGACCATAACTCTGTGGCGGCCAAGAAACCACACCGTGCGAAATGGGTGCATTGTCATGCTAAGTTTAATGGTTTCTCATGCGCACATGAAAGTCTGTATATATTAAAAAGGATTGTTGTTGTTGTTGCAAAGGTCCTTTTAGAGGCTCTGTAATACGGTGTTAAGAATATCATGAAAAGAAAAACAAATTTGCATAATGAAAAAGTGCACCTTGAATTCATTCTATCCTGTTTGACAATCACTAAACAGTTGCCATGAAAACACACATCTTGTGTGATAGATTTATTTTCATTAAATTCTTAATTTTCTATTATAGAAAAAAAACTAAATAGGGGCAATCATCTGGAAATGCAAATATTTGTTCCATACTCTGCTTTCTTTTTTCCATACTTTTCCAGACGTGGAAATTACTGATATCAAATTCCATACTTTTCTATACCTTTCCAAACCCTGTAGTTAGACCGACAGATACATATATATATACTAAACAGCTATCTTTGTGTTCCGGTTGTCGAAATGAAAAGAGCTGAAAAGAGCAGCCCTGTCTCGTCATCACAACTGAACCTCGTTTGTCCCTCTAAAGTTGATTCCGCAGGAGTGACAAACGACGTCCGCTTTCCGCGATTAAGTCTGCTTATTATTTCCCTGTCCTTTAACTAAAAGTCCATTATGAGAAATGGCAGGGCTGCTGTGGCCTTTTCAGAGGCGCTGGTGTCACACCGCAGCCATGAAGACAATAGACCCCCTGACAGCTGTTAATTCAGGGCCACCTTAAACAGTCTGATCTTTAAATCTACTCGCTCTGTAATCATACTGGAGGAAGGAGGGGTGAGGGTCCACCTGTCAGAGCACAGAACTGTGTCCAGGGCACCACGATACGGTCAGGCAGGGCCTGAGATCGTGGCAAGTGAGCATCTGTCAAAATATATTGTTTGTTTACAGCAAGAGATGGCCGCTGGGATAGCATATGGCGGCCGCTGATGGGTACAGCGTAGCAGTCGATCAGAGACGGAGAAGGCGAGCAGATGCTGGGTGAAGGACTCAGGAATGGGCCGCTTTGTGGCACCCAAGAGGAAGATATCATTGCTCAAGCGTTGCTCAGAGTTCTCATTTATGCACCAACCTAAAAATAGAGAAATACAAATGAGACATGCAGTAAGAGTATATAGCACTATAACGTTAATGTATATAGCAGCTTAGGTAATTTGATCTTGAAATTTTAAATAAAAGTAGAGTTTGAGTATAAAAAAGACACAAAAGTAGTATTTTAGTTTCCACCTCAGAGAATTAAGAGTATAAAAAAGTATTAAAAGAACAAAAGCTAATTGTGATATAAAGTTTAAAGTATAAAAATGAATACATGAAACTTATAAATAAATAGGTAATTGTGAACAAGTTTAAAATATAAAAATAAAATCTGCAAATGTGAGAGAGTTGCATTAAGGTAGAGTGGGGAGAAAAAAAAGTCTAAGTAATAAATAAAGTTTCAAAAAAGATAATTATAGGCACAACTAGAAAATATAAAGTTGCAATCATGACAAAGGCGCATTTCAGTCTATGATAAACAACCAAGAAGTGATTTTCCTTTCATAGGGACGCCGTCTTGGGAATGGCATTACGAGTTCAGAGGATTGATGAATCATGGCAAGTTTGTTGTGACTCCACATTGCTGACAGTGGTACAATTACTGAAGCGTTGCTTCCTGTTACAACCACACTCACTGCAAAATGAGCCACTTATTGTAATGATGGAAGGAAACAATTCTTCCCCTTTCTGTCTCCCACTTTCTTCTCTACATTTCCTGTTTCCTCTCTCGGCCCCCTGGGGAGCGCATCGTTCTAATAAAAATGGCTTTTCATTCTCTTCCACTAAGCTGATGGATGAAGGAGGAACGTGTGAGTTGTTTATTCTAAAATAGGTGGCTGAAATAGATTTGATTTGTGGTAAGCAGCTTCCGAGATCAGGCCAAAGTGACACAGCTGACACAACGGCGGACGATAATCAAAAGTATACATGTTTGCGTGGTTGTAGGTATGAGTATGTAATGCCAGGAGCGTGTGCTGGCCATGTTGCAGCCACTCTCAGAGTCAAGTTGACATATAATCTGTGTCTACACTACTACAAATCAAATCCTTTTATTCACTATCACGGTAGACGAGATTTGTCGCTTGCCTTACCCTAGCCTGTCTGTCTGATTAGCATTGCCTGTTTGATAAAGGTCTCTAGGCCTCTGAAATGAAGCAAGTTGACAAAATTGAGTTTGGAATGAGTAACCAGCTAAATTTTTGGTTCCCAGAACGTTCTTTTTTAAGGTCTGATTCTGGTTAGCCAGGAAAGTTTTCTTAACAGAAATAGGGAGGTAGTTTTTGGTTTGTAGTACGTTATTCTAACGTTCCCTTAACGTTATTCAAACATTCCCAGAACGTTCTTTTGTTTTTGGTTAGTTTTTGGCTTGTAGAACGCTATTCTAAAGTTCACAGAACGTTCCTTTATTTCCTCCCAGTGACTTCAACACAATCAATGGTTTTTATATGAAATTGATTTCAATTTCAGACATTAAAAATAAATTAATAATAATTTGACTTAAAGTAGGACATCATTACATTTATTTCTTAACTCTTGTACAGTTTATGCTTCTTTTGGTCTGTAAACACAAGAATTTCTTGATTAGGGTTAGGGTTAGGTTATCTTCAATAAGGGTGTCAAATCTCTCCAAAATCATATTTACTCTCATATCTATATTAATTATAAGTAATTATTCAATAAAGAGATAGATAAATTAATGATAGTCAGTAGGCTACACCAGTAAAATGTACTCGAATTACTAACGTAACTTCGGTGATTACGGGAACGAGTACTGCATCGCTAGAAAAAGTTATAAAAAGAACGGTTCCTAGAATGTTATCATTTGGTTCTCAAAAAAAAAAAAAAAAAAAACAGAAACCAAATACTAACATTAAGGGAGCATTCTGTGCAGTCAAACAGATGTAAAACAGACGAGTGACACGTAGTGCAGAGCTATACTCTCTCTTCGCTATTGAGCTGATTATCAGCAATGCACATTTCAAAACACGCCCACATGCTCATGCACTTATCCGCCGCAGATGCGCCCCACAGCGCCCACTCTGTCATGAAGCTGTCCTTCACAATTAGCAACAGACAATCTTGAAGTGAGCTGACTCAGAATGGAAACACGCAAAACAACTGAGAGAGTAGCTGAGGTTAGCACAAGAGTGTCAGAAATGGCACACAGTTCTGATTTATCCTGTATCCACATGCTTGTGGATGAGTCAAAATGCATACAATCTTAGCTAATCATAGCAACTACTACAACTCTATGAAATTCATAAGCCTTTTTGGATGTACAGTATACAGCACTGAAAAATGTATGATATGAACGCGAACGCTATCTATGCAAGTTTGATTTCACACAGTGTTATTCTAAAATGTGTCCGAACAATTTAACAGGCTTTAGCATAAACTCTGCTTCAAAGCAAGCTTGATTTAGATACATCATTGCATTTCATAACATAAAAAAAGTTGCATTCTAAGTGGTATAATGGACTTTAACGTAACCGTCTGCTTTTACGCTAAGAAAGCTTGATTTAGATACATATAGTTATAGGCTATAGTACATCATAGCAATTCTTAAGACAACAAAGTTGCATTTATAGCGGTTGTGACCTTTAGCGTAAATTGTCTGCTTCTGCCAAGAAAGCTTGATTTCATACATCATAGCAATTCAGAACACAAAGTATTCTTAGCGGTATAATTGGGGTTTAGCATCTGCCATACACTAAACAAGTTTGATTTAGCAACACGCAGCATTTAGCTACGTTATAGCAATTCATATCACCAAAGTTGTATTTTCAGCAGAGGGCTTTTCACCACTAGCTTTCTGTCAGCTTCTACTCAAGCTTGATTTAGCAACATGAGCTTGCTTTCATGCCAAACTGCATCCCTAAAAATGTGTCATAGCAATTCATAACACAACAACGTTGTATTTTTAGTGGTATACTGGGTATTAGCATAAACCTTTGCATCAGTTTTTTTCTACAACAGTTTCAAGAGAATGTCACTGTGAGCTAAACAGTTGAAATGTTTATAACTATAGCATCCCCAATAAGATTAGTGTTTAATTGAACTCAATTACCCTATTAAGCGCTAAGGTTTGTTAGCGCAACAACAGTACAAAAATGCATACCAAACAGGGCTGCAACCTTTGCACTGAATTGAACAAAGATTTGTGTCTATATTTACGTTTAACCAGCAAGCAACACCCTGCATAACAACATGCTAAAAATCACTCATAGCATACTAACAGCTACATTAGCACCACTCACATTTTCTCCTGAAAATCTAGTTATTTGTCGAAGATAGTGAAGCCATATGAGGAAAACATACTGTATAAGAGCTAGTCTTTCTTTTTCCTGAGACCATGTGACAATGATAGGCCTGAACTTCAATTTATTGGCAAAGTTACACATTTCAGAAAGCTTTTCTGCTGTGTAAGGATGTTTCGCTCCCATCAAAAAGCCTATAAAAGAAAATACTGCCAGCACAGAAAATATGTACCAGGAAGCTGATTTAGATCCTTTTAACACAAGCAGTTGTCAGTGGACTTGCACAAAGGTTTTAAACAAATCCTTAATCAGCATTTTTAGGTAGAAATGTCTTCGTATCGACCTTTACTCGCTCATCAAAAGTCAAAAACAAAACGTCACATTTCTTTAAAACTCTCACGATTACTGTTAGCTAGTAGTGTTTGCTAGTGCAAGCTATCATTGCTAACTTCCAACAGTAACCGTTCACTTGTGCAGCGACACGGATATGAATGATACTTTAAATCATGTAGCTATTCGAAAAGAGGTGTGCCAATACTTACATGCTAAAATATAAGCAAGTAACATACATTTTAACACATTAGCAACTACTATACCTGGCATTGTGACAGTCTTGCTACTCACATTTTCTCATCAAGTTCACATTTGTAAACAAATTGCCAGCGTAACTATTGTTTTAATTATTGTAAATAACTATTAGCTAAAAGTGTATGCAATAGCACCTAAGCTACTCTACTCCCCTGATGATAAGATTGATTGAGGACTGTAACGTATTGAGATTTGGTTTTGTTGGTGGAATAGCTCAATCCCAAAGCTCTTCCCCTGGTTCCCCACTTCCAGATAATAAAGCTTTAGTGTGCTAAAAAGAAACGAGTATGATCAATAACAGCTGTTAGTGGTGTAGATGATCAGCCTGACACCTACATAAGACAAGTCATAAAAATGACCAATGTAGGGGCCAGTCTCACAGGCATAGATTGATTTCAAGTCTAAGGCTAGACAAGATCAACCATTAGCAAGGACACGAAGTGGAAAAACTAGCCTCATCTTGCACACAATCTGTTAAGAAAGACAAGAGAGGAGGTTAAAGAGGATTTTTGCAAAGTGAATTGTACTTCAAAGTCCATTTTAGCGGGGGAACAAGGACCTGCTGGGAGACAGGTAGTCAAATATAATCCAAATTTAAGGTGACACTCGATGGATTTTATTCTATTTTACACTCATCTCCTCTGTCATATCAGGTTTTCCCTCTTTCCATCTCTCATCATGGCATTTTTTTTATACCAATTTATCTAGAATCGGCGGTCTCTCTCTTGTTGTTTGACTCTTTGTGGTTAAAGCTGAAAGCATGCCTGGTAAACCATTAAAAAAAAAAAAGTCCAATTACACCAGGCTGAAAACATTTTATAAAAAGCTAATGAATATTTATTATTTATTATATTCCAGAATACTGAATATTGTCTGGTTTTTAGACGACATTTTGTCCAGATGTGCTGAACAAATGAAGCAGTCCACAGGTGTAGGCACACTTTTTTTTTTCTCTTTCGCTACTCATACACATACAAGCAAACAACCTCTCTGCATGAAATAACCTTCTTGATTTCATTATTCTTCAAATAGGAAGAAATGAGACATGGAATTGGTATCTTTTCACAAGACACGTTACAACACTGTCACCAAATGGCGATGTCATATAATTACACCTGTTTCGAGCACAGAGTAGAAAAAATAAACACACACACACACACATACAGAGGGAGAGAGAAAGCACTGAAAATCTGATTAAGGTCGGCTCGCCTTGGCAGCCTGTGTCTTTATTTATTTATCTCAGTAAACACACGCTCACTTTATTCTGGGAATGTGAAGCGTAGCATAATTAGCTGAACATGGCTCCCTAATTGGGCTTTAATTGATATGAAGAGTGTTGCCAGGGCTGAGGCCTTGCGTAGTGCACATGCTGAGCAAGTGGGCGTGGCCTAACTGCCAATCAATCCCACTGGCGGCTGATGAGGAGCCATTAAAATGGCCGCCTCCAACCAATTACTGAGTGAGGTTCGGTTTACAAGCAGAACACAGGTATTTTAATTGTGGATAAATGTTTATAGAACTAGAATGATTCTAATAATACTATCAATATACTGCAATCACTCGGTTTAATTAAACTAATTTCTGCAAAGCACCAAAAAGTCAGATCTGAGATAGCCTATTCCTACTTGAAATCTCAGAATAACGATATAGAAATAAACTCAATGGCATATTGCTTGCGCTTATTTTGCAGGAGTTAGATTACTAACAGAGAAGCTCATTAATTGTTTTACATGCCCATCTTTGCAGATGTTTGCTAAATAGCTTTTATCATAGCAGATAGGTAAAATAAGTCCTTATATTAATGTTTTATCCATTTGAAACTGATTGATCATGAAAACAGGGAGCCATATATTGAGCCATATAATTTTGAAGAGCAGGCCTGAAAAGTAAAAGGGATTTGTGACATCAGCTAAAGAGAGAGAGAGAGAGAAAAAAAAAGTTTCAAAAATAACAACATTGAAGGAAACTTTAAAAAAAAACAAAAAAAAAAAAACACATGATTTGTGCATTACTTCACTACTTACACTTGTCCAAATTGGAAATTCTGATTTACGAGTCAAATGGAACACAGTAATATTACTACTGTAAAACAATGGCAATGTCCCAACTAGCACACTTCCCTTAATACAAAGCAAACAAGATCAGAATTAGTGTGTTAGTATTCCAAAGGTACCATTTCCAACAGCATGTATGCTTTTTTTAATCAATTATTTATTTGTGCATTGCCATGGAGGAGTTGTGACAGTTCTATAGAGTGTTTAAAAACAGCAACATATGCTGCATCTGTACAGTTGAACTAGGCTACTAACACTAACATGGAAATGAAAACAGTATGTGTCAGAAATAATAAAATATCATTTTATGACATTGTCTTACCAATAAATGAATACAAAGTCTTTGCAGGGAACAAGGACCAAATAACCAAAGTATTTTTGTAGTAGCCTAACTACTGTAGGAACTTTGGCTGTCCTGTTATAAGGGTAATCAGAAGTTAATTTTGAACAGTAGACCTGTATGCCCTGACCAACGGGGACACTTAAGGCCAGGCTAAAGTTAGCTGTCTTTTAAGTGGAAAAAGAGGTCCCAGCCTGGGAACAAACGATCATAAATAACACTCAAAAGCGTAGCCTACACCGCAGAAAAAGAGCACACCTGCTTGTCAGCATTGTGGACAGCAAGTTCCTCTGCTCTGACAGTTGCACTGCACTGAAATTCTCCTCAAACGAGCATTTAAGTGGCTTCTTGCATCCAGAACACACACCTTCCACACACAGAAACCGTCGATGTCAACCGGTGTGCACTCAATCTCCCGGCGTCACAACCTTCAAGGACACTCGAGTTGTGTTCTGAGGGTCAATTAATCTCTTTCCTGATAGTAAATTTAAAAAACAATTCTCTGTGGATTTAATAAGCACTTTATTAAGCACTTCTAAAAGGACAGAACTGCATTTTAATTAGACCCGCACCTGATTAATGCACAATTAACACAGCCAGTTCATTCATCTCGACGTGGGATCAGAATGTAAACACAAAAAATAAAATAAAATAGAAATATTGCTTTAATAACTAACTGAACTAAACAAGTTTAGGTTGATTCACTAAAATTACTAAAAACAAACAGAAATAAATTAAAGCTAAATTACAATTTATTTTATATTTATATAAAATATTGCAAAAATAATATAACAAAAAGAAAATGCATACAAATCAGAAAACGTATTTAAATACAAAATATAACTGCTTCTAATGGTGTTTGACCCCACCACCAGACAGACAGACAGATAGACGGACAGATGGACACTGACTCAACTTAATGTATACATTTCATTTATTAAAAAAAAAAAAAAGTACAAAAAGAATAGTTAAAATAGTTTATATAGACATGATGCTCTTTGTACTATCACCAGTAGAGAGCACTGTTGGCACTTTTAAAAAAAAAGATCAACTGGAGCACCATCAAGTAGTGTTGAATTCTGCATTAGCACCTGGGAGTCCCTCACATTAAGTGTTAAGCAGTAGCCTATAAAAGTGCTTTGAGACTATTTGAATCAGAATATTCTGTAAAACTGTAGAAAACTCTGGAATAAAAAAAAATCACAACTGCCAAATTTCAAATTAGATAGAATTCTTACGGTTTTTCAAATGTTTCAGTAATGAAATTAGTTATTCAGATTGTTTATTATCAGGTATCAGCTATTTTTTTACAGTCTATGGTATCAAGGAATGTGTTTGAGGTAACCATAACATTACACTGATTGAACGATTCCCATCGCAATCTATTTCAGCCATTACGCCGATAAATTATTGCTATACACATCACTTTATTATAGGTTTGCAAAAACAAATTTAGTGTTTTTTTTTTTAAAGATAACTGACATTTAATTTTATATATATATATACACATATATATATATATATATATATATATATATATATATATATATATATATATATATATACACACACATATACATATACAAGATCCTTTCAACTTTATGTTTCACACTTAGACCGTGAACTCTGATGAGTAAAAAACACATTCTGGGGCATCCCCGTCCAAGTACAGCTGTGAAATCACTGCCAAAGCCGGCACAGAACCTTAATATATCCTGTAGCTTTGTGTCCCATATCCTGGAGAACAGTTACAGGTTTCTTATCCTGGTCCTTGACACCTGTTTTGAGACAAATGCTGTGCTCATATATTTGGCTACAAGACCAATGAGACGAGAGTCTCTTCTCTTGTGCATTTCCTTGCTACCTCTTTCCTCTTGTTCAAGGCATTGACATGTACCTCCTGAAGTCAGGATGAGACTTGTGCTGTGAATGAGGGCAACCTTCACTAAGCGATCGTGCGTGTGCAACCTCCGGGGCCTTCCACCACATATCGGTGGACTCTATTAGCTCCGGCAGGATGTCAGGAACCACAAACTTCTCCGCCAGGAAGACTACAGGCAACACAGCCAATAGCAAACCCCAACCCATCACTCCCAACCAATAGGACAGTCCAAGTCGAGTGATGTCATCCCTGATCTCACCAATATGTTGATGGGTGAAAAGCGCCCAGCTGAGAAAAAAGAAAAATCCTGTGGGGAGGAAAAAAAAAAATGGGGAGAAGGTTAAAACATGTGCATTACATTGCAAAAAGAAAGCTAAATATGGAGGTACTGACCTGTAGGTATTAGCGTGAGCATTAGCAGGGTGGTCGGGTCAAGCGCCTGGCCTGCCATCAGCAGAGAGCGAGTGTTGGAATAGGAACGCACCGTCTGAGACGTCCAGCACAGGCCGAACATGAGACACAGCACTCCAGAGCTCACAGACATCAGGAAAGCGACCACAGCAAACACTCTCTCAGCCTCCAGAGCTGTTGAAACCAGACCAAAACACCTTTAATATTCAAGAATTTAATATACAGCGAATGTGGTTTGGTATAGCCTGCTCACTAGACCCCAAGGAAGGGGGTACCCCTATTAACACTGAATTTAAGTGATGACCCTGTCCAGAAACTAAACAGTTATTGAGTTTAGACTTGAGTTCAATTATTTTATGATGATGATTCTCCACTGAATGGACCCTAAGTGTATAAATTACCTAATTAATTTTATACAAAAAAGACATACATATACACACACACATTAAGTCACGCCTTAAGACACTGTCCATGAAATTTTTTTGCTATCATTTTGTCAACTCGTGTCATTCCAAACCTTTATGCAAACCTGCATTTCTTTCTTCTGCTGAACACAAAAGCTAATATTTCAAAGAATGTTTGTTTTGGTTCCCATTTCACTTCCATTACATTTGTTCTTCCACATAACGGAAGCCAATGGGAACAAAAGCTGTTTAGTTCACAACATTCTTCAAAATATTTTCCATTGTGTTCCACAGAAGACAAAATGTTGACTATCCCTTTAAGAACATCCAGCATGAAACCATGACAAGTAATTTCAGTTTGAGTGCTCTTGAAGAACATCACATTGTGAAACTATTTAAAACTGAACTGATCTGTCATAACGTCATCCATCATCATTTTCATTTGTCTTGTTCTGAAGAAGAAATGAACTAAGGGGAAAACCAGACAGGCTACAACTAATAAAACATGCAAATATTGTGAGTTCTGCATCTCATAGCCGGTCTGCTGCAGCCCACCGAAGTGTAGAAACCCCACCAACACAAAACCATATCATTACTTTACATCAACGTTGGAAATTTCAGAAAAATTCAGGAGATGTTTTCATTTCAATTCCTCTCATTTGGCTGCTCTGTACTTCTCAGCAGGTCAAAACTTGCAAAAAATGCCACAATTCCTCTAAAGCGTTCAGCCCCCATGATCAGACCGTATGGTATTTTTAGACTCAAAAAAGCAATGCTAGCAAAGGCCTAAAAAAGTAAGATACAACAGGAATGCATTATTAATAACGTATGTTTTATAGAAGCCACATGAATGCAAGTTTCTAAGATCCAAAGCAGTTGTATAAAATGAATGTGGGCCACATGAGGGCTACTGAAATGTTTCTGTCCCCCACGTGTATTTAGACAGGTCAAAGCCAAGTTAAAGAGCTTCGGAGGCGTCATGAACATATGGTTTTAGAGGGGGCACTAGTAGCAGTCATGATTCACTTCTTTCCCAATGCAAGATAAAATAGGACCAGAAATATATATATATTGAATGACACTTCTGAATAGCTTTCATTTCCGAAGGTATGTGAGAAAAGCAGACACATCACATACCTTTAGTGATGTCCTCGTTGGACCAGCTGATGTCCGGTGTGGTCTCATTCCCTGAGGACCACAGACCCCTGTCATCCAGCCACTGAGGTGTCCAGATCGCATAGCTGATACACAAACAGCCCATCAAGCCAAGACATGATTCAATAAATCGAAAACGACTCCTCGAGTCCACCAGTTCTGGTCCTTGCATTGCTCTGATGATTAAAAAACAAATAATGGTTAAACATAATATTAACTGAACAAAGTGTAGCTGGAAATTTAACTCAAAACAATAGTCGTTAATCGCTGATGGGTTTCCTTACCTTGACTGGCTGTGAAGTCTTTAAAATGAATTCAAATGATTTGATTCCACACAGTACAATGACAGTGACTGATCACGTTCAAATATCAAATGAGTCAGACGCGCAAAACATGAGATTTTAGAGGATGTACAGACACGTTCTCACTTCCCCCTCACAATGCTGTAAAATGAGACTGTAAAGATTTCCCTCTGCCTACAGTGGAGACCCACTCGCAATGGAAACTCCCCCTTACATAAACTTACACAAAAACACAGGGGTTTCTGGGGGAATTTAACCACTTGCGTTGTGAAACCGTTACAGAAACCTCTTTGAGTCAGTGAGGTTTGGAAAGTGAAAATGATATTTAATAAATCAGTCTACAGTGCTCAGAGAAGAATGTGTAGCCTATATTTGACTATACTTGCATCAAACATCTAGAACTGGGTTATAAGAAACAGATACTATAACAAACTATATAACATACATACACATATGTACTGTGTATGTGCATGTATATATATATACACTACCGGTCAAAAGTTTTAGATCGGTAAGATTTTTAATGTTTTTAAAAGAAGTCTCTTCTGCTCACCAAAGCTGCATTTATTTGATTAAAAATACAAACAAAAACAGTCATATTGTGAAATATTATTACAATTTAAAACAGCTGTTTTCTATGTGAATATACAGTAAAGTGTAATTTATTCCTGTGATCAAAGCTGAATTTTCAGCATTACTCCAGTCTTCAGTGTCACATGATCCTTCAGAAATCATGATGATTTGATGCTCAAGAAACATTTATGATTATTATCAATGTTAAAAAAAGTTTTTTACATTTTTATTTCATGATGCTATGATGAATAGAAAGTTCAAAAGAACAGCATTTATCTGAAATGGAAAGCTTTTGTAACATTAAACACTACCCTTCAAAAGTTTGAGGTCAGTAAGAATTTTAATTATATTTTTGGGGGAAATAAATAAAATAAATCAATACTTTTATTCATCAAGGATGAGTTAAACTGATCAAAAGTTACAGTAAAGACATTTATAATGTTAGAAAATATTCTATTTTAAATAAATGCTGTTCTTTTGAACTTTCTATTCATCAAAGAATTTAAAAACAAAAAATTGTACACAACTGTTTTCAACATTGAAAATAATAAAGAATGTTTTTTGAGCATAAAATCAGCATATTAGAATGATTTCTGAAGGATCATGTGACACTGAAGACTGGAGTAATGATGTTGAAAATTCAGCTTTGATCACAGGAATAAATTACATTTTACAATATATTCAAATAGAAAACAGTCATTTTAAATTGTCATAATATTTCACAATAATACTGTTTTTTTATTGTTTTTTATCAAATAAATGCAGCCTTGGTGATCAGAAGAAACTTCTTTTAAAAACATAAAAAATCTTACCGATCTGAAACTTTTGACCAGTAGTGTATATATATATATAAAAAGATATATATACACACATATGTGTGTATGTGTGTTCACATATATATATATATATATATATATATATATATATATATATATATATATATATATATGTATGTATGTATGTGTGTGTATGTGTATACGTACGTACGCACACACACACTGTGAATGTATGTGGAATCGACTAAAAATGCTGTTATGCTGCCAGGCCAGTAGTTAGTGGTCACTTTGTAAAGAAACACTATGCGCCTATAGACATGGTGTGTCAGTTTTCACAAATTCACGTTTTTTTTTTAGTTTACACGATAACAATACAAACTTGCACTTTTAAAACATTTTTTTAAAAATTTGCATTTTCAGTTCCCCAAAAAAACAAAATGCATTTCATTTAGTTGAAAACGGTAGCATGTAAATGGCCTTTTTTTGCTTTTATTGTAATAGTGGTGACACCAGAGGCTGAACCACAGTGACCATAGGAATACATCACGTGTTGCTGTGTCGTCATGGCAACAGCTAAACGGCACAGGAAAGAAAAGCTCTGCTCTCTCCGGCAAGGTGGGCTCACCGGAAACCCCTAAAAATGGTTACTTCCTGTTGCTTGCTTTCTGCCACAGAGCTGAGATCAGTTTAGCCATAGTCTTACGAATACATGCGAGACAGCGGCCTCTGGTCCCAGTTCGTTGTAAAGGAGCAACATAACACGATGAAAATATAATTTAACATAAAACATTTTAATTGACGATGAATTCATTCGTTCAGTCAGGAGCCCTTAAAACATTTAACACCAATGAAGATCTCAAACTAACAGCTTCCAAAGATGTTTTCCTTAGAAACTGAAAAACACCCCTGATGGTGTCAAGAACAAGGCATTTATGTAACAAATTCATCTTGTAAAGATAAGTAGTGCTGGAAAGTAAAGAAATATTTAAAACGTGAACTTCCCAAAACTGAGAGCATAGTCAATTAAAAAGCTTTTTTTTCCCCAACAAAATCAACAAAAATATTTAAATCAATTTAGAGGGGTCATAATATACATTATCATTTCACCTGAGGTTCACTTTATAATGTTAGTAACATTTCATCTTTCTTTTTTATACATTTTGCGCTCTCTCTGACACTTAATTAGGTCTGTTTGCAGCATTTAGTCAATAAAAGTTTTTAATTTAATAAAAGTCTCTTCACAAAGCTGCAACAGATTTTTGTTTTGTTTTTTTGCAACAGCTCAAATTAACATTTTACTCAAAAGCTCAGGGGTCTTCTAAAAATAAATATCTGTCTCTCATTTCAAATGTTGGGATCTTTAACAGGATAAATTTACTTGAAAAGCAATAGCATAAAATATTGAGACTTGACAGACTCTATCTTGAATAGACTTTTATCTTGCTGCACTATCAAATACAGTTTCACTTGTATTAATGATATATGCAGTAATGCTTAAAGGGATAGTTCACCCAATTTTTTTTATTTTGTCATCACTTACTCACCCTCATGTTGTTCCAAACCTGTATGAGTTTCTTTCTTCTGCTGAACACAAAATAAGATATTTTAAAGAATGCCAGTAACCAGACAGGTGACAGTAGCCACTGACTTCCATAGTATGAAGAAGAAAAAAATACTATGGAAGTCAATGGGGCCCATCAACTGTCTGGTTACTGGCATTCTTTAAAATATCTTCTTTTGTGTTCAACAACATGAACAACATGAGGGTAAGTGATGACAATTAACATTTTTGGGTGAACTATCCCTTTAAGTAAATTCCTCTTGTTTTAAGGATTTCCTTGATATTTTAAGAGGAAAATTAATAATGCGATTGTTTTTGCAGCGAATAGCACTGAGAAGCAAGTTTTAGGTTCAGAAAGTTACAATATATTTTCATTTTTAAAAAATAAAATCGGTTCCTTATGATAAGACCCCTTTAAATCAATTTAAAGATAACAGAATGGATACTCAGAATTTGAAATGAGCGCAATTAAAGGGCCAGTCTCCAATTACAGTGACGGCCAAGGAAATAATTGAAGTATAAAAACACATCCAAGAATAACAACACCTTCCTATACTGCTGCGGTGACTCTCCACAATTCTGTTTCAATCTCTAATTACAGGGTTTGCAGTGGTGCCGTTTCTGCAATAACAGACTTTGTCTTTAAACTGTACATAAGGTGAACATATCATTCATTAAAAAAGTATTTGTTTTGTAACTTGTTTCTACCAACTGTCACTCTATTTCCTGGCTTTTTCTAGCAGGTCTGTGAAAACATCCAATTGCGTTGGGTCCTTTCCGGGAGCTAGCTCAGGCTTGTGCTTCTCCAGCCAATCAGACGAGCGGATCTGCTGCCGCAGAGTACCAATCAGAGAGTCCAGACTCTCGGAGCGGATGTCGGATTGGCCATTTAGAATCACAAAGCTCTCATCAGCCAATGAGACGGGCTCTGCCTTAATGTGCACAGTGTCATGTTTGGTTTGAACGCTTGAGTTCTTGAGTGTTTGTTCTTTGCACTCATCTATTGTCTTAGCGTCTTCCCTCCTCGCTGTCCCGCCGCCGTCATCCCGTTTGTCTGTCGTCCGTTGTGTTTCAGGTATCAAAGAGTCCTGAAGCTCTTCTAATGCGTTTTTAATCCTCTGCACACCTGAAGAACAGTGATGTGAGAAGAATTAATGCCAATGTCAGATAGTTTGGGTTAAGCTATGCCACTTATTTAAATTGCTGCACAACACTTTTTGCACTTTGATAAATTAGGAAATGGGTTTTTATTCAGAATATTTTGAAGTCAAAACCGATTTTTAATCAATCTGCAATATTATTTTTTAAATAATAGGAGTATTTGTCATAGTATTTCCTGCTTTGGAGGCAAAACTTAGTCACAAGTTTAGTCCCTGGCACAGTTTACCCCAAACCCTGTGAAACACTTTACCCCACAGGATACCTTCTTATCTTTGAAATAAAAAGGTCTTAAAAAAGGTCAACAGATAAATAAAAATATACTAATAAAACAAAAAGGAACAAATAAAGCAAAGCATGCAATGACTGTGGCAACTTTAACCATAGAAAGGATAACTATGACAAAGGTATCGCTTTCCTTTTTCATGAATATATGATGTACCCGAAGAATGAAAGCTGTGTCAAATACTTGAATATTTATATGAGCAATATAATGCCCATAGTCATGCGAAATGTCTTCATATCTATATCAGCAAGCATAAATTTGCATGAAAATACTGTTTCATTGAAATAATTAAACACTACTTTCATATATATTGTCTTTCAATAATCCAAGCACTTTTTAAGAACCTCTTCAAAAATATGGCTATTTTCAAGGGTTTCCCAGGACTTAAATTTCAAAAAGTCAAAGTACTTCAAGCACCTTGTACGAACCCTGTTATTTAATCATTTTATCATTATTAATATTAATAAATAAAAAGGTCACATAAAAAAAAAAAAAAAAGCAAATTAGTGACACAGCTTACCCACTGACACATCTTACCCCACTCCGCCAAACTACATATGCAAACTGCATATGCATAAGTCGCACGGGTATATTTGTAGCAATAGCCAACAATACATTGTAAGGGTCGAAATTATCGATTTTTCTTTTAGGCCAAAAATCATTAGGATATTAAGTAAAGATCATGATCCATGAAGATATTTTATAAATTTCCTACCGTAAATATATAAAACATTTATTTTTGGGAGTGAATGCAGCACAATCACGAACATAAATGGACAATTTTAAAGGCGATTTTCTCAATGTTTAGATTTTTGCACCCTCAGATTCCAGAATCCAGAAAAGTCAGATCGGTCAAATATTGTCATATCCTAACAAACCATAAATCAATGGAAAGATTATTTATTCAGCTATTTATTCACCATGTGACTGGTTTTGTGGTCCAGGGTCACATATAAGATACTACAAGACCGGAACTAAAATGGAAAAGAGATTGATCAACAAACCTAGCTGTAGTTTGTGCTGTTGATCAGTGAAGATGATTCTGAACCAGCCTGGAGACCCACAGCTGAAGGCCTGACCGCAGCTCAGCAGAACCCTGTGCTTGAGGAAACACCTCCACACAGACAGCTCCTCAGCAAACGTCTTTTCCTTCAGAAACTGCACAAACATCACACACAAACTTGTTGAACTTTAAAGAGTTTAGATGCAGACATCTGTTCTAAAGGTGCTGTGAGAGGTTATTCTGTAGTGTAAACGCCCCCAGTGACCTCACCTTGTTCAAGTCTGCCCAGATGAAGAATCCCCCTCCCCTGTGCAGGAAAGGTATGTCCAGTTTCTTCAGCTCTTCCGTCAGGAAGATGTGAGCCTCTCTTAGCCTGCGTCGGTTCTCCGGGAGGAACTCACTATTCAGCCAGTCTGGAAACAGCAAGAAAACTCCCTTAGTTATTTGCTGTTGTGAACGAATCATTCTTTTGAGTCTAAATGATTTGTTCATGAATTAGGCTCTTATGGTTCTTGAGTTCAACTCAATGACTCAAATTGCCCACTGGAAGGAAAGATTATTAGGAAATAATGTGTGATATTTTGGCATATCCATGGACTTAGAAGGCTTTTAAATGTAGTCATATAGACCATTTTAATTATACTTGTATGGTGCATTTTGGAAGCTTGAAGGCTAACATTTTAAAATGTAATTCATTCCTGTTTCAAAGCTGAATTTTCAGCATCATTACTACTCTAGTCTTCAGTGTCACATGATCCTTCAGAAATCATTCTAATATGCTGATAGAGAGACAATTTTCAAACTTTTGCCAGTAGTGTAGATACTCTGAGTAAGAATTAAGCCAAGTATGGGGACATTTTGGAATTCCACAACAGCATAAAAATCTTTTTAATATAGAAAAAGAGAGCCCTTGCATTTAGCACAAAGGGTTTAGTCCATAAAAGCATGGTGAAAAAAAAAAAAAAACAGAAACAGTACTATCCTTTTGACATAATGTGATTTGGGACACACTAATACTAATCTTGCATAATAGACAGAAAAGAAAATATGGGAACTGTGAATCGGGAAAATGTTAAAGCAAGGAAAACAATGTGTGTACCTCTATCTCGGAAAAGCTGGGCCATCTGGTATTGTGTGAGTCCCGGGACTCCGTGGAAGGCGCCCAGCTGATCCAGGGCCTGTACCAAATCTCTGTTCTCCGAGTGGACCACACCAACTCGCATCCCTGCCATTGCAAAGTCCTATATTTGTACATAACAGAAAGTCTGAATGCAGTGCTGCAATGCCAAGAATCCGAGGAAAGGCTTTTCTGACAGTTCAAATTACCTTACTGACGCCCCACATAACATGGGTTCTCTGGGGATCTGGCAACCTGTGGAAACATTGGTGTAGTTTGTGATGATTAATACAAACACACTCACACGCACCCTGAATAAAAGCAGCCATTTCAGTAAAGATTAAAATAATCATTAAAATTTTAATTTGGACAACATTTTCATTTATGGGTTAAGTACACTTTTAAGTGGTTTGACTTGAATTCATTAAAATATTCAATTTAACTTGACACCTAATGATGCATACTTCAATTTAAGCAAAGGGCATATCAGATAAAAATATGCAAGACTAGGTAAATTAGAATAAACAAAACACAGAAATAATAGAGAGTTTATGTGCATGTCTCTCACCCGTCCAAGCTGAGAACGCTGTGAAAAGTGTCTGTCTCGCTGAACACAGAGAGCATGTAAATCTCATCTATGATCACATGAAGCTGGTGCCTGGAGCATGTGAGAGAGAAACAATGCGTAAATGAGTGCAGTTGAGGCTAGAAATTAACATTCATATGACATGCGTGAGCACAAATGCAATTTCTCATCAATAATGTGCAACTTAATGAAGCATATGAAAACATTTGGAAAACAATGTGTGATCAGAGACCCAGTTAGTTAGCCAACCAAAAAATTAAAATAGATTTTTTTTTACTCGTTCACTCGTCCTCATGTTGTTCGAAACCTTCAAAGAAGTTTTGATGAATGCCGTTTTACATACTACAAAAATATAAAGTGACTAGAGCAGCACCCTGCTCTCACTATTCGCTTTCATTATATGGACAAAGAACAGCATAAGCATTCTTAAAAACAGCTGTTGCGTTACACAAAAGTAAGTCTAAGTTTGGAATAAGGGTGAATAATATATGATCATTTTCAAATTTGGAATCACTATCCCTTCAATATTTTTATATTGACAAAATTTCACTGGCTTCCAGATATCAAAGATCTGAATCTGAATGAAACGCTAAGCGCCGGTTTCACAGACAGGGCTTATATTAAGCCAGGATTAGGCCTTAGTTCAATTAGGGCATTTAAGTAGCTTTAAAGGGGACCTATTATGCAAAATTCACTTTTGTATGGTGTTTGGACATAAATGTGTGTTGGCAGTGTGTGTACACAACCACCCTACAGTGATAAAAATCCACTCACTCCTTTTTTTTAAATCCCCATAAATCATAAGCAGTCTCTCCAAACGACCCGTTTTCAGAATGTGGCTTTAGTGACATCACTAAAGCCACAGGCCCCGCCCCCGAGTGTTGACTGACACTGCCGTTATAACTTAGACCCGCCCTGATCGAGTTCACTGCGAGTTGTACACATCAGCCATTGCTGCAGCAATGCACTCACGAGAAGCGTCGAAGCATCTCCCAAGCGTTGAAGGTGTTGTAGCTGGATGTATTCATTCACATAGCTCTCTCTATTTACTCTTGAAATCTGCCAGCCACTGAAGATGAGGTGGATTCATTTTGTTTTCAAAGAAAATGCTCCCTCAACTCTACAGAAATTTATGTAAATTACTTATGCACTTCGTATACTGTTTACTCAGCTCTAACAGTGATTTTCTGAAGAAAAACTGATGCTTCATCTTTTGTGTGACATACAGTAAACTTTATTAAACTCATCAGTATATTTTGTGTCATCATTCAGACAATTCAGATCGTCAGACGGAGTCCTACAGCAGGCTTGCATTAATAGTGTATACAAGCAATGCCAAATAGGTTATAATCGTAATTAAACTAAACTATACCTGTTCCAACATATATTCTCTGACTCTGTAGGCATTTTTATGGTCAAAATGAACACCATTACTGTGACTGTCTGTTTTATTATTATCATCTTCCCTGTTCTGGCTCTGATCGCGGCTGCTTAGGCTCCGCCCCCCGTGCCGTGAACCAGCAGCTCATTAGCATTAAAGGAGAAGCACTAAAACAGTGCGTTTTTCACAGACCCCAAAAATGATGATTTAAACGTGCTGTAAATAAAATTCTGTTGGGTATTTTGAGCTAAAACTTCACATACACACTCCGGGGACATCAGAGACTTATTTTACATCTTGTGAAAAGGGGCATAATTGGTCCCCTTTAATAAACGTACCTTAGAAAAAACATTATTGGTTTGCATCTTAAGACAAAACAATGACACTGACATATTTTAAGATATGTCAGTGCATGTTGCTTTCAGTTAAAACAGCTCGAAAATGCATTTTAGTCTGGGACTAGCTTAAGCTGTGAAACCAGGGGTAAGTGTGTTCGACTTGAAGCGGCGCTGTGCAGGCCAATCGGTGTATGACATCAAAGCACTGTTAAGGGCGATTAGAGAGCCGACGGCTCCATATGCTTTCGAATCATTCTCACTGAACTTTGATGTCATACACCGATTGATCTGTGCAGCGCCGCTTCAAGTCAAACACACGTAACTGTTTTAGTTCAATGCTTGTGAGAAACTGTTTGAACTCACATTTTGGCAAATTGTAGAAAGCTGGTCATCTCTTCAGCCGAGTACACTTCTCCAAGTGGATTCTGGGGGTTTAACAGGATAAGGGCTTTGATGTTCAATCCCTATATAAAGAAAATAAAATTTTAAGAGATCCATACATTGAGTTTTAAGTGAGTACAAGTATCTTTAAGTTAAAGTGTCTTCATTATGTATTTGAAAGGCTCCTAACTGTGTTATGGAGGTCGCCAACAATAGGTTTCAATACATTAAAGGTAAAAAAACACTTGAATTTTCTCATAATAAACATTGCACATCACCGTCATTGTTCGAAGATTCAGTCTCTATATATCCCTCCTTTCTGAGAGCCTACTCTGCTCTTATTGGTCAGACGACCCAGTCTGTAGTGAACTTGTGATTGGTCTACCGTTTACAATGAGTGTCGAAAACGAAACGGCGATTACCATATCTGAAGTTCACCACTGGATCTTCCTCAGCACTTGATACACAATGATACAAACCGTAACGACGGTGTCAATTCCAACGCAAGTCCTCATCCGCAGTGCTAAAAATGACCTTCTCGACATGTTGACAACACAAACCTAACTCTTCCAGGCTTCAGCTACAACTACAGTGTTTGAGGGTCAAAGTAGACGTTGTTCACAGGTAGCCAATGAGGACCACAGGCTGGCATTATGCAAATTTGTTACATTGTTACATACGTTTGTAACAGCAAGAGAGACTGGAATTGCTGACGACTCGTTTCAGCAGTTCAGAATCTATTCTTTCTTTTGGGAGACAATAAATGTATTTATCGTGCACTTTGCAGACCTTTTACATTCACAAACAGCTACATTACACACTGCATGAAAGGTAATATTAAAAAACGCATAATAGGAGCACTTTAAATAAAATAACCTCTTTTTTGGCATCTTTAAGGGAGTTCTCCAGTTTCTCAACAGTTAGCTGGAAAGGTCTGACATCACTTCCTGTGAGCTGCACAAACACAAAAATATACAAATAGAAAGATAAACAGAATAGCCACACAAAACAAAAATAAAATGGAAAACCACTGTAACATGTCAGTGTTACATTATTAAATCTTACACCTGAGCTTTCGCTAAGCACCTGATTATAAAGTGGCACATGGTGTAGTACGACACTGCTGTACAAGCCTACGTCCTCCGTTATAACACCATAGAAGGGCGACGGGATGAGAATGGCATCTGTAAAACAAGCACAAAAAAAAGAAAAAGAAAAATGTCCTTCAATTTGTATATGTGAGGCTAAAACACAGATGCGTGTTTGAGATTGATGCACTGGTAAAGAAAATCACTGAAATGGAGAAGTTGAATTCGGCTGAGAAAAATAGACTGTACAAGTACTTTCTGCATGAAGATATCTTACACAGGAAAGTTAAAAGACTGCAGTGAGTAATGCACAAGACAGGAAACGCATCAGCAATCGGTCATGTCACTGATGGTTATCAACCTAATTGAATCTATTTGAACCAAATTGAACAATTACTGTCTAACCTGCCAAATACAAGAGCTGAAAATTGATTTAGAGTTGTTCCCTGTGTCCCCTGTGGTTGGCTGATGCTTTTTTCGAGTTAGAAGCAGAAACTGATGTGTAAAATTCCCAGATAACTCAACACAGATTCAGTTCACATAATATAACAAACAAAAGAAGAAATCAAAGAAGCTCAAAGTCCAAGATCCATTGAGAAAATGTTACTTTACATGAGAATCTTCAGTAAAACATTTTCTCGATGGATCTTGGACTTTGAACTTGTTTGGTGTGTGCATTCCTTCTTTTGTTTTTTTATATCAGTAAACCAAGCACACATTATCAGGTAATATTTTCAGACACATATGGTCACTTATTTGGTTTAATTTTGCTCAATTTTGATTTCAATGTTTACACAATTACTAAAAAAGCTAAAAAAAAAAAATATATATATATAATAAAAGTCAATATTTTCTCAAATCAATCCACTACTCTGTAAATACTGTAGAAATTGTTTATCCATATCCAATGATTTATATATATTTTGAAACACAAAGGAGAACTAACATTTTGTTAGTTCAAAGCAGCCAATGCTACTGGTCTATGCTAGTCATTTCAAAATGGCTAAATATGAACTGATTAATTAGTCTGGCCAATATACCCTACCATTCAAAAGTTTGGAGTCCGTATGATTTAAAAAAAAAAAAAAATTAATACTTATATTCAGCAAAATGCTTTAAATTGTTTAAAAGTGACAGTAAAGACCTTTATAATGTTACAAAAGATTTCTATTTTAAATAAAATCTGATATTTTGGACTTTCTGAATCCTGAAAAACAAATATTTAGCAAATATTTTTTCAACATTGATAATAAGAAATGTTTCTTGAGCAGCAAATCAGCATTTAGTGTGATTTCTGAAGGAACATGTGACACTGAAGACTGGAGTAATGATGCTGAAAAAGCAGCATTTTCAGCAATTCATAGTAAGTATGAGATTGAGAAGTATTCTGTAGTGATCAGATGGTCTCATACCTCCTGGGTCGCAGAGCGTTGCTGCTAAAGCCGAGAACAGAGACCCACAACCGTTCATAACAACAACCTGCAAAAAAACAAAGAAAATAAGCATGTGGACTGGATTTATCTTTCTAAAGAAAGAGGAAAACTAACAGAAATAACACAGATGGTTTAATAATATCCTGCTGATGTGTGCAAAAGCAGAAAAACTCACATTCTCTGGTTTTAGAGGTTTGGGAGAATGGCAGTAGTCTGACAGGAACTTAGCAACTTCCTCTCGAAGGCTTTGGGGGAAAAGAATTCAGACACGAACTTTAATACTGTGAAATAAAAACCTAAGCACTTGATTTCAAGGAATTTTAGTTCCTACACAGTTATGGGTAATGTAAACTTACAAACTGTGGCCTTTCCAATCGTGGTATTGTAAGAAAGCAGGGTCAATGTGAAGCATGTCAGGTCGCATCAGCTGTCGGAGAAACCAAGAATCACAATGTGCAACAAACATTGAAAAGTGATATCCAGGCAGTGTGACAATTCTTTATATTTTTGTGCATGCAACGATTTTTGAAAGGCTTTCTTTTTGTAACACTTTATTATTCTTCTGAAGACAATGCAAGTGGCACTTGCATGTCCACAACTTAATAGAGTGGTTGCTAGGACATTGGTATGCTGTTGCTAAGGTGCTCTGAGTGGCATTTAGCTTGTTTTTATTCATGGTATGAGGTTGCTATAGGGCTCTGAGAGATATTCGGTTGCTAGGGTGTTTTGGGTGGTTGCTCACTGTCTAAAATAGCACATCCTCAAGACTCCATGATATTGTGATATATAGCTCACATTCTTTTTCTAAAGTAAGGGAGTGCTTACATAACACGGCTGTGTCTGAAATCGCCCCCGTAGCCTTAAATGGTGCACTATTTGAGGAGACAGCCATTTGTAGTGGTGTCCAAAACCAAGTGAACATGGACGTAAAGTGGACGTTATTGAGTGCACTCGTTCAATCCCACAATGCACCACCAAAACTGATGTACGTTCAACAGCTAGAGAATACCCATAATGCACTGTGAGAGTCGTGCCGTGTTAATTCCATGTCTGACCATCCGCAGCTGAATCATCCATTCATTATCCAAACTGCTGGTCCAATGTGGCTACAGCGTCATATCATACAGGCATAATCCCTACTTAATTATTACATTGCTTAATTAAGGTTTATTTAGTTTCCATGACAGAGTTAAAGATAACTCTTTTCATTACTACTGGGGCTACTAGTTTGCGAAGTTTCAATTGATTATTAAACAGCAAGCACAAACTACGCAAAACTTCAGCCCTTCAAACACACTCATTATCTGAATTCACTCACTCATTTACATTCACTCCCTCAAGTGAACTATATAAGTGGACTAATGTAGGGAACAGTGAACAGGGAACTAATGAAAAGGATCTTTGCTAATGAATGCAAAACAAGTAAATCACATCTCTTACCCTTTTCTGTAGGAGGTCAAAGCATAGCTTGTTTTCACTGGTTCCCAAGTTTATAATGCCCTGAAATAAATAGTATAAAAAAACACAGCAAATTACCACACAGCAGAAGCAAGATAAACACACACACACACACACACACACACACACAAAGTGTATTAAAATGAGAAAAACCACAGATTTTCAGTTGAATTTCCTAGAAGTCCCAAGAGACTTGTGGCCACTGCGTTAACCAAAGCAGTGCCTTAAAACCAAGACTTGCGTTATACAAGGCTTATAATATCAGAACAAGCGAGAACTCTCAGACAGAGACCGAACTAAGCAAGTGACTACAGATGGGTAGTTGACATGAAATGCAGTAATTTGTCTCAATAATCTCTAATATAAGCAGATTTTATGAAATCATTAAATCAGATATTACATGGAATATTATCCTGTAATTGGAATATGTCAAACTGCAAGATGATTTAAAATGAACTAGTTAAAGAAAAAGATTATTAAAAATTGTACAAAAAGGCCAGGCACAGAAATGTTCACTTTTCATATGTTCATTTTGAAAATATGAAATGTTCAGTTAATTTAAACTAGGTATAGCCCCTCCTAACTAACTCTTATACATTACTATGATTTACTACCATGAGGGCCTGCACTGTGAAGTAAAATGGTTTTTTTTTTTTTAACTGATGGTGTATGTCTGGATTTGGAAAAATAAAATATACATTTTATACCTTTATATACTTACACAACATTCAAAAGTGTGGGGTTTGCAAGACATTATAAATGTCTTTAATAAATTTAATGCATCACTGCTGAATACAATATATATATATATATATATATATATATATATATATATATATATATATATATATATATATATAATATATCTTACTGCCCCTAAACTTTTGAAGGGTAATGTATACATACTACCCTATCTATCTATCCATCTATCTATCTATCTATCTATCTATCTATCTAACTGATAACTTATCACATCTAACATAAAAGTTATATTACATATTTACAAACTTTTATGTTAGATGATTTGACAGCACATACATATATAGACTATGACATGAGAAACTTTCCCTAAATTGTAAGGCTGATAATATGATTTGTAATGCAAATAAAAATGCATTAACTTTAAATGTAAACTTGCAACATTTTCATTAAATTGTGAAAACACTGATAATGAATAATAATAATAATAAAAAAGTGGTACTGTTTCCAGGGAGACTAACATGAGGGTTTGAATTCTCGTCGTATTTGTTGTCATGATACTGGTTGTAGCCTTCCCGCAGGATTCCCTGGTGCAGCCGCATGCTGTTGCCACGGCGAGACAGGTACGGGCTGTAGTGGGGTGTTTGATCACCCCAAAGCATGTTGGGTACAGCTTTGGCACTGTTGGGTATCAAGGTTTGTGAGGAGCTGGGCACAGGGGGCATTTCCCTGCTGGTGATGGCGCTCTGGTCTTCCGTCCCACGTGCCGAGCTCAGGACTCTGGTTAACATGGACATAAGACGAAACTCATGTTCTCTCTCTTGCTTCGCTCGTCTCTCCTCCTGCTGCTCCCTCCGTTCCTCAGCCCGCGCCTCCTGCCGCATCCGGGCCTCCTCCAGAGCGAGGAAACGCTCTTCTGCTGTCTGCTGCCAGCTTAGATACCCAGCCATAGCGCTTGATAACCCCCCATCTGCCCCGCGAAGCACCCGCCGACGCTTCCTCTGATGGAACGATCCGGAAACCCCTTCCTGTTCACCATGGCTGCCTCCGTCTCTCATCGCCATGGGAGCAGTTGCCGGGGATACACCTGCACCGGAGGAGCCGGTCATGTTCTGGTCACTGCAATCTGTGGTGTGATATATATATAAAAAAATAAACATTAAATCAATCCTGTTTAAAGTAAAAAATGTAATAATAAAAAACTCATCAACTGATAACATAATTAAAGATTAAACAATCCTCTCAAAATTCTATAAAAACAACAGTTGGTGTGATAACATGCCAATGCTGTCGAGAACATCTGCGGTGCTGAAAGTAAGGCACTGGATAACAAACAGTGCCAAGAGCAGACACAACAATTCACTTGGCATAAACACTGCAATGCCTATGCACTGTTAAACCACACAGTCCGCCTAATTAAATATGGATTATCAGTTAAAACTGGTAGGTCAGGTGACAGGTCCATAGATATGTATACGTAGATGCCACATTCGAACACTCCAGATACATCAGCGTGTGTCACTCACAATGAAAATCAATAATGCCACAACATTTCACAGGTGAGAATGTGTTGGGTTTGTGTTATTATATGCATTAACAATATTACAGATTTTTACTATGGTACTTATTAACGGATTTACTTTTACTATGGTAACTTTTTAATGTTGTGTGCTGCTGAAGTCTTTTGCAGATATAGATATTCATATTCCAAACCTCTAAGACTTTTGTTCATCTTCAGAACACAAAGGAAGAACTTTTTGATGAAATCTGAGCCAGTTCTGACAGCTACGCAACTACCAGTTTGATGCTTCAAAAAGTTAATAAAGAGATTGTAAAACTAATCTATATGAATAGAGCGGTTTAGTCCAAATTTTCTGAAGAGACTCGATTGCTATGATGAACAGATTGAATTTAAGCTTTTATTCACATTTAATTCATATGGATTAGTTTTACGATCTCGACTTTATGAATCAAAGTGGTAGTTGCATAGCTGTCAATGGAGGAACAGAAAGCTCTCAGATTTCATCAAAAATATCTTCATTTGTGCACCGAAGATGAACAAAAGTCTTACAGGTGTGAAACAACATGAGGGTGAGTTTAATGATGAAAGAATGTTCATGTTTGGGAGAACTATCCCTTTAAAAATCTTGATGTTTTTCAACTTATCAAGGCAAAAAAAGTTAATTAAATTGAACAAAAAAAATTCAAGTAACTATATAATGCTACAAAAAGATTTCCATTTCAAATAAATCTGGTTCTTTTTTTATACATTTCTCTGTTCATCAAATAATTCCACAAAAATATTAAGCTGCACAATCAATGTTCCAGCATTGATGATGCTGTTTCTTGAGCAGCAAATCAGAATACTAGAATGATTTCTGAAAAATCACATGACAAATTAAGCTGTCATCACAGGAAATTATTACATATTTAAAAAATATATATATAATAGAAAACAATTATTTTAAATTCTAATAATATTTCACAATATAACTCTATTACTAAATTTTTTTATCAAATGAATGCAGCCTTGTGAGCATAAACGTCTTTTTATCATTAATTAACAGAATAGAGTAGATTAGAATAGAATATTACAAACCAACTGGTAATAGTATTACATCACATGCACATGTCAGACCTACTGTCTCCTAAAATAACCCTTATTATTGAGTCACACTCCCATACACACTCATCTATATCTTTCTATCCATATAGGCAACAAGTGCGTGGGCCTGTATTGTGCAATATCTGTGTATATGTTCACTACATAATGCAGATGCTGTTTGGTTACTGTTGCACTGAAATCACTGACATTTGCATCCATAAACATCCATGTTTGTTTATCTATTCATCAACTGAAATCACTGACGTGACATGTGCATCCATATGCATCCATAAACATCCATGTTTGTTTATCTATTCATCAATTGATTGTGTATGATACCTGACGGGGAACAGATGACATGCGTGTTTCCCTGCTCTCCGTCCATCTCAGCCTGTTCGTCTGTGTTTGGACCAGCATTTTTGTGCTCAGCACCGGCTTCATCCTCCTCATCAACAGGTCCGAACTCGTAGAGCATCTCGGGAGGGCCCGCCGCTTCATCATCCGAGCTCATCACCTCCGTCTTGATCTCCAGGATTTCACCTGGTCTGGGCTGGTTAGTCTCTGACCCCTGCAGCCCGATCACCTGGTTCGCAACCGAACCGCTCCACAAGGGCAAAGTAGAACCCGAGGTTGCGGCCGATCGGTTACTCTGAGCCCTCTCCATCAGCTCGTAATACCTCGCGGATCTCAAAGTCTTCTGTTTGTACTCAAGCTTCAACTTTTTGATCTTCTCCCTGCATTGATCCCCGGTCCGGTTGATGCCCTTCTGCCGCAGAGTGCTGGCGATTCTGTTGAACACATGCTGGTTTCTGAGACAGGTTACCAGCTCGGTTTGGACCGGCACGTCCGACCAGATCTGCAGCAGCTCCAGTACCTCTGGTTCGGACCAGTTGCTGCCGCGTTCGTACTTTTTACCGTACACGTGAATCAAATGCATCGCAGCACTATAAATAAAGCTACAGTGTTATATTTATAGATTGCTGCAAATATGTCCACGCATTGGTATGGCACCGCCACCGCGTTTATGTGACTAAAAGCAAATGCATTAAAATATTAAAACTCCAGCGTGTGTTGCTGTAATCAATCATCTAGAACGAGCACTGGTCGCCTACTTTACCCAGACCGGAACCAGATTCCTTTACTTTCTAAAACAGTCTTGGTGCATTTTCAGCTCGATGCTTTTGTTCTTTTTTGAAACAAGTCCTGATACATCCGGGTTCACGGCACATGCGTGCTGTCCTTATTCCGGGATAAATTTGGACCGTGACAACAAAGAACGGCGCTGCGCATGCGCTGAAAGAGGCCCTTTGAGGAGACTCACTTGTTGCTCGGGCGCGCCATCTAGTGATTACATTAGCATTTTGAGCCACTGCGCGATACTTATTCACATTTACTTATTAGTGAGGTGGATTGACATTTGTTAATAATATTGTATTAGACAACAAACAAATTAACATATGTTATAATGACAATTAAATTATTTATTTAGTGCGTCTGGATATATTGATCATGCACAGTTGTATTTTATATTAAAGTTACAAAGATTAATGTTGTAATAAATGTAATGCTTATTGTTAGTTAATGTTTGTTAATTAATTAACTAATGGGACATATTACTGTAAAATATTGAAAGTTTTCTTATGGTGATTTTTATTATTGCAGTATTATTCCTACTAGACATACCTTCATTGTTGTGCCCCTGATATGATTGCCTGTGAAATATTTGTTTTCCCCTCCTATTTTCTAAAAGAGATTGAAAATGTGATGTAAATAAAGCATGGTTTAGTATTTGAGGGAGCTGCAGGGTTAAGACAAGGTAACCTGTGCAGCCATTTTCATTTCATTTAGATTATTTCATAACAATTAATATATATATATATATATATATATATATATATATATATATATATATATATATATTATTCATTATTTTCACTCCTAGCTTATATGAACTATAATAAGCCTGTATTTGCATTTATTCTTCATTTACATTTTTTTTGTGATAACTTTGGCAATAAAAAATAAATAAAAAAAAGTTTCAAAATAATAGTAATAAAAAAAGAGCTGCAGGGACTAATAAAATCAGCTTAGCAGGAGTAGAGCTGGGTCAGCGAAGAGAAATCCTTGAGTGAAATTCTGTTTTCATTTCGTGACTTGCATGCTACTGCTTTCGGAGTAAAAAAAATATTGGCAAAACTGTTAATCTAATTTATGTCTGTCAAAGTAAAAACGATGCTGGTGATTACACGTAGCCCTTGCTCCACATTGAGAAGGATCCAAATGTAATCTAATTCATTCACAGCAAAAAATAATAATAATTATGTTATCATTTACTTATACCCTTAAGTTTATGAATTTGACTTTCATTGTGTGGAAAAATACTCCATGAAAATTAACAGTTCCTAATATTCCCAACATATTTCCAAAGAAAATAAGTCTTGGAACAACATAAGGATGGGTAACAATTAAAATTTTTGGGTGAAATGTTTCTTTAAGAATTTCATTTCGACGCTAAAGTAACGTTAAATACATATTTGCTACTGCATTTGAAAGAGCTTTGCGATGAGGGAAAATAATAATTATTTTATTGAAACAGTGTGTCTGAATCCTGCAGATGGAGCCCAAGAATAGCAGACCACAAATAGTCCAGAAGCCTCATACCATGACGTACTTCCTGGGAATTGTAGGCCATTTGTGATTAGTAGAGATTTGTGTACGGATGTATCCCGTTATTTCCATAGAACAATAAAGCAGACGCGACCGATGACACATGACACCGGCACAGAGCTTTTCATTTTATTTGCAAACATTTAGATAATAAGTATAGCACGGAGATCTGCCAGACACAAGATTTATAAATAATTAAAATAAAGGAATAACGTTACATTTCAAGGAAGACGCGCGCACTGTTGAAAGTTTCATCGATCTGCGCGCGCTCGCCGCGTGATGCTGAGTTGAGTTCGCGGGGTGTCGCGGAACGACGCGAATACACTCCGTTATGGTTTCTCAGAGGATATACTTAACATTTCTGTCGTGAATGGAGTTCAGTCCGGAGCTGTAGAGAGAAATGTGAGCTCGTTACCGGATTCCGAGGCTGTGTTGAAGCGCAATGACAGCTCGGTCTGTGCTCGAGGAGGGGTCAACGGTCTCATTTCTGAGGTAAATGACAGTTCGTGCGTCGTCTTTATTTAATCTAATAACACCGGAAAACTGAGGTGAAGTTAACGGTAAGAAAGTTTTGATTTATTGAATTTCTGCCATGGTAAGCTTTTACGTTTTCGCCCAACTTCTGAGAGACATTTTTTACAATTTGAGCGAAATAATTGTGTGAGGTTTTTTAAACCCTTTTTATTCATTCGTACAGTATATTTTATTTGTGGGTTTTTTTTTTTTTTTTCGAATGGCAAGACAAATCGACCGTTAAGTTTTGCCTTAACATACACATTTTGTTAAACTGTATTATTTTGTAATGTCAAAAAAGGTGACTTAAAGAGATACTTCTCTCAAATGATAATTCGGTCATCCTACTCACCCGAAATAACGTTGTTCCAAACCAATAGCCTATGACTTTATTTCCTCAGTAACACAAAAGGAGGAGAGATGCTCGGCACAGTAACGCTCACCGTTCACTTTCATTGCACCTGTTTTCCATACTACTAATATGAATGGTGACTGGTCTCTTTTTGTCTTCCACTAAAGAAAGAAAGTCATTCTAGCGCATAACAATATTTTAAACGTACACAAAATCCTTCATAGACGTATCATCGTATTGCACGCCCAGTGCTTTCAGCGTAATTGAATGATTTCCGTTGGTCTGACTGATTTACGGTGCACGTGAGCTCCTCTTAACGCGTGAACCCAATGAAAATTCATAGCGTTCAGTGCAATAAATTAATGTAGTATTGTGCTATTCTTTGTGTCATGTAGTTCATATGATGACTGTAATGATCCTCAGAATAAATAGCATTATTATTAAGTGTCTTTTCACCTCGAAACATTCATTCTGTTGGCAGGTTTGATTATGAAACATGTTTTGTTTGTTTTTTACCCACAGGGCTTTTTTATAACAGGCAGTGTGGTCATTTTCTGTATTGATCTTAACAAGAGAGAGAGGAAAGAAAGAGGTAGAGATAAACAGAGTATTTGTGCGCTGTCTGTCCCTCTCTAATGAGTGACTAAGCACTTCGGTTCCTGCCCTTACGCCCATCATGGATCATAAAAGGTTTAGTTGTAGTTGTGTTTGATGAGGAGTTACTAAGGCATAGTAATTACTGTTCTTTCTTCCCCAGAGAGCACGCTATAAAAATTTGGCCCTCCTTAGCCAGCATTACAGTAGCATCGCCCGGGACTTCGCCTCTTGCAAGCATGCAATCTGTCAGATCTTCAGAGACAGTCAGATAATCGTACTCTCCATTTGATTCAGGCTTTAATGGGTGCTCAGAGTCATTAAATATGAAAAATAAGTCATTTAAAGTGTTGAACAAGATTGATGGCCCGACCTCCAAAATGTTCTACGTGACTGGCTTCACATTTGAATGTCATTTTGGCTTTGTGACCTGCTCCTGAAGCATCAAGAATTCATGATTTACTAGAAATGCACAGATGTTCAGTTCTAGGAAGGCTGTTGATGACCAATTATTTTGATTTCGTTTCTGGTCAGTGTTGCGGTTGCAATGCAATTACCAGAATTCCCTCTGGACTGGTTCCACGTTCTGCTTGTAAACTGAAAAAAAAGTGGTCTTCTGTGTTGTTTCCAACAGAAAAAGCAACACAAAGACCTTGTCAGACCAAATAAAGAGAAGAAAGGACAAGCCACAAGCCCTGTTTGTATGTCAGAACAGCAATAGACTAGGAATCAACAGCCTTTCTGTCACATCTTACATATGTTACGCTCTGAAGGTGAGCCCTTCATTACCTCCAACATTTATCCATTAGAAGAAGCTTTCACAAGTGGCTGCATTATTAAATTAGTCTTGTCGAGACAGGCGAACGATTGAATAAGGGGGACTGGTTAACCTGAAAGGGAGTTATTTGACAATACTGAAAATGTCTTATGTTTAAGAGTGCTAGAGGCGGCGAATAATTTTCCAAGAGCTGACCTCTCATCCATTACCTTTTGTAGATTTGTCTTAGCTGATAATTGACTCATAGAATGAGCTTAATGAAATCTATTAATTGGTTCAAAGAATCGATTAGGTTTAGATATGACAGGCATTGCTTTTTCTGTTACTATAAAACGTGCAGGTACAGTATCTCTCTCTCTCTCTCTATCTCTCTCTCTCTCTCTCTCTCTCTCTCTCTATCTCTCTCTCTCTCTCTCTCTCTCTCTCTCTATCTCTCTCTATCTCTCTCTCTCTCTATCTCTCTCTCTCTCTCTCTATCTCTCTCTCTCTCTATCTCTCTCTCTCTCTCTCTCTTTCTCTCTCTCTCTCTCTCTCTCTCTCTCTCTCTCTCTCTCTATCTCTCTCTCTCTCTCTCTCTCTCTCTATCTCTCTCTCTCTCTCTCTCTCTCTCTCTATCTCTCTCTCTCTATCTCTCTCTCTCTCTCTCTCTCTCTCTCTCTCTCTCTCTCTCTCTCTCTCATTTTCTGTGCTTGCGGAGGTGTGACATTCACAGGTTTCATCAGTAAGACACACATGGTTTTCTCGTCTTTCCTCTCCAGCTCACTGCACTGTGCCAGCCCTTAATGAGCTCTGTAATGCAGATTTTAGACGTGACGATTTGTTTGTTTCTTCAGCAGGCCTTTTACCAAGATCCTCACTTCTTCCTACCAGGAGCTGCTATTTAAATGCCTAACTCTGCATTGTAGCCGTCATACTCGGAGGAATTGTTTTGCTAATGGCACTCTCTTGTTTTAAACGACATTGTGAAGGTTGGCGCTATAATTTTAACTCTATTCCTAGACCTCATGTGTTATGCCTTTATTCTAGCAGGAAAATACTATGAATTTTCACGCTTGCTTTCTTTGAAAGCACACGCCAGGCTGTATTGTTCATGCTCTGTTTTGTTGTAGAGGGTGTCTGGGGTTGTACACCATGCCCTGAGCCAAGCTTTGAGCTTATTTACACAGTCAGCAAGAACTGAGCTGTCTCTAAGGAGCTGCTCAACTCTCACGGGACTCCCTCTTGCTGTCGGAGAGAGCTTCTCAGATGGATGGTGCAATACTCAAGCTACAACATTGTCATCATCCCAATGTATATGTCAGACCTTGAATAAAACACATTCTGTCATTAACAGACCCTGACTGCTGTTCCTAAAATGTTCTTCTGGTAGAAGAATTCAAGGGCATTCTAAAAGTAGTCCATACTTATACTGTATATACACTACCATTCAGTAGTTTTGAAAGAAATTAATACTTTTATTTATCAAGGATGCATTAAATTGATCGAAAGTGATAATAAAGGCATATATATATGTATATATATATATTAAATCTATATATTAAATCTATACATTAAATCTATATATTATATATATATATATGAAGAGTTCAGATGCAAAAGCCTCTAAGTGCCATCTGAAATGTTCTTCTAGAATGATCATTTTTATCAAGCTCGTATATTTAAGTTCAGTAATTTCACTTAAATGACAATTAATAGGTCATTTTCATTGCCATTTAAGTGAAATTACTGAACTTAAATATACGAGCTTGATAAAAATTATCATTCTAGAAGAAAATTTCAGATGGCACTTAGAGGCTTTTGCATCTGAACTCTTCATATATATATATATATATGTAAATATATTATTCATTTGAAGTCATACTATAGCTTTGAGAACAACATTAATTTGATTTCTGAGAGAATCTTTTTGACCAGTTTTGTGCATTGAAGCAACTGATTCAAAAGTTAATTCATCCATGAGGTTGAATGAACCATCCATCCATGAGGTTTTCAGTGAATAATTATTTGAATTTCCATCTATATCTCACACACAGCTATTAAATGACAGATCACACTACTTTTATGATACTTTCATGGTGCTTTTATGCCCTTTTGATACATGAAAGCTTTATTTTGCCTTGTAATTGCATGAAAGATAGAAAACACTGCACATTTTTGTTTTTACAGAAGAAGGAAAAGTCTCAGGTTTGGAATGACGAAGGGGAGGAAATGATAACAGGATTACATTTTTCGGTGAACCTTTCCTTTAAGACAAGCAACATCAGCATGTCCTTTTTTGTGAAAAACATCAGCATGTCCTTTCTTGCTCTAGATACAAGCACATAGCAAGTGGGTACAAGTTGTGAAACGCACATTCTCCTCCTTGTCCTACAAAGCGTTGTTTGTATCCCAGTTTCCCTTTGTGTAGTGCTATCAATAGCACTCAAGACACCTTTATGAAAATATATGACTCGCCACGGTCCCTCTGAGGAGGTTTTCTGACAGAACAGTTATGCTTAGATAACCTGAGCTTTATAGAAAACGATGGGCCTCCTGGTGCTCTAGTATTTCTTTTCTGACACTCTGTCTTATCTTCTCCAGGTTATTACAGCGCTGAATTTACAGTGCAACCCACAGATGCATTAGAAAACAAACTCCATCTAGAAGACCAGAAGGCTTGGAGACGAAGCACTCCTGTTCATGGAGGGCCGCTGGACCGTGCCGCTGTTTCTGGGGGCGTACCTGGTCCTCCTGGCTTCTGAGGTACGCTTGATTACAGGCCAAGGCATCTACACCAACACGTGGGCCGTCCACATTGAAGGGGGAGCCGAGGAGGCTGAGAGGATTGCACAGAAACATGGATTCATCAGTCATGGGCAGGTGAGTGGTATCAATGCTTTATCAAAAATTCATCTCCTGTTTCTTGTGAGAGTTGCTATGTTTGTGTATGTGGATATAATGCTGCAGGAGGTTTGTAGTGATGTTCTAGTACATCACTCACCTTCTTGCCGTCAAGCTCTGTTGCTTTACACAAGAGGAAGACAGATTTGCACAAACACACATGCTCACACAATTTGCGACGGCCCCTCCGAGAAGTCCTTGTAGATGCTTGTCGAGTCGCCTTTCCCTTGCATCTGTCACCGTTCAATTCTTTAGAATGGAGATGCGTCAGCTGTGATTGGGGAAATTAATTTCGGCTTATGTTGTATTCTGTTTCCCTGCTGCCCGCATTGTCTCATTTGTCTCGCCAGATGTTCCCTCTTCTGTTGTTATGGTATTAAACGCTTAGCTGGGAAACGAAAAGCAGGAATGTATCTGACAGCTGAAACATTGTATGTGAATTAATCCCTGTGAGTGCAATGCCCTCTGAGCTCGCTGTGAGGAGTCTGTGAATAGCACATGTGGGAGGACAGGAGTGGAAAGAGCTGCCAAAATGAAGCTCTCCTATCCCTTCTTCTCCTCTCCTTTCTCCTTCCCTCTCACATTTACCCTACTGTAAATCAGACCACAAACAATAAACACTTCTAACCCTGCTGAAATCCAGATTATAACAATTTAAAACATTTCTTGACCTAGTTGGTCCAGTAATTCTTTTTGCTTGCCCTGCCAACATTTTCACTGGCCCCACCACGAAATGATCAGTTCTTATTTTTATCATGTAAGTTTTATAGAAATAATAATATTTTTCTATTAAATGCTTTGTTCTTATTTTTTCCAATAAGAAATTAAACCGCAGTAATGTAACTCCATAAAAGCTTCTTTCTTGTCTGTCTGAATTCTCCTTTGGGTCTTCTTGTGCTTGAACAGACAAATACACACAAAACTGTCAAAATGTCTGTCTTGGCGGGTATTAGGGCTGCACGATATTGAAGAAAAATGCGATATGGGATAACTCATTAAATAATGCAATATTCGATAATGCTTCAAGTGTGTAAAATAAACTTAAATTGTCTTTAAAATATGTTTAAATTTTTTTATTTTATGACCAACATACGTGTTTCACATTCTTTTTGTGACAAGAAAACATCCCTACAGCTTCTGAAAGTGAACAGCAGTGTTTTACTGTAGCATAAGAAGTGTTACTTTAACATCAGTGTAAACCACAGGGTTTAGGGTTTCAGGTTATCCTACATTAGGTTTATTTAACAACAGAAACTGAATAATCAAATGTAAAAATAAAACACTGCTTAGTTTTCACTGTATGAATTAAATATATATACTGATTCTTATTAAAGCTACAAAAGTTATTCAGCCAAGAGCAGTGAGTGATTTTCTCTTTGTCTTTTGTTCAAGACCCCAGTTGCAAGCCGTTGCGATATGCATATCGCGATATATACATTTGCGATATTTCGATAATTTCGATATATTGTGCAGCCCTAGCTGGGTATCCACGTAAACACGGTTGGTTATTAGTGTTGGGCGATGTTCTCCATGGTCATATCATCCTATCGTCAAAAGTTTACTTATTTGATTATTAATTTACTTGTTTATTTATTCGTTTTTTAATTATTTACTTTGTTTTATAATCATGGAGAATGATAATCTTTTTCCATCATTTTGCGAGCAAAGATGGAATTTGTGATGAAGAAAAATGTCATGTTGCTTAGAAATATTTCACCTAAAAGGCGAGGCCTTTTCATTGATGGCTGATTTGTGCTGTGTTCGGACCTAAAGACTGTTATTAGGCCTATATAATTTTAATGATATTATAATTATTAGTAGTAGTATAAATAATAATTGGTAATTGTATTGTTATTATTGTCATTAAAGGGTTTTGTTTATCTATCCATCTATCACAAATCGCCTCTCTAATGTAAACTAACAGAGCTGAACTAATTAAGTCACTCATTTTTGACCGATACAAACCAGCGATTCTGATACACACATCTCAGAGCAGTAGCAGTATTAGATAATTCAGTTTTAATTCCTCTGTTTATGCAGTGTCAGAAGTCAACCAAACACATTAAAATAACTATTCTAGTGGAACCTCAATTATTCCTCTGATCCAAAGTCATGATATTACGCTGCTTGAAAAACAAATAACTGGAGTCCGATCAGTAGGAAAGGGCTCTACCTATTAATAGAAGCATGTGAATGTAAAAGTTTCCATTGGAAGAATGTCACATTAATGGTTATGTGTGTGGGGTGACGAAAGGCAAACAGTGCCCTACAGTGCCAGTGAAAATTAATGTGAGCAAATCTCGCAATTTTTTTTATGCACACCACTTCAAAAAATTGTGCACTTGTGTATACAATACCTTCAGGGTAAACGTGTTATTATTTAGTTGTTGGTCATAGCACACATGCATGAATGTCTTTGGCCATTCTATCAAGGCCACCGAATTCTTTACTTTAAAAAAGCATCTCAAGACCCTGTATTTTATTCTATTCCATAATGGTCTGTCTAGCATCTGAGGTGATTTTAGGGCCTATTTACACTTGTCACTTCATGTGTAAGATAGGCCTAGCTGTCTGATTTGTTCAAACTGTTCCATTTACAGTTGGCCTCATAAATGTGTTTCCGCAAAACGAATATAAATCCGATCTTCAATTCCCACACTATATGCAAAATGATGCAGTGCCGAACGTTGAGTTTCATTTGCTGCAGTTTGCACCTCTGCTTGCTGAAGAGAGATGCTCATCTCGGCAGGCCATATCTGTGGAGATGCGTGTCGCAGCCATGCTGTGGTATCTGGCTACAGGGAGCTGATAACACTCTCTCACACCTTTATTTCTTGCCATTTAGGGAGGAGTAAATTTACAGATGCTGGGCTCCAGACAAAAATAAATAAATTAAGGAGCCATTGGCTCCTATAAGGGGAAAAAATAGGCGCCAAATAATTTTTTTTTAGTGCCACAAAAGAATAAATGTGTTTTACTTTTGTCATGTGTTGTCACGTCTCCCCTCCTTTTACAGCATCAGCATCTGCATACAAGAATTGTTCTTTACACAGAATCTGAGGCAGTGTCACAAACCATAAAAATGTCAGCATCACTTGGCCAATGAGTATAGTTTGGCCTCCTCCTAATGCATCCTATAAACGTTGTAGTATGTCTTGCACACACCCAATCTATTTTCTTCATTAGTAATATCTGAGAGGTAAATTTGGTGAAAGGCAGGTCTTTATATGCTAATATACGGGCGGTGTTGAATTACATTTTTTAGCTCCTTGCAAGTAAAAATATAAGGATTATGTGATATAGTCCATATATTTAGCAAAATGCCCCTTTCTATAGTTATTTTTCTTGCTGACTAATGAGTTTATGAGCATTGAATGGCTTTTCTGAGGTAAATTTGACATTACGTAACATGATTGTTCTCAAGCTGTTTTATACACGTTCTTTTTAAGGTCAAAATGCTGATTGAACATTCAGGACACTTTACAGAGCGCCAAAACGACATTTATTGCTTGTATATTTTGTGAAGCTGAAAACAGCGTGATTGATTCTGTGGTACCAAGGGATGCACCGAAATGAAACTTCTGGGCCGAAACCAGCAATTCTGGATGCACTTGACTGAAAAACGGAACTGAAAATCCTAAAAAAAAATAAAAAAAATAATTCACTGTCCAAATATTTTTTGGAGCCACCGTAGCTTTCATCTATTTTCTCCTATTTCCCAAATCTATTCTGGTTGACTTGACTTCATGAATTAGAGTCTTGAACTTTAAGAAAAACAAAAATGTAACTTTAATGTAGGTATATGAGTGCTCTTAAACAAAAATGTGAGTGTAGATGACCCTTTAATGACTGCACAAACCACCATTCAAGGTGCACACGTAGACACGCATAAAGTTTGATTTAAACAGCTTGAAAACTTTTTTCACTCCATCGTTGTTAAAAAGCTTGCATTGTGATAGATTGTAATGTGTGTACGTGCTCTTTTTGTGTTTGCACAGAATTTCTGGCGTTCATTAGTGTGGCATAATGAACAAGCTCTTCCTGCATCTCCATTTATTTATGCCTGACACTGACCTGTCAATCAAACACGGGACACTTTCACACCCAGCACGGCAGATTGATTTTTCATTATTCATTTCAGACTCTCAGACAGATTGTGAGAGTCCTTGAAGGATCCCTGTGTTCTGAGTTGAATTTTTGATGCCATATGGTGCTTTCTCTCGTCTCCATCTCTCTCTCCTCCATTTGATGTTATTTTTTGTCTGCTCAGATAGTGCAACTTTAGCTAAGAGATTTGCGATGCAGCTCTCTGGGTAAGAAGACGTGGCTCGCTAATCTGAGCCGCTGCCGTGGCCGTGTCTTGGCGTGGAGCTTCCTTGCATCAGAAATCCTACACCTCTGAAATGATATTGCTTCAAAAATGTGTTCTATAGAGGGAGGAACAGAAAGCGAGAGGCTGTGATGAAAAAGAGATTGTGAAAATGGGAAGAGAATAAGTAGCCAAAAAAAATGGATGAAAGCAAGAAAATTATTCAGAGAGAGCTGAGCAGTAAGGCTCTGAGATAACAAGAAAGTTGAGCAAAAAATAGGCAGGATATAAAGACCAAGATATTAGACATGGACCAAAATACTGCAAGAAGAGATGGAGATTGTGGCCTGATTAAAACAAAAAGTAATAACACTTTTTATTGAGTCATGCCTGGTTCAGCCACAGTATAATACACAATGCACCTGTTTAGTCTGTAGTGTCTTTGGTCGCCCCTGAGGCTCAGCAAAAGCCCAAAACAGTGATTACGGCTTACAAAAGTGACATCAGGTCAACAAATGACCCACCCGAAATGACAGAAGACATCTTATTCATCTCTGAAAGCTCCTGTCACTCTCCTCTGAAAAACGTGCGAGACATTTATCCAAACCCATAATTGCTTGATTGCCTGTCCGGAATCCTGCGGGGAAGGCTTCGGCCTGTTTGCAGACGAGGATGGAGATAGATGGAGATGAAGGAGCGAGAGTGGGGCTTAAATGTCATGTTTCTAGAGCTGTCATCCCTCAGAGCGATAGGATGTTCCTGTGAGGAGGTGGAGGAAGGTGGAGGAGACTCGGGGGGTAGTAAGACTGAGCCGCACACGCTCTCACGCTGGAGGCTGTGAATGTCACTGAACAGGTGAAGAGTGTGTGTGTGCATTGTCTCTTAAGCCTGCTTTCAACACCTTACCAATCCTTGGCCATAACTAAAGCAAAATTCCTGCTGAGCAGGTAATTGTACAGTTCAGTTAAATACATCTTGACCTGTTCCCCGTCATTTCCAGCACCATTTCAAGAGCTCGCACAAGTGCACTGTATAACACTGTGCCCTAACTACACGCGCCGCGACACGTGATAAAAGGTATCTTTTCCATGTTAATCAGAGTTTTTGTCCTAACCAGCCGTGACGGCGACACGCGACGATTGTATTTTAGAAACGGTTTCTATTTTTCTGCGACGTCGCGATGGAACAACAAACACAAAGTGTGGCACTGATATCTCAGGTACTGTTTATGTGCTTTATTTAATGTTAAAAGCGTGTAATGTGACTTTGAATATCATTTAGTGCTCCAGCTTTGTAGCTGTAAAAGCAATTCACTTCAGATCTTGAAATTAAACAAATGGAAACAAGAATGTTCAAACTGTGAACAAACAAGTGTAATATTCGACAAAGATTGTTTTAGTAACTCAGTAGCCTATGTATTTTTAATAAAGTTTAAATGGTGTAATATTTGTGATTTTGATTATGTAGCTACTTATCCATTTTCTTGCAAGTGCCGTCAAGATTACTCTCTGGTGCTGTGCACTCGCCGAGAGACTCCGCCCACACGCTGTTCTGATTGGCTGTGGGTTTTGATTGATTTTGACGCATCTCGCAGTCGCGTCGCGTCTAGTGTGGACAGACAAATTATTTGTCACTGGAATCTTATCGCATCGCGTCTGGTTAGGACATGGTGTAACACACAAGCTGAGTCAAATTGACTTTCCCATCTTCATGACTACTAGACATTTCAAGGTCCTCCCATTGTCCACAAACCTGCCACTTTTCTCCACCACTGTTGTAATGAGCATACCTGAGGAATGTAGACGTTCAGATGGGGAATAAGGAAAAAAACTGAAACAACTGGTTCTTTTTGCTGAAACTAAAAGGAACGAGTTAAGGGAACATTTCAGGAAAATGAATCCTCAACATGAGAGTTGTGAACAGCTGCTAAACCTATTCAGCGGAAAAGAGATAAAATAATTAGCAGCAGAGAAACGCCATATGCTCTAGTTGTGCATTAGGGTGGTTCGCTGCTGTAGCTTTAGAAACCATTGACACCTTCTGTGTCTTAAAGGTCAGTAGTCATTTAGCATACCTTTTTATCTGTAGTGATTTGCTATACATAGAAAATGGATAAAATATAGCACCCTGATGGGTTTTTATCCACTACCTTTTGCTTTTCTACTGCCTGAGGTCCCACAAGTCTGCCACTCTACTTCTTGTCCCCAAAAAGCATGTTATTATATTTCCAGTACCCTTCCAGTTGCTCATTGGGCTAAACCAAAGACTGTAGTGCTGAATGCCGAAGGCATTGTTTCAGAAAAGAAGAGGAGGGTTGGGGATTTGCATTTGGAACAGGATTCTAGCATTTGTGAGGGTTTAATTTGGGATTTGAGCAGCTTTTCATTGTCCTGACTGCAGTTGGTGTTGTTTTTGCAAGTGCTGCGTTAATGTTGCGTGTTTGTTTGTGTGTGTGTGTGTGTGTGTGAGAATTGCAGCTTAACAGGCAGCTGATCAGCACACTTTAGTGACGCATTTCACCCATCTCTCCCCACCTCTCTGCGTCTGCACACAAAAACACTCGTGATTGCTCCCATCGCTGAGCACGGCTCTCAAAGGCCTCTCTGCGCTCATAGCTGTTGGTGAGGGAAATGGTGGCTGGTGTATTGTGGGCTGATTGCTTTTGCTACAGTGCCTCAATATCATTGTCTTCTGTTAGTTTAGAATCAGACAGGTCCTGAGATTTGGTACACAGATCAAGTCTTTGGTATCTTGCCTCCAGTGATTTTTAGTGTTTGTCTGAACACACAAGTACACTTAACACCTAAAAGGGAGTGATGATTTGGTGCTAAAAGACTAAAGGAAATGTATATGTGATGTTGAAAGATTCTCAAACGACACCAGCATGATTTCAAATCATAAAAGTGTTTGAAACAACCACTGTGAAGATGATGTTATAGAAATAGCATTATTATAATATATCAAAACAGCAATGTGTGTCCAACAGGGAAAACAAGATCTCAAACTAGAAGAGTTAAGTTTCTAATCAGAATGTGGCACTCTGTACGATAATTGGCGTAGTATCTGTTTTATTAGCGTTTTTCCCCCGTTTCCGCTGCTTGAGCTTAAATGCTTTTGTTCTTTATATTTTTTTGTTTACACATATTGTTCAATGTTTTCAACTAAAAGAAAACCTTAAGATATATCATAAGCTTGTTGTGTATATTGTCTAATCGTAAGCTTGTTCAGAAATGGTGAAAAAAACTTGAAAAATGCCAATCCCTAATTTACACAGGGCTCGACAATAAAGACAGCCTGGGGCCAGTGTGAACGACTCCACGACTATCACTCTGCATCATCATGAAAGTTTATCATTTACACGTCATTTACGAGCCGTACCAATTTAAATATTCAGTCACAAGTTTTTTGTGTGCAACACACACCCGAAGCACGCACCCAAAAAGCCACGCTTCAGACGCAAATACTCATTGCAAAAATACTGAATTGAGTTCTCTTTCATGTCTTCTTGTGTTTGAATGGACATATTCACACAAAATTATGTCAAAATGCCCGTATTGGCGAGTTTCCTCGTAAACAGTCTGTTATGTCTGAAGTGAACATAAATAGTTGAGAAATAAAATGCATGTTTATCAGTATACACAAATCCGCCGCAAACTCTATGGGCGCCGCCATCTTGCCTGCCGCCATTACTGCGTGCCTGCGAAGTGTGAGGGTGTGACACTTGCCGGTGTCCTCTAATGACATTTCAATGAAAGCAGATCCTGGGGCTTAAATATTGTGGTTACTAAACATTTTAGTTACTAAACTGAATTTTATTAGGTTTAGTGACAACATGTTGCAATGTTTATATTATATGGTATAATTTCTGGTACGTTTTTTTTTATTATTGCTTGAAACAATTTCAGGATTTCAATTCAGTTCAATTCTTGTGATTTGTTTTAATATTGACTAATTTGGATAAATATTAGGTACACAAGATAGGCGTTATTTTTTCTCAAGAAAAAAAATTCTCACCTAATGCTGTAAGTTAAACATACAGAGAGCCTTATCAGCTGGCAGTATTATTTAAGGTTAAAAATAACTCAAATTAAATATAATGCGTTTTTTTTATTATAATAACAACTTTATTTAATGATATAAGAAAACATATAATAAATATGTAATATAGTACACATATTTAGCAAAATACTCTCTAGCTTTTTTTCTTTCATGAGGTAAATGTTATGTGACATAATTGTTCTCCAGCTGTTTTATTGACCCTTTCCGCGGTAAAAAAACACTGATTGATCGATATTATGTATGATGAATATACATTTCGGTAGGTTATGCTACTGTTTCTTTTAACATTGTTCATTCGTGTTTTTTTGCTATTAAGTTATGATCGGTTCACGTGCCATAGGGATCTGTCACGTCACATTTACAAACGCCAAAATATTTATTGTTTGAATTTCATAATAAAATTGACAGAATCTGAGAGCTGAGCTTTTTTTTTATATCATAACTAACCTGCTCTGTCTAGTCTGTCGGTCTCCGTGTCCTCTTTGCTTCTCGATTTTTATGTGCGTGAGAAAATGGATGTGTGGCGTGAGAGTGTGTGAAAAGTGTCAATTGCGTGTGTCTCACGGTGAAAGCGTGAGAGTTGGCAGCTTACAGGTATTCAACATTATTTTATTAATCATCTGGCATGCGAGCTTTAGAAACTAAAGTACAGGGCATTGATTGAAGGTCAGAATTACATGAGCTCCGGATGGATTGGCCAGATACTGCATACCTTTGCAGATGAGCTCACATTAAAAGGTGTCGTGCGGTTTTCACAGGCAGTGAACTCGTACCATAATGTTTCAGTAACAATATAGAGAGAAAACTGCAAAGTTCTCGAAGTAGTGTGTGACTGCATGGCCGGCCGAGGGAAGTGTTGTAGCCATACAGCAGGGCGACTGTACAAAATTAAAGATGAATAGATAAAAATAACATTTCGTACAGCTACATCTGCTACAGCCGCCTACGGGACCAACGCTACTTCGCAGCAAGGCACGCAGTAATGGCGGCGCTGCTTTACTTCCGTGTTTCGCCGGATTTGTCTATATTGGATCCGTGCAGCTCTTAAAGTGAGAGCAGCCTAATAAACCTGCAGCGGTCTCTTTTTAATGATAAAAAATCACTCACTGCTCTTGACTGAATTAACTTCTATAACTTTAAGGATTACATTACATCACATTAATCTATATTTAATTACACAGTGAAGACTATGCAGTGTTATTTTACATTTGTTTACTTTATTCAATTTCTGCACCTGAAAACTACTGTTAGACCAACCTAAAAAACCTGAACAGCACTGTTTATTTCATTTGTATGTTTGTTCTATTGTATCTATTTGTTCTATTGCTCATAATTTGATTTCTTATTTTATGATGGAGCATTTACTTGTCTTTAACAACATTTGAAGTTCACGAGTAAAGGCCTGTTCACACCAAGGACGTGCAAATAAGTGTAAAGATAACAATAAGGATATAGTTCTAAAAATCGTTCTCAATATTAAAGAATAGCAGAGTTCACACCACGGCTATAACGATAACGGCACAGTATATCGTTGGAATCACTTTCAAAACGATTTTATCCAGCTGATGAATGATAAAAAAATTGACAGCCAATCAGAATCTATCCTGCTGTAACGAGCTCAAGCATTTAAAGTGACAGAGATGCACACGTTTAGAATAAACAGAACGGTATCGTCTGCTGGTGTGGACGCTAATATAGTTATCTTTATAGTTATCGTTCTTGGTGTGAACAAGACTTAGCCTGTCAGTGTTGAGCCTTGTTACATCATTTACCCTCATGTTGTTCAAAATTTGTATTCCTTATTTTCTTCTGTGGCACACAAATAATAATAATTATTATTATTTATTTTATTTATTTATTTTCACAAAATGAAAGTCAAACATTCTTCAGAATATATTATTTTCAAATTTTCAGTTTTGGGTGAATTACCTATATAGCATGTATATGTATATAGATACATGCTATATAGATACATGATATATGCTATATGTATATCTTTTTTCTTGTAGACCAATTGTCTACAAGAAAAAAGTTTTATTAAACATTTGTAATATTTAATCTAAATGCAGTAAATTGCTTGCCTCTGAAATGACTTTCCTTTTTTTCCTACTTTTTTCCTTTTTTTCCCCTGCTCTATATTCGCCATGAATCTCCAATTAATATAAAAACAACTTCCAATCAATTTCTGATGGGAAAAAAATTGTCTCGGCCTGGGTTGTAAGCACTGTTTCTTGTTGACTTCATTATAGAACTCAGATAGCACATTGTTACATGTAATTTATTTACAATGACGTAGTTTTTTGTTTGTTTTTTTGGTTCCCCACATTCAAATTTCAAATTTCTTTAATCTCAAAAAGTCTTTAATGTCAAAAGTCCCCAGATGCAGACACTAATCCTGGCCATCATTCACGTATACACATCTTTAATGAAGAACTCTCACTGCCTGGCTGTCTGTTTCTTTCCTGTTCTTTCTGTCTATCTACCTGCTGCCAAAATACTTTCAAAGGCTTTCCCCTCTGCCAACTTTTCAGAAATCATTACTCTAAGATGGCTGGAGAGCTAGAAAAAGTTGGAAACCCTCCTCAAGGCTCTTAGCACACTAAGAAAAGAATACATATTGTTGGACCAGCTCTGCAGTCGCAAACACACACACACACACACACACACACACACACACACACACACATCCACTCAAAGATGGAGCTGAGATGAGACAATATATGAAAAGTCACGTTTACTTTGACAGGATTGGTGTTGAAATGCAATCAGAGGTTTGTCAAGAAAGTTTAGAGCACAGATTTACCACAGAGTTCTAAGACCTTGCAAACAAACATACAGGGACAGTTCAAACAAAATGTGTTTGCATTCCTTTTTTTAACTTCATTTTTGTATTATTTTTACATTTATCAGTTACACTGACATCTTTGGCCATAATGCTGATTTCAAGTTATTTTAGTGGATCAACATCAACTTTCAAGTAGTGGGCCAATCAGAAGAATCTGTGGGCTAAGCATATTTACATATTAACAAGTGTATTTACATATAGAGAAGTGAAGTGTTTATATTAGCGATTAGTGTTGTCACGATACCAAAATTATGACTTCGATACGATACCAGACCAAAATACCTCGATACCGATACTGAATCGATAGCACGGCAAAAAAACTAAAACAGTAAAAGTAATTGAAAAATATGACAGAACTTAATCATTGTTTTATAAATTAATTTATTTAATTGTATCTTTGTAATTAAAAAAATAAGCAAAAAAGCAAATTACAAACATTATAACAAATATTATAATAGACAAATAAAATAAACAGTGCTTAATTTCTTTTTTGAAAGCTATAGACCTTCTGTAGCTGAAACAATAAGGTCTTCACTCTATAAATTAACTATAGACTGATTCTTAATAAATAGATTAAATTTATTCAGTCAAGCATTGGGTGACTGTCTATTTTCTTTTGTTGTTGGATTAACATTAATCACACAGAATATTACGCTGCCGGTCCGGCCCTTTAAGACCTGCACGTATCCAATACATTGGAACATATACGATTTATTTTTACAAGCGGTTTACATTCACTAAAGACATACCCGACTGTGTTTACGTGAATACTCGCCAGGACGTGCATTTTTACATATCATTTTGACTATTCAAACCTAATAGTCCGCGAAAGAGAACTGAAGTCGCGATCGTATGCTGTCTGAACGGCGTGTGCGCGCGCTTCAGGTCTGAGCCCGGCAGCGCGAGCACGTCCCGCACTTTATTTTCTCATGCATGCACGTTTCTTTGTCAAGTGCTGCGTGTATATATTTTACTGTTCTGCTTCCGTTGTTTAGTAGTGAATGTACACGTCCTGACTCCTGCTGTCACACAGCTACGCAAATTAAGAAATACTGCTCTTATTATTTACTGTCACTCTTAAAGTACCGGTACTAATAAAAGTTAATATCGTATCGTTTTTAATAGCAGGGTATCGCGATACCTTCCTAGTACCGGTACATCGTGCAACACTATTAGCGATGGTGTACAGAAGTTAATACGCCAATAAACACACCTTCTGTTCTATTCCGTTGCGCTCTATATATCTGTTTCTTAAGCATGAACACGTCCTCTGTGAAAGGCCCTTCAGCCTGCTGCATTCTCTCTGAACATCTGATCCCTCCTGGCAGTCTGGTATACAGAGGAATACAGGATCGTGCTGTTTGCTGCAGGGCCGGTTAGACTGTTTGCTTTGATCTGGTGCCGTGACCCGGAGCTTTCATTGCTTTTCAAGTCTGCCTGGGTTTTGACACAATTCACAGCGGATTTCAAAAGCATTTGTTGATTTGAGATGATGAGAAGTACGCGAAGAAGACACGTTAATTTTTAAGACTAATTATCCATCAGCCTCAAACAGCACTTCCTCTAATCTTTAAAGAATTCATCTGTTTTGTGTAGCCCACAGCACTTGAGAGAAAACTTTTAGTTACAAAGCGCTTGATGAAAAAGTTCTCCTTTTGCCGACTCTAACTAGAGGAGAAGAGAGTCTGTCTTGCAGCTGGAGACGATTCTGTGTGATGTTCTGCAGGAGGTCGATGTGAGATTGATCCGATCAGCAGAGATGGTGGAACTTGAAATATCATGTCCTGGCGAGCTCAGTGTGACTCAATGTGGAGGAAAGAAAGTGAGAGCACTTAAGCAGTGTGTGTGTTCAGTAACTTCACTAAGGCATCCATTCAGAGCATTCAGAACTGACTCGCAAGATTTTGGCATACAGAGTATGTTTAACACTTTTTTTTCCCTTCTTTTTTTGTGTGTGTTTGCCGTTACCAGAGTTGCATGATTTCTTTAGTCATTTGGTTGCTAAATCTCTGTAAAAAGTGCTATTAGTGGGCACAGTTAATTCTGAATCAATTCCCCACACACTGTAATGTATAGTTTCTACATTCAGAACAGAGATTTGACTTCTCATGTGCAATTGGAATTTATTTCTCATAAATAATACAGCAGCCCAAAGCGGCTGGAAACTCTGGATGTCTTCATGCAGTGATGTCCTGATCAAGAAGCTGCATCATTTGCTTTCTGGCAGGAGTTGGATTTTAGACTTGAAAAGGAATACATGCATGTCAACGCCTGTGAAAAGACTATCTTAAACACAGCGCAAAAAGATTAGGGTATTATTAACAAGAAGATAAAAAAAAAAAACTGTTGTTTATTTCCAGTCTGTTTCATCTTATTTGTTTGTGTTGTTACTTGACTGCACCTTTCTCCAAAGAGAGCTGTCAGAAAAGGAAGATTTCCATCAAGCAATCTGTCATTCTCTCTCCCTATCGCCCATCTTCACTCGTTCTATTACATGTCGCCTTTCTCTCTCTGTACCGGCGTTCCATAATAAAAGGAGATGAATGTCTCTCATTCTCTGTTGTATCGTTATTTCCATAATTCACGGTACAGATAGAGCTGTTCTGGGTGAGTGAGTCACAGTAGAGTGGGGTGGGAATGAATATTCATAAGGCCAGCGACAGCACTCCCTGAACCAACTCATCCGTCTCAACTCACGTGCCACCGCCGGGCATTGTTTGTTGCAAGAGGGGATGACATCATGATCCTTCGCTTTCTCAAACAGGTGTCTGGTAACAAATATAGGATTATTTAGGTCAAATAATTTACTTTGATTTTTTTTATTTATTTGTTGCTTTAATGTGTTTTGTATTATTATTAAATATAAATCTAATAAATTCTTTTATCAACTAAATTTTTTTGTAAATATTTTTAAGCACTGGTTTAAAGGGGATGAATTTAGAGATGTAACTTCTCTTCAGGTTATCTCATATTTCGTACTACTCTTATAACCTATTCACTGCATTTAGTATATTAAGACAGTTACTGATGGATGTTAAATCACTTGCCTCGAGCATGTTCTCGTCGTTATACGTCAGTGTTTCCTACAGAATTTAGTTTTTGATGTTATTTTTTTTTTTGTCTGACTTATAATTTGTCTCTATATCATGATTCTTATTTGAATCCATTCGTCATCTCTACATCAGAGCCTAGAAAAGATTGGTCTTCAAGGACATAAATACCTGGACAGAATGAAAAGCAACATTCTGCCTCATCTTGAATATAGTTATGAACCTTAGACCAAAATTCCTGTATTTTAGAACAGGACCAGAGAGCTTGCATCAGGTGTCCAGCGATTCGATAAGACACGCACATTTTGATTCCTCTTATCGATTCCTTTGTGTGTATTTTAATATGACTTTAAACCATTCAAGCACAAGGAGACCTACACACTGTTTTCTGTGATGCACACACATCCAAAACAAGTGCACAGAAAGATGCCTCTCATTCTGTATACTGCGCAATACTGTAGTTTTCTTCTGTGACAAATACACACAAAAATGTGTCAAAATATCCTTGTAAACAGTCGGTTATGTCTTGAGTGAACATAAACAGTTGAAGAAAACGCATTTGTACAGTATATTGGATCCGTGCAGGTCTTAAAGTAACAACAGCCTAATATTCCTGCTGCCATCTCTATAATAACATTAATAAAAAAATAAAAAAAAGACAGAAAATTCGCTCGCTGTTCTTGACTGAATAACTTTTGTAACTATATTTGTAATACTACTAATAACAATTTAAACCGCACTAAGGATGAGCTGATGGGTTCATGAATATTAATCACGTCTGCGTTTGTTGCATTAGTTTCTGCTTGCTCATAAAGAATGAACCCAAATGAACTCTTGCTTTCTCTTTGAATATGTGAGAAACACTGAGCGCTCTCAGCAAAGCGACGGCGAGTCGGGCGTCTGACACTTGTGTTTACTGTGCGTCAAATAGGGATGGGTATCATTAAGGTTTTAACGGTATTCCTACTCTTACTGATACTGCTTATCGATCCGGTACTTTAACGGTATTCTTATCGGTTCTTTTTGTTATAAAAAAATAAATATCTATGGCAAAAGAAAAAGCAATGCTTTAACTAAACCAATAAACATCTATTTGTTATGCAGCAGTGTGCAGGCTTTTTTGTGTTTTATATACATAGGACACGATAAGCAAATACAAAGTACAAAAACATGGTAAAAAAAAAAAAAAAGTAAACAATAAAACAAAGATACAAATTATATACACAGTGCTTTAATTTCAGGAAGGTCTACTAACATTACTGTTCAGGTAAGTAATATGGCCTAAAAAGAAATCTAATTAAGTAATCAAATGAAAGATAACACTGCATAGTTTATCATAGATAGATAGATTCATTCTTATTAAATAAAGTTATTCATTCAAGAGCTGTAATTGATTTTCTCTTTGCTTTTGTCATTTGATTAGCATTATTGGCGTAATCGTCAGCAGGTTTAATAGACTGCTGCCCCTTTAAGACAGAGTGCTTCTGCACCATATTTTCTCCCAACTATGTCCATTTAACTGTGTTAAAATGAATAAACTGTGTTTAAGTGAATCTCCAAGCCGGTCATTTTGACATATTTTTGTGTATATTTGATCAGTTAGTATATAACGCGATACTGCGTCGCTTGCGCAGATTTTTGTGCTCATAAAAACTCTTTTTACTATAAAACACATCCCGTAGTTTAGCAGCAGTAGAGACTGGATTTTACAACAATCACCGATTGTACTGATTCTGACGTTAAGTTTTAGTTTTAATAAGAATCAGAATCGATAAACGGAATCAGAATCGTTAATATTCAAACGATACCCGTTGACACTTAATCACAACTCTGAATTAGCATTTATCTAAGTAACCTATTCTAAGAGGACGATCCTGCTCTCTCTCCGCTGATCTGTGCTTTTTTCCTCATATATTGGATGAGGGATTTTGGGAATAGCCGGTCAAGGCCACATCATGCCTCATCCTTCCACTTTTTTCTCTCAAAAAAAGTTGTAGTTAGGAATTTATAACAAGGTCGTTCACTGGCATACTTCTCGTGCCAAAGTGCATCCTGATCTTCTCATTTCTGTATTTTCATTTACGATTTTAGGTGCAGTGGCACCACGCCCCGTCTGGAGCACACGGGTACCATTTGTCTTCAGTGATGGATTTTTTTTGTATCCTAAGCTTGTTATTTGAACAGTACGCACACATACACAGGATGCACACATCGTGAGAATGGCCTTGGTTTTACAATGTAAAGTGAGTATGTCTGATTATGGGGTATTTTTCTGCCTTTGTAAAGTTCCTCGCAGGAGACTGCTAAATAATTACTCCCCCACTGCTTCTGTTCTCTGCAGCTTTTCCTTTCTCCTTTCACCATCTCTGCTCGGTCGTTTCCTCTATCTTTTCTGCTTCACATTCTTTTTTTTTTCTTTTTCATTTCTTATGCTCACCAATATAACTATATACTCTACTGTTCAAAACTTTGTAGTCAGTAAGATTTTTTTTTAAATGTTTTTGAAAGAAGTCTCTTTTGCTCACCAAGGCTGCATTTATTTGATCAAAAATACTGCAAAAACTGTAATATTGTGATATTATTTTAAATAACTTTTAAAAATTATTAGAATAGAAAAGCATTTATCTGTAAGTGCATTTACTGTAATTTTTGATCAATTGAGTGCATCCTTACACTAAAGTCATACTGTCCCCAAACATTTGAATGATTAATTGCATGGTATATTGATGCATATAAATAAAAAATATATTTGTTACATTAAAGGCAGGGTAGGTAGGAATGGTCTAAAAAACTTCTTTTTCAAATTTGTTTAAACTTTATGTACATATCAATACATAATTAAAATGTAAGTACTCTGAAAAAGAAAGTATAAAAATCGAGTGTCTGTAGACCTCTCAGGACTGTTTTAAAGACAGTTCATTATTTCCATTCACTCCACCCCCTCCCTTCTGGGCTCCTTCCAAAGCCACGCCCCCAAAACACATGAACGCGCGACTCCAACCGCTGAGCTGAAGACGCATTATTTACCTGAGAGAAGCAGAGAGGAAGGAGCACAGTGCATGTAGTGACATCATGTCAGAATCACATGTAATAAAAAAATCTAACGCTAATTGCTTATGAATATAAACAAATAAGATGTATTTTAGTACTCACTATCAAGCTAGCATATTGATATTGGTAAATTTAAAATATATATATTTTTTGATTCGCTAACGAGCTAGTTATATAAGCTAAAAACAGGTTGCATTGATACACTTTTTTACATTACCATCAGTTATATTGTGATGAAGATGAATTTCGTGTAAGATTCATAACATATATGGTGTTCTGCATGTAGGGGTGGGAGATATTGACAAAAATGAATATCTCGATATTTTTTTCCAATATCTAGATATCGATATTCAGGCGATATTTTTGCCATCCTTCAAAGAAATGTGAGCAAACTGGCAAAGAAGGTCCAGTTGGTCTTTTGACTTGCTGCATTTGACCTATATTATTCTAGGCTATAGAAAAAAACAATAAAGGAGCTAACTAAACAGAATCTGTGGCAGCCCCTACTTTTTCCACTTACAAAAAAAAAAAAAAAAAAAAAAACTTAACTAGGCACTTCTTGCAACAGTGATTATTAAATCAAACAACAATATTGTTGATGATCAATTCAAAGTAAAAAAAAAATAACATTTTCAAAACGGTATAAATCCATTCATTTTTCCCCCAAAACGCTATAAATCCATCTTTTTTTTTTTCTTCTAAATTTATGGTTTGTCTTTTTAAAAAAGTTTTTGTCTTTTATTTTTCGTGTTTGCATTTATGAGGAAAAAACAATATTACTTGACAGTTCTCCATTATGGACGCGAGCGCTCTGAAAGCTGCACTAAGACTTTCAAACTTTAACAGAGACCTCAAAACAGAAAGCACAAAGCCTTTCTTTAAAACGAATTTCGTTTTGTATTAATTGTATCTTAATTTTAATATTTTTTTTTTTCATTAATTCATTAATATTTTCATTCCTGGATTAAATACATAAAGTAAATATAGGCTAGCACAACATAAGGTGCTTGAACTGGAGATTATATCATCGTGAACCGAACCGTAGCCTCGCCTCACAGGCCTAAAAAATGTGGAATATATTTACAGAAATCTGGTTCTAAACAAAACCATCCAAAACAAAATAAAACTATGTAGCCTAAATGTGCATTTCTCCGGTGCATGCGTTCACTAGCCTACTGCGAAGATCGCGAGTCAAATATCGTCAACTTCATCTTTGCAGCCGACACAGAAATTAATAAACAATTAAAATGTCTTATTGCAATATTTTACACATTCATAATCATTACTTTTGCTGGTTCTTTGAGGCAGCTTTTTAGGTTTATGGCGTTTTGGAAAAGAGCTCTTCACGTACGTACAAACACCGTTTCACCAAGGCACAGCAGCCCTTCAGCACATAAGAACAAAAAGAGAAAAAGCACGGACTTACTAATTACGAAACTTTGATGTGGTTGAACAGCTGAAACAGTCACAAATTCCTTTGCAACTCAAACCTTCTCAGTACGAGTTATGATGGAAGAGAACAGCATTACAGTTTTCAGCGCGTCCTCCTTTGATTGCTGTGTTGTGACTGGAAAAGTGCATGCAGGAGCACATGCGCAAAATGTAGGTTTGTAAAATGTCCTTTTGTAAAATAAAAATAATTTTAGGGCGAAGCAGAGGAGGTCGTGCAAGAGGCCGTGGCGTGCAACTAGGGTCCGAGGAAGTAGAGGCTGAGGACGGGGTGGTCGCTGGAAAGCCACGATGATATTGACACGCGTTTTATTTCTTTGTTTATCCAAAGACTTTTTGTTCATTACCTTTTCTTGTACTGTCTTCTTTTTTTGCCTTGTTTGCCTTCACTAACTGCATGCCGGTAATGTGAATTTTGATTGCTCTTTCTCTGCCATTGTTTTGCTATTCCTAGGTTCCGTGCCTCTCGAATTCCTCAAATCAAACGTGCGCGCGCAAGAGGGCAGATCCCGTGGCAAAAGGGTGGTTGCCATGGTTGCGAGAGAGAGTGACAGTCGCCTAAGCCAATCCTTTGATTCGTCCCGAATCGAAATAATGAGCTGTGTTTAATACAGATTAAACGGTCTAGAGTCACTTGATTTTTATACTCTTTTTTTCAGAGTACTTACATTTTAATTATGTATTGATATATATAGAAAGTTTTAACAAATTTGGATCTTTTATTTTTATATAGTCCTACCTACCCTGCCTTTAAGAGTAAACATTAAGCTGGTCTATTTCTACAATCTTTAGGAAACTATAACACTATATTCCAAATATTCCGCAAATATTCCAGATATTGCCCCACACAACTTTAAAATAATTTATTTCTGAAATAAATTCCTGATTTTGTCAAATAGATGGACACAGACTGACAGAGAGAAAGAAAAGTCGTTGCACACACCCTCAAGAAAGGGCTTTTTGCTCGGGGGCTCAACAGCAGTGTTTAGAGAAACTGCCGCAAGCTGCTTCTGAATACGAATCTTTATTCATGGTACAGTGATCTCAACCCATGTTTCGAGCTTGAAAAGAAAACAAGTCTCTCGTCTGTCCATGCACACTGTTTTTCTGGACTGATGAATGCATCATATTTTTTTAAAATACACTGAAAACATGTCTGATCTTCCAGGCCTACAGTATTTCTTTTCACACTGTCAACTGTATACTACAGAGAAAGTCTCCATAGAAATATGAAGTGTTAGAGGACGTTTTCAGTCTTATTACAGCTCAGCCATGTGAGAAATCCCTCCAGAGCCGTCATCTCTCAACTACAGCGGTGTTTCGCACAGACAGAAAGACTGAAGGAAATGCACTGGCTAGTTATTATAGTCATTACTGTTCTAAAAGCATTCACAATAAGCACCAAAGCTTCAGGGAAGATGTTCCTTTCTCTGTTAGAAAAAAAGTATTTATTTATTTTTCCTCCGAAATGTCCTCATGCACAAAGGAAGGATTTCAAGCGAAGCAAACGTTATCATCGTAATTATTTCACAAACTTTGCGTGGAGGAAGAGCTTTGCAGGGCGTATTATAATGCTTGACATACATCTCCAAAGAAACATAATGGTTATTTTCTGTTTTTCAAATGTCACATCCCAGAATATCTCATGGGCTGTTTGGCTTTAAATATCTTCTTTCTTTTTTTTAGGCAGTGATCTTTAAGCAGATCTGAGGTCTGATTTTTGACTGTAATGTTCAGTGCTGGTTTATCTCAGCCTTCATTGTCATCTCCTTTGCTTGGCAGTGTATGAGTTTAAAAAATTTAACCCAATGCATTTCTAGATACTTGGGGCTGGGCTCTTTTGAGCAACGACCCAAAACACCCTAGCAACCACATAGCGATAAGCTAGAAACACATTGACAACACCATAGAGCCTATTTACACCTGATCGCTTAAAACGCTCTCATGTGTTTATATTTTTACATTTTTGGGAGGAGTACATTTTCATATGTGGCTTTAAACAACCCGATGCATTTACACTTGTCCAGTTTCATCTGTTGATGTTTCAAACCACCTCCTAAAGTGGTTTGAGTGATCAGATTTACACCCGTTCTTTTCACGATCGCATAGCTATCTGATCAGAGAAAATGCATGAAGTGACCAGGTGTAAACAGGCCCATAGTGTCTGTGTTTTGCATGGACATTTGCCAAACATTTTTAGGAAATGTGGAAATCAAGATATTAGACTTGCATTGCTTGCATTACAGCATTTTTACTTTTCCATTCAAAAGTATTGGGTCAGTACATTTTCTTGTAATTTCTGCAAGGATGCATTAAATTGCTCAAAATGGACAGTAAAGACATTTATAATTCTACAAAATATTTCTTTGTCAAATAAATACTGTTATTTTTAACTTTCTATTCATCGAAGACTAGTAGTGCTGCTGAAAATTCAGCTTTGCCATCACAGAAATAAATTACATTTTAAAATATATTAAAGTGGGAAACAGTTATTTGAAATTGTAATATTTCACAATATTGCTGTTTTATGTGTATGTTATGATGCCATGATTAAGTCCAGTTATTTTCAAAAGGCCAGTTTGTGCAGACGCGGCTAGGGAAAGACTTTCTTACTCTTTCATGCTGAGCTTTTTTCCAAGGCAGAGAGAAAGCTTGTCAGGGTAAAAGAGGCTGAGAGAAGGGATGAAACCTCCTGTTTCTGAGTTACAAACACCTTTGAAATGGCTGACATTAAAGTGTGGATGATGTGGTCTCTCTCTCTCTCTCTTTTTTTCTTTCCCTGTCCCATCATTCCCACATGGAATAGACGTACGCACAAACATACACAGATGCATGTTTCATCTTCAACTGGCACATCTACTGAGAGAATTATATTGGTGTCACTTTGAGGTTTTTTCTCTTTGAATGTCATCTGTATCAGGTCCCACCAACTGGAGAAAGTTACTGACCGCTTAGGATTACTGACCGCACCGGACTGCCGGTGGTTTTTGTCACAGTTGAAGTCGAAATTGAAAGGTTTCCTTTTAATTCAAGGTCTTTCCCAGTACAGTTAATTAAGTCATTTTAATAATCTCACATCATTAAAGCTACATGTAAGATTTTTGTTATAAAATATCCAAAAATCACTTGCACAGTGTACTTACAATATCCCAAAAGTTCCCAAAGATTTTTAATTTCAGAGAAATTCCCATTTTAAATAATGGCTCGTCCCTGTTCACTTGTCGCCTGTCAATGACATAATATCCGCGTTATCCCTGGTTTCTGCTCGTACTGCTATAGTAACCATAATGACAGACGTGGACAACTGCGTTACGTTTAGCGGCACGCTCATGCTGTTGTTGTTTCGTTCTAACATTATGGACCATGGCAAGCAGAGTTTGGGACAAAAGGAGAACTAAAACGAGGATCAATATCAGCGTAGCGTTTTCGAGATGCCGAGAGCTCCACGTCCGTGACAAACTTCGACTTGACAGAGATGCCGCTCCTGCATGCACTTTATTAGACAGGTGAGCAAATGTACATAAAAACAAATCAATGTTATATGGCTCAACATGATGAAATGTTAGAATATGATCAGTATGTTATTCTAATGTTGATCTAGCTTATTGCTAGTCCCGTACAGACAAACTAACACATAGAATAACATTATAACTTTCAACACACTCAAACGCAGTTTAGTGTGAGTGTAGACCAAGTGAAACAGCGCTGCGTTAGCTCACAAGTTTAATTCATCTAATAAACTGACCTGTGTGAGTAGGAATTCAGCACTTGCGGGTAGTTCGGTAGAATGAAATGTCCTTATTCCTTTATATCCGCGGGACTCGTGTGTGGCGTTGATATCTGTCTCTCATTAGCAATCGCGCCCTGCTTCATACCACAGAAATGTTAAAAACATCAAAGTATTCACTCATCCATAAACATTATTAGATCCTTCGGCATGACGACAAGTTCCATAATTCCGCTTATGCGTCATCAACCTACGCCTTTGTTATTGTAAGAGGTTAGCGACTCCTAGTGGAGAAGAAAGCTTTAATATAAAGTAAAAGCCACCTCTATGACACACAAGTATTTAGAGATGCTCAGTATAATTCAAACTGCCATCATTCTGTTGGGAAACATATTCTGTGAGTGTCTGTGCAAGCTGGTTAACCTCGGCCCAACAGCCATCAATTCTCGGATCACGCCTCCGTGAGTTTCACACTTGAATAAAACATCAACAAGCAGACCTTGTGTTTTTTAAAATCACACACACACCTCTGAGATTCAAAAGAAAATGAGCCACTGTGGAGAAACGGGCATTACTAACTCTTGCTCAGGGACATCTGAGCCCCATCGATTTGTTACCGAATCTCCTGTGTGTCAATGCTGAAGCGCACGGGGAATGAATCATTGTCATTACGGCATTTGTGTAGAGGACGTTTCAGAATAAGGTAAAAGCTGGTCGGGACAGGTAATGGCTCTCTGGAGACGTAGCAAAATATTGTCAGCAGACGTATTCCTATTAAGTCGATCTGAGTAATGAGCCCTTTTGAGCATTTACGCTGGGCTTGGGATGTAATTCTGGGTCTGTGGAAAATACATCTTCTTTTAGGAATTCTTTAAAAGGTCATAGTTCGTAATATGCAGCATTTATAAGAGTGATCCCTGGGTTGATGTTGATGAATGCTCCAGATGGTGCTTAACATGACTCTGGAAATGAATTATTTCATTGACCTGGTGTTTTTTTCCCGTTTTATCTACAAATCTTTGTGCATCTAAGTTCATCCCCTACAATGTGAAATGTGAAGTGGTAAGGTTTTGACCGTGTCAAAGTCCCTGTAAAGCAAGTTGGTTCACTCGACAGCTTTTTTTTGCCTTATAAATACAGCTTGTACATCTAATCGAAAAGAGAAAGACCGAAATCTGTAGTCAACTGGGTTAAAAATGGTCTTCGATGGTGGCGGATGAACACAGTCATTCACACAAAGTACCCTCCCCATGTGAACTGTGAATCCATTTCTGACAATAAATTAATTTAATTGCAAAGAAACAGTTTTTATTTTTAACTCATCTCATTCTATTTAAAATAAAAAATAATCACTGTCGGACAGATCATAAAACAAAGTTCTTAGAACTATTTTATATTTAAAAATCTGTAAATTTAAACTAAAAAGTCACTGAATGAATGATTTGAAAAGTGAATAACAAAGTAACACATTACACAGAAAAAGTGGCTGGATTATACATTTGCACTCAAAGACTGCACAGATCATTCAGATTCATGATATTTTTCTTAGTGATATTTAGCGCCAATTTATCAGGAAGTGATGATTTTGTTCTCTTCGGCTCACTGGATGGAAATGGTGTTTGTTTTATCAGATATTCCAATTTTGCACACAAGTTAAATTCGCAACTTTGGGTGGAAACATAGCTACAGTCAATCGGATTCAATTGCGTTTAAATTCAGTTGTCAATCCAGAAACTTTGCAATATGTCGTTTGCAGCATGAAAAATATATATAATATACAGAAAGCAAGCAAAGATCGCTGCCATTATAATCACTGAATCTGTCAATTGCATCACAATGTACACAAAGTTGCACTCCCATTATAATTAAGTGTGCTTGCTGAAAGATAAATTATTCCCAGGAGATAAATTTTGGCCAGCTCCTGCGCATAGGCCCTTTGAGACAGAGACACCGTTCCAACTTTAAAACGTCCGGTCAGTACCGGTGTAAGTTGCTCGCGAAGATGACATCACAAGTCCATGTCGTTCGTCCGCCATATTGGATTGAACAGAAAGCAAAACAAAATTTTCACAGGTCACAAATGTGGTCCGAACTTCACGAAACTGGACGTACATGATCCTTGGACCAAGCCTCACAAAAGTTACTAGAAGGATTTTTGATTTTCGGAAGCATTTGCCCGTCACAGCCAAACGAAATCGGCGGCGTAGTCGCCAAACAGGAAGTCGTCCATATCTCAGGAACTCTGTCACGTATCGAAACCAAACTTTGTACATGAACTCGGGACTCCAATGTGAGGATGCACAAGATCTGAATTACTATTATTATTTTTTTATTTCAGGCTAATTGACAAACCCATTTACTTATGTCTATGCAAAAGAGTTTCACCTCACACTTTTAATGTTAATGCATTTAGACAGTAGGTGGCACTGTTGTATTACATTTCACAGAGCTGCCAATTCTCAGATCAAGCAAACTTCAACGCACCCTTATCCACTACCTGCTAACGTTGAACCGCACCCGAGCAAGCACACTTCGCAGTTCCTCCGGAAATGCATTCTAGTTAATTAAGCTGTGCAATAAATCTCTTATTGACATCGTGATTATACTTTGCTGGTTAATGAAAGTATTCACGAGTGTGCAGAACTTGCGATGAATAAAAACTCCACCGTTTTGAGCAGATTCTGACTAACTTAAACGCCTCTGATTGGCCATTGCATTCACACGCTCAACAGATATGTCTGTGATTTGCTACATTGCTCAACGCAAAAACATGTTGTAAATAAAAACTTTTGATGGTCTTCACAGAGCGCTGTCACAAACACTCACGGGAGCGGGAATCAGCACATACCAGTACTAGAGAACAGCAGGTATCTCATTAAATTATCACATTAAATTATCAAATAAATCTTTGGCTGGACAAATATTCGTTTTGGCGGCCGTCAAAATATTTTCAATGCAGGAAAAACCGTGGAATTCTTGGGTTCAAACCACTTGTTTGATTTGTTTTGAAGTGTTCGAAAAAATGGCTTTAGTGAATGATTCATTGACTGACTCATAATGACAGGTACTTGTTTTGTTCCTGAATGAATCACTTGTGTAATGGTTTCACTTAAAAATAGGGGTGTGCAATATTGGGACAAAATTATATCTCAATATTTTCTGGGTTCTTGTCGATAATGATAATTAGACAAAATTTTGCAGAGTATTTTTTGCTGGTCGTGTTTTTTTTTACTGAAACAACAATGTAACAATGTAATTTGCAAAAAAAGAGTCATTGACAAAGTAGTATGTTTGTTATAGCCTATGCTGTTCTGGATGCCTCCACAGATCTGAAAAAGGGCCGATCGCACATCGCAATATTGATACTAAAACGATACATCGTGCAGCCCTTATATTTATATTAATCAAAGCTTTTTTTTTTAGCTTGCTCTCAAAATTACAATGTGCATTGATGTCAGTGTGCTCAGTGCTGATTATTAATTTGCTCACATAATTATGAAAATTAGAGGGAGCTTTATTGTGACTAGGTACTTGGCCGGAGAAGCTTGAGAACCATTGGTTTAGACCGAATGTGGCTGTAAAGCACTAAAGCGAAACAAGCCTCATTAGTCACCATCAGAACGGTGTAAATCTCTGTCTGTCAGCCTCAGTGGTGTGTGAGAGGAAGAGAGAAAGCTGGAAGCAATTGCTTCATGAAATGAAAAAAGAACACTGATTCATTCAGGAGAGCTTAGCATTCTCTCACCTCTTCACTGCAACTCTGACCTGCTCAAGGGAGCAACGATATCCCTTTAGTGCTGGTTGTCATCTGCCTTACACTGGCTTACAACTGGATTTGAGGACTGAAAGCAGCACCTAGATCAGTATGAATATGCTGTTGCAAACAGGAGTGATTAGCAGATGCCAGATTCCACTATAGGTCAGATCAATAGATCAGCATGGTTCTGTTGTGCAGGCTATTCCTGTGTACAATGCTTGTGGAATGTTTGATTGCCTTTTCTGTGCTCTGCTTTTTAGATTAAAAATGTTTTCCCTGCACCTTTTAATAAGACCTTTTATGTCTTTACTAATGTAGAGAGCTTCTTTCACAAAAAAGGCAGAAAAAATAGTGTAAATAAATTAAATAAAGAATAAAATAGATAAACAAAAAGTTAATTCAAATAAATAAGTGAATTTGACATTTATTATGTTTTTCTTCACTGCTATTCAAATTTTGTGGTCAGTAAGGTTTTTAAGATGTCTCTTTTGCTCACCAAGGCTGCAATTATTGTGAAATATTATTTCAATTTAAAATATCTGTTTTCTATTTTAATATATTTTAAAATGTATTTTATTCCTGTGATGTGATGGCAAAGCTGATTTTTTTAGAAACCATTACTCCAGTCTTCAGTGTCACATGATCCTTCAGAAATCATTCTAATATGCTGATTTTCTGATTTACTGGTTCACTGATAATTATCAGTGTTAAAAAGATTTGTGCTTCTTTCAAGATTATTTGATGAATAGAAGGTTCAAAAGAACAGCATTTATTTTAAATTGAATAGCCAACTTTATTGAAATAGAAGACATTATAAATATCTTTACTGTCACTTCTGTTCAATTTAAAAGTGCAGTAGGTGATCTGGTAAATGCTAACTTTAGCCTGCTAGCATTGAAAGCATACGATCCCAACCTCCCTGCAAATCGCCATTCGGACTGAATTAAATGATTTAATGGTCCTACGCCTTCCTCAGACGATATAGGCTATATTTATAAAAATACATTTAGACTGCGTAACATAGTGATTGCTATCAGGATATGGAGATTTTCAACCAGCATTATTAAAAAAAATATTCTTTGGAGAATCACCTATTGCACCTTTAATGCATCCTTGCTGAATTTATGTATTAATTTCTTTAGAAAAAAAATCACAGACCCCAAACTTTTAAACGGTAGTCTACATAAATAAGTGTAGTGGTCGATTTGGTATCTATTAAATATCGGCATCAGTTTTTCTGTTTGGCCGATGTGTTGGGAGCAGGACTTTTATTTTGACGGCGCTGAGAACACAGTGTCTTCATTAGTTATGGTCTCTGTTTAACTATTTTGTCTAATCTGTTGCTAGATAGAAATGTTGATATCGGCATCGGCCATCAAAAAAACAAAATCAGTCGACCACTAAATCAGTGTGCTCGTATTAAAGGTTTTTGTACCTTTATTCATTGAAATGTCCTTCAACTTGATGTCCTTGGTGTTTTTCAGAAACCGAAACCTGTTGATAAACACAAGCTCTGATGAACCGCTAGCTTGGAGCGATGCCGTGTGATTGTCCTATCACGTGGAAACCCCTGATGGTATATAATGAGTTGTTTTACCAGATTAGTTCAGTCACCCTTTCAGTAGGGGTCTAGACGACAGTGAAGATCTCACAGTTCCCACTGATCATTTCAATGAATCAAAGGCAGATTTTAATGACAGTAATAACGACTTCTTATGAATAATACATTGAGAGATTAACATGTGTGTGTGTGTGTGTGTGTGTGTGTGTGTTTGTGCGCATCTGAAACTCCCTCACATCTGAGTGGAGCTGAGCAGAGTGCTAATGATCTCTCGTTTTGTCCGTGTGTCTGTGTGTACATGTGTTTTTGGTTAGGTGTGTGTGTGTGCATTCCAAACTTGGAATGCCTTTCTCCGTGTCATTAGTTCTGTCTCCGTTTCCCAGGTAATGACCCCTTTCCTCTCGGCAGCAGTCTGACTTTGTGACTGTATCATTCTGTCTGCCTCTCTCCTTTTGGCTTCAGACAGTCATTTGCCTTTTGATTGTGAGGTGTTTCTTGTGACCTTGGACTGCCTTTGAGGTATAAGAATGTTTTCTCTCTTGGAGCTATAAAATGTTATAGTCTGAATAATTCAAACATGTTTTCGTTGACGTAAATGAACTCTCCAGTCATGGATTTTCATCGTTGACTGATTTGCATCCAATTTTAGCCCACATGAAATTCCCATCCATTTGTTCTCAAACTGACGTGCGTTCACGTTGTGCGCACAATGACATTGAGGATCTTGGGGTGTCTCTGTAATGGATAACCAATCAATCCCGGCTGCTGTACTGATTGCGTAAAATGACAGTGATGATTAGGTGAAATGGAATTTCATCTCGATAACGATCGCCAACACCAGTCATCTGATCTGTGGTCAGGTGAGGGTTAAAGCCACCGTGACTTTTTCTGATAGCCTCAAATCTTCCTTTCTTTTTTTACTCCCAAGAAAGTCATTATCAAATGAGAATTTTGCTGTTGTCACACGGCACACCTGATGATTTGATTTCTTCAACATGGAGACGAGTGAGATTTGGGTAGAGAAAGAGAGGTGGAGGAAAGAGAAGAAAATAGACTGGTGGAGAAGGAGCGAATGTGCGGCGTACGTGTTGACTCACAGTCTGTGGGGATATAGACTGGAGCGAGTGTGTGTGTGTGCGTGTGTGTGTCTTTCAGGGAAACAGAATAGAAACAACATGACTGCAGAAACAGAAAAAGGGTATGGACTGTTGAAAAGAAAAGTAAGGTTTATATTCTGCGTGTGTGAAAGAGAGTGAGAGAGAGAAATAAATGGCGTCTTATTACTGTGGCTGTGCAAAAGGTTTTTCGATATTGCGAGTCTGCTAATACGACTTCTGTTGAACTGATCTGTTGGCCTTGACTGAGGAATATTATATAAGCAAACATTTGGGCTTTAGCACTGTGTTTTTAAATTATTGATTTGGTCTATAACATCATGCAGTGTGGTCCAAAAGCTTGACACCACATTGAAGATCTAATTTAAACCTGTAAATGATCAATGTTTTTTTTATTTTATGTCTCTGTTTTGTTTTTGTCCATATAGTGGTGTCCATTGTATGGGCAAAAACAGCTGAACATTTTTCAAAATATCTTCTTTTTTGTTTCGCCTGACGTAGAATAAACAGATTGTGCATTATTTCTAGGTCACAAATCAAGGGAAAGTAAATTTCTTACATTGAGCATGATTCAAACTAATTATTTTTAGGGAATCAAAAAGGTACAATGTGAGCAATCTGGTTCGATTCCTGAACGAATAGTCTAACTCTTATGAAAATGTTCTTTGTAGTGAATGAAAATATTCTGTGTCAACAGTGAAGTCTGATTCACTGATTCGAATCACAAGAGTCTCAGCTTTCCAAAGATGTGTGACATGTTTAGCTTTTCATTTTTGAGTTGTTGAATTAGTATAGTTTAATTCCTGAACTGACTCCAATTCATTTCTTTGTATCAAACTTCATGTTTGTTTTGGAAGTATTCTCCAATATTCTTATTGTTAGATAATGCAGTCTTAATCCATATGTTATTAATTAACTCCTGAGGTCATTCACTCAATTCAATCACAATTTTGCATTTATAGTGCTTTATTGTACTAAATGGTATATCGCACATTCCTACTATGGAAGAGAAATCAGAGAAAAGGCATGAGAGAGGTAAAGCATCGGTGGATATAGATGACTACATATCCCTCTGTGTCGGTTGAGGAATGTGGAAATATGTGAAAATCTGGCCCCGAGAAAAAAGTCACTCAGCAGGGGAGATAAATTACTGCCACCTTTGTTACAGTCATTTATTTTTTAAAGTGCACCATCATACAGGAAGACACAGACCCGACTGGGCTCGATCATATTCCATAGCAAATTGCTATTAACAAGTCAGTAATCAAGTTGCGATTATACATTACATTACCTAATGTTTGTAGCCTTCTCCCTTGTGCCTGAATTTGATGCATTACAATAATCCTTGCCAAGAAAGTTCCATCCATGTTAAGCCGCCTTTCCACTGCAAACGACAAACGACAGCCGTCGGACCGGAAGTCATTCATTTCCAATGGAGAGTCGTACGGGAGCTGCGGAGAGTTCCGATCATATGCGTATGCGGAAATTTCGGATCCGATTTGAGCTTCGGATGCGTTGAAATATCTGAACTTCTGCGGCTAGACCGTATGCGACCGGTCGACCGGATGTGATGTATTCTGATCAAAACTATGAGCGCGAAGCTAGAATTATCAATATTTCAATACTTTAATGTAAACGCTATTCCTGCAAAATGACGGTTATTAATAATTAATGGCTGAAAAAATATTTGTATCATTATTAAATCAATATTTATATTGATTAGCTCTATAAAATCGACTGTTTTTTATATTAGATGTATTGAGGGTCATTCGTTTTGTGTGGATATATTCATGCATGCATTATATTCATTAAAATCATTAATTTTACAATTGTGAATAGCCGAGGGTAACGGTTGCTTCACGACCAATTTCAAAGTTCCTTGCGACTGACACCAGGGGGTGAAATGCGACAATCGAATGCGAATGTCGTGCGCAGTGGAAAGGCGGCTTTATTCCGATTGAAAGAGCACGCTTAATCCACTCATTATTCCAGCTTCAAAAGTCCACTTCGTGTCTCGGTGTCGGATGACAAATGCGACTTTTCAGTTTTGCATTTTTGTATCTTGAGTCAACTCACATAATATGATAACTTCGACTGTTTGCCCTTTTGAAGTATAATAACGATTGCTCGTTCAGTGCATTGGCCGCTGACGTTAGCATTGCTTGTTTGCGATCATCTTTGTGCTCTCTGAGCCGAGTCTGACCAAAAATTTTAGCTATAACTAGACAGTTCTTTTATGATATGAATAATAAAATAGGAGAAAGAAAGTGCTTGCACATCCGCGTTAGCTGGAGCGACCTGAAACAAGCTTTTTAACGCAATCATAGAACAATGTGACAGTTCATCACAGATTTTGTTGCTGATTTGAAATTTGTTATTTAAATGTGAGTATGCAAGGCTGCAAGCAGTTTTTGAGATTTTAAGTGTGTTTGCATCTACTGTTGCACAGAATAGGAACAGAAAAACTCAAGATCACGTGACCTCGCATTAACTCAGTCCGCACTGCTTCTGACGGCTGCGGTCACCGTGTTTTTTTCACCTTATTTCCCGGCATACAAAACACACTCGCAGCACTTACTGACTCTGATTACGGCCGGGTTTTCTCAGATCGACTCGGGTATTACACACAATGTTAAAAATACCCGGGACCCGAAGTAATAGATTGGGACCCGACCCGGACCTGGCTGACTATTTAAAATAGGTTCCAAGGGTCTCGGGTCCTCCATGAAGACCTCTACAAGATATCACACACTTATGTGCTTTCATTGCACTCCACTCCCTCTCTATTTCTGCCCTTCCTTCTTCCTTCTTCCTTCATTTTATTCCAAAAAATGTAATATTATCAAAGAAAACCTCAATGGTTGAAAAAGGTCTCTCATCGCAGTTAGATTAATGTTATCCTTCGTGACTGTGGAGGTAGGACAGAAATACTGCTCCATCACCCCTGTCAGCCACTGTAAAGCAACTCTTAGATCTGAATGTGTATAAAAGAGTGTTTCATTTTTAAGGCGAAAAACGTATGAAACACTGCCAGCAGATTCATATCCTATGCATCATCGACCTGAGGAAATATGTGGCGTATACTAATTTAGTTGAACATATTCTTCAGCCCTCTGGGAGGTTTAAAACTTATGATTCAACTATATGGATCCTCTTGAATTTCCTGCTGCAGTCTTTCTGGATTTGTCACACACACACAAACACACACATCTCGGTTAATTAAACACAATCCTTATTAAACACCATCATTGAATGTAGGGATGTCCCGATCAGGTTTTTTTGCCCTCGAGTCCGAGTCCGAGTCATTTGATTTTGAGTATCTACTGATACCGAGTCCCGATCCGATACTTTGATAAAAAAGAATAAAGAAGAGCAAAAAAAAAAAAAAACAGATCCAGGATGTTCCTTATTTTTTTATTTAATTCACCTTATTTTAACATTTAACAACTCTTACAAACACTGCAGAGCACTTCTGTGAGGTAGCTTGAACAATCATTTATGTAATAAATAACATAAATTCTTCACCTTTGCAGGGCTTGAATTTTCGGTGCGTGAATGCGGGGGTTGTGCATAATTTAAACCATTCCCGCAAGGTTAGCTTTTATAGTGCGAGAAATTCCCGCACAAATATATTTGCTTCATCTCAGAGCAATTGATTTAAAAAAAAATCACAGATGCGAGAAAAAATGTCAAACTGTCTTTTATTTTCGAATTTAATTCGAATTTAATTCATCAATCAGCGCTGGACCGGCTTTCTCTGTCTTCCGCTGAGTCCTGGCCGTAGACAGATCATATGTTTCACGCTGTCAATGCAGTGGTCTGCGTTGCGCTGATCTTATTCACACTATCGAGTGTAGGTGCAGCATTCTATCATTTTGAGTCATAATGAGCTGTTTGTGAAGAAATTACAGTATCCGCTTCCAAATTATGCCATTTTAATCAAGAAACTGAAACATTAAAAAACATGTTGCTCTTTATGGTGTGCGAGTGATAGAGCGCGGCAGCAACGAACCAACTGATCAGCTTACAGCGTAACAACATTGCATGCTCGGCCGAACAGCTGATCATAGCTGTACAGGGCGACTTATTATTTTTCATCTCCATAAATATATCTAGTAGTAAAGCTAATGCAAGGGCTAGAAATCTACTTTGCTGATACTTCCTTGTCATCATGGAGAGCGCAGTTCATGGTTGCATAGCAACGACAGACGCCACAGAGAGCAAGCGCTTGAAGGAGACAGCGGTGCGCCCGCGCTTTCACTTGGTTAGTTTACACATCATACGTCTTTGCAACAAAGTGATGTCATGCCGCACGCGTTGCTGTTTCTGTGTGGATTCTAACTCTGTGCCACCGCATAACTATAGATGTGTTAAAAAATAATGAGAATATATACATATATATCCGAGTCCTGATCGGGAGGTAACATCCGATTCCGATCGAGTCTGAAACCACGTGATCGGGCCCGATTTCCGATCACGTGATCGGATCTGGACATCCCTAATTGAATGTCAATCAAAGGGCATCATCGTGGTATTAAAAGTTGTGGATGTGCTCGCTACAGTTATTTCACAAATACAGACACAGATATTGGTTTATTTTAGTCATATATGTTTGAACCAGAAACTGATTCAGAAAAAGAAGAGGAAGAGTGAGTTATACAGGCAGGCCTGGGTTTAGTCTGAATCAGAATCCATCAGAATCCAATGAACAAAAACCACGGATACACTGCCAATATCCTTCTCTGTCCATCACCTAGGCCTTGACTCCATTCAATTCTCCCCAAAAAATGGGATTTGAAAAGGATGCTTGATAAGATTCCTATTGATCGAAGGCCATTTCTGCTTCAGTTCTGTATTCGTAAGGTGTTCTGTCTTCTCTGAATTGAATTTAGCTGTGGAGCACTACGAGCTCAGTGTCAGTGGCTCCATCGCTTACTTTGGAGCCAAGTGGGGCAGTAAAGGCTGTTAAGATGATTTCCCAGAATAGTTTTTTCCCCCACACGTCCCTGCATCCAACATGAATCTATTCATTACCACTTACTGCGATTGCAATTATGAAAAATTGATTTTTATTGATTTGTGGTATTATGTAAACCAATTATGCAACTACCATTGATGGCAGTGAGTAACATGATCAATAGCTGTCACATGTTTTTCAGATGAGATTTGGCGTTCTGTTTGGTATTGCTGGTTACATCATTGGCCTAATTCAATAAAAATATCTCATGACTTTCTAAACATGAGACTGGAAATGAGCACTGCGCCCCTGAAAATCTATTTTAAGCAGGTGATAGAAAAATAATTATTCTTATAATAATAAAAGAATGCTTGAGGGTGCAAAATTCTCATTTATTTGTATAGCACCTTTCAAAATGCATGTCTTTTCAAAGCAGCTTTACAAAAAAAATGCATGTTTCTACATTTACCATTTAGAGTAATCTGCTATCAGAGGTGACGGGCTGGATATTGGCATGGGGGGTCACGATAGATGTGTCACGATACGATACATCACAATATATTGCGATATATTGCAATACTTCAAATTTTTTTAATTATAGAGGTGAAAATACAACTTGCTGTGGACCACCTGAGGTATTCTGGTATGTGCATCACATTATATTGATAACTCAGCAAAATAATACTAACTTCCACTCCAATTTATTAGCAAAGCTATTTGCATTGCACAGTGTCACTGAACAGTGAACACACTGAAATGTATGAAGTGCATATTGTGTAGTCAGTAGCCTATGCTTTATATTTAACAATATTATTGCTCTGCCTGCATTGACACCATTATATGAGAACTGAACTGAGCTGATCGATGAAATCACTGTTTTCTCCTGCTGTTTTGTAAAAAGCGCTAGACTATATAAATAAAGGTGACTTATTGTCATGATTCCTGTCTTGTGTGCCCCTTGTCTTGTGTGGACTTATGTTATTTCCTGTTCTGTGCCATGTTTTGTAGTCCTTTGTAGTTTTTCTTGTTGATTAGTCATTATGAGTTAATTTGTCCCAGCTGTGTCTCGTTTCCCTGATCTGTTCTGTGTATTTAAGCCCTGTGTTTCAGTCTGTTCCTTGTCTGTCGTTGTTGCGTTATGTTTGGTTGTTCTGTTCACGTCTGTTCTTGTTTATTGTTTCTTGTGATCCAGTTTATGATTGTTAGAGTTTGTTTAAATAAAAACTGCTGCAAGTAGATCCTGCATCCTTCCCTGCTTCAACCTGCAGCGTTACACTTATTCCCTACTATGCTGTAAACAATTTTTTGATATTTGATATTTTGAAAACTCATCTGCGAGTCCGATTCGGGATCACAGCGCGCATCCATAGTGTTCACCATATGCCTCAGGGCTCGACATTAAGGCTTGTCCGCTTGTCCGGGACAAGTGGATTTTTTTGTAGGACAAGTGGAAGAGAAAATTAGTTGTCCCACTGGACAAGTTAAATTTCAAACAAAATAAAATGCCATGTTACTTCACGTTATGTGCCACTCATTACGTCTATAATTTTACAGATTTAATTTTACCGATTTGAGACGTCGCATAACTGCCAGATTCAAACTGTGCTTTCGCGCGTTGGCTGGCGCTGAGCCAGAGTTGGACACGTTCAGCGCTGTCACACTCACATATCACAACTAAGCAGTGTTTTCAACCTCATAATGTTTATTTTAGGTTTCAGATATTTAAATACACATAAGCACGAGTAAAACAATACATTTGGAGTTTGTAAAATACACACTGATGTCTGTGGAAGCAGCAATACTAATCTATTCAAATATAATTTGCCGACATGTGTTATTCATATCAGACAAACATAGTGGAAGTAACTATAAAGTTTACTCTATTCTTCTCTATTCTTCTCAGTTCACCGGCCACTTTCTTGCATTTATTTCGGGAGAAACTGATGAATTTACGTGCTGTAAATCTGACTGACAGGACAAATTGCGGCGCCCATCTCGTGTTATAGATCAAGATTATTTATAAAGGTTTTTAAACGACCAAACACACTCACTTACACGTATTTGAGAATCGGAATATCAGACAGGCATGTTGATGACATGGTAAGCAAGTCTGTGAATATTTTGAATAAAAAAGAAAAAGCGAAATAAAAGCGACACATCTGTCATATGGCGCTTTTCCACTGCATGGTACGGCTCGGTTCGGCTCGGTACGGTTCGACTCGGCGCGGAACGGTTCGGCTCGCTTCGCTTTTCCACTGCGTGGTACGACTCGACTCGGTACGGCACGGTTCGGCTCGCTTTAGCTCGGTTGCTTTTCCACTGCAGTTAGTACCGCTTCAAAGTGGGTGGGACTGATCGTTATAGTTGCCGTCTCTACTGCCATGATATCATCATATTAAATGCGAATTTTTCATTCCGTGTTTCCCCATCCGCTCCTCGGCAACCAACGAGAGGAACGTCTGCACCTCGTCCACTGACCACGATTCAGCCATTTCTTTTTTCGAAGTTTATATTATACCAATCAGTGATCTGCAGTGTTTTCACGTCACATTTTAGTATCGGTACGGTACGCTTGGAACCTCAACAGAGGTGGTACCATTTAAAGCGAGCCGTACCGTACCGTACCGTACCGTACCATGCAGTGGAAATGCGCCAAAAGTGAGCCGTACCGAACCGAGCCGTACCGTACCATGCAGTGGAAAAGCGCCAAAGCGTGCCGTACCGAACCGAGCTGTACCATACCATGCAGTGGAAAAGCGCCAATACAGTGGCTGCGGTGTATCGCGTGACGCGTCGCCATGGAAACATTAAAGGGAACTTTCGCCTTGAAAAAACTCACTCTGGGGGTGGGGGTGTCAGCTAGAATATTTTAAACTTACGCGTGAAAGGGTTAAAGAAAAGATCAAAAATAAATATTTGTGTGTGCTGTAAAGTGGTTAGAAAAAAAATAAATCGGAATCGGCAGGTCAAACTCAATGAAAAATCGGAATCGGCCTAGAAAATTGTAATCGGTGCATCTCTATCTCTTATGTCTACAAAATTATTTTAGATATAGTATACAGTAAGTCTAGCTAGCTTGCACATACTGAGGATACCTACAAGAGTCACCACTTCCTCTGGTGATACACTGCTCACCAGCGTGCAAAGTATTACTTTGTATTATGGAGTCTGGAGATCTGGAGTCTGGAGATCCTTATTTCTTGTTGAAGGGGAACTCTGTTCTTGGGACACGTTCCTTTCTACTGTTTCAACTGAATTTTATTAATATTGATAGTGTTTGGATGCTTTCAATGGTTTGTTCGAATTCTGCATTAGCAAAACACACAAAAAAAAAAAAATGATAAAATTATAAATCTTTACCCGGACAAGTGACTTTTGTGCATGGACAAGTAAAACATGAATTTACTTGTCCGAAGGACAAGTGCCTCAAAAAGTTAATGTCAAGCCCTGCTGCCTTAAGCCAGGGTTTTCAACAACACTATATGGCCGCAAATCCTTACAAATGAAATGCACCACCGACTCCATTATGTTCTTATTACGTCTCTTGAGGTAGACGGAAGCTTGTTGGTGTTATTATCCAGTAGTTTGCCTTGAATCAACAGATTTCGGCTGTGGTTGAAGTGCCTCCATTTAATCTGTGTGGTGTCGTAAGTGATAATGCAAGTTGGTTTTCTGAATATTTTTGTGTAGCCTGGCAAAGCTTACAACTAGCATTTGTTTAATCTAATTCATTACTCCCTGACTTACTTTAAAAACAAAGTGCACCAACACGTCGGCTCTGCAAGCTGGAGGCGCTCTTATATTTTCCGCCATTGCTCGCTCCCTCTTACTTCTCAGACACTGGCCGTATGAATGTATATGACGGGCAACTGTGAGCGTTTAAGACAGCGAGTCATTGATCTACAGGAACTGAGGAGGTCGTTTGACACAGAGGGATTTTAAATCTGTTTAAAACATGATTAAAAAAAAAAGTATCGATACTAGAGGTTGGAATATCGATACACTATTGTGGAAAAAAATATCACGATAGTTAGCTGTAGCGATATTTTTGCACAGCCCTAGACGTGACTGTGTCCATATGTCAAAATTGTACAGTTCTAAGATAATTCAAATCATGCAGTTAGATTATTTAATTCAGGCATAAACAATGATGTAATTAACACAATTATTGCAAGTTGTGATCATAATGATTAATTTGACAGTGGTGCAACTATTTGGAGAATTGAAAATTCAATTGCCGGTGTAGCTAAAGCCAGTTAGACTTTTGGGAAAAAAAAAATGTAATCTCTTTTCTAAGTCACTTTTATTCTCATGCATATTGCATGATGTCTGGCTTCATGCAGCTTCTGATAGTAGGGGCGTTTAAAAGGTACTTTGCTGATGTAATATAATTTTCTGGGAAAAAGCATCTGGAAGCATCAAATCTTTTGTTTGATGCAAGTAGTACTGAGCAAACACAACCATGATCGACACTGTATTTTACAATTTTTCTTTGTCTGTAAAAAACTTGTACTTGTTACTTTCGGACAAAAGTCTACATTCATTTCTGCTCTTTATGTTTTTCTTTCATTGTTGTCTGTACAACCGTTCATCGGATGAGAGGGATATGACAGCCATTATTTAAAATTTCTTTCTTTCTTTATTTTCTCAAGATGATTTATTTATTTTCTCATTTTCTCTCTGTGTTTTCATCTATTTCATATAAACCCACCCAAAATGACACATAAGCAAAAGTAATTGTGTTTGACCCTTTAAATTACTGAAATGTTCTCTCCATGTACTAGTAGGCAGCTCTTGACCAAAATAAGCTGCATTCGATTAAAGATTTAGCTCATATGAAAAACAGTATTTTTTTCCCTTAAACATCCTTTTTAGGTTTGAAGATTAGAGAGAGCGTGGAAAATGGCCACGAAAGAACCAGAAAAGTTGACTAACAAAAACTGGTTCAAAAGTCTGGAATATGACCCTTTTAAAAGTTGACATTATTTTTACAGGATGCAATAATTACAGCAGTAAAGCACTGTGGTAACATGTATGCCTCACTTCACAGACGTTTCTATGTGTGAACCTTCCTTTTGTCGTCCAATAACTCCTTCTTGGTGTGCTGTGCTAGCAGGCTGCCAGTAAAAGTGACCTCACCATCTTTAGGTCTAATAAAGGCACAGTTTCTCCGTATGTGTCATGTCCAGAGGAATTGGCTCTGAGAGCAGTGAGCTAAAAGCAGTGAATCTTTCAGATCTCTGGTCTGTGAGTTTATGAATTATATACTTGCACATCAGGCCAAAGAGAGTAATGATGTTCACTTTAACTTCTTCTGTAGATCAAAGTTAAATGTTATCCAGCTTTCTCTCCATCTCTCTTTTTTCTCTCTCACACACAAATGCTAGAATGTGCTCACAAACACACTTATACACACACAAGTAGTATTAAAATCTTATTATAGGTGTAAGAGAGAATAACTGTGATTGATAAATTATAAAACGAGAGTGAAAAGAGGTAGAGTGTTGTGTGAATTGTAGGGCTGGGACAATACACGTATCTCCCGATTCGATACTATCACGATACTTGGGGGCCGATATATGTATTGCGATTTAAAAAAAAAAAGAAGTGATTCTACAAGTATTGCGATTCGATATTGCAATTTATTGTGATTATTTTTTTTAACACTAGACCATGGGGAAAAGATAAATCATACACTTAGACAGACTGTACATGATGTTTAAGATGAGTCATATTTACAAAAACAATTGACTTATTTCAGAAGCATCATACAGTACTACATCCTCTTTAATAAATGATTCAATAACAAATACATTTTTTAACAGTCACTTGAAACAATGTAATCGATAAATGAGTTAAAGTTTCTATCAAAAGCTGATTTACTCTATTCTGATCGCTATCGTAAACATCAGTGTTCATATTTGAACTTTAAACATCTTGTATCACAGAAATAATGATACTATGAGGTTGAAAAGACTGTGAAGCTGTTTCATGACTACTCTTATTTTCTCCCAGAAAATTGTGACACATCTGACAGCACATGCATTGTGATTTGAGCTGTAAAAGCTAGAAGCTGATCTCAGCCTCCAGAGCGTTAGACCTCATCCTAGTTAAAGGGGTGGTTCAGGATTTTCGACATCGGACCTCATTCCTGAACCACCCCTTTAACAACATGCTACAGGAGTCCTGCAGACTCAGTCCGCCACACTGAGGCAGATCAGAAAAAACTTTATTGTTTACAGGTTACTCTTTTATAGCCCAGGAGGCTTAGGCCGTGTCCACCAAAACGTTTTTTTCACGCGGCTGGCGTATTTTTGCAATTGTTTTCAGTGGGAGCGCCGCGTTTTTAAAACGCCATGAGGAGCTGAACGTTTTTTTACGCTGAAGCGCTGAGCACTCACCGTTTTTTACAGGTCGCCGAGAGTTGAAGAATGTTCTACTTTGGGTAAAACGCAGCGCTCATCACTGTCACTTTTTACACAACTGTCCAATCACAGTGGAGGAGGGGTGGGACAAATGCCACACCGACCAACCGCCACATTCTACTTGTACAACGTCAACAGATGACGACAAGCATAATAACGGAACAAAATAATTTAAAACAAAAGCCAGAGAAAATATGTTACATTGTATCGACATTTTAATATAGAATCAACACAGAAACAAAATATGTGTGAAATGAGATACTAGTAACACTTTCGCGGATATTCCGTATCATAACAAGCAAAGCGTTTCAACTGAAAAAAATGCTGCGCTGCCAAAATGCTCTCAAGCGCCAATGGCTCGACGTTTTCAGCAGGCTAAAAACGCTTTGGTGGACACACGGCCTTAATGGAGCTGTTACGTAACTTTAGCAAGGATGTTTATCATACAATTACTTGAGGAGTAATAACTTTTAAAATTGTATGAGATACTAACTAGATACTACAAATTTTTAAGTCATTATATGTTTATTTAATATTTATTCTGTTACCACCCTAAAGAATTCAGGGAGCAAATTGTCAGTAGATTCAAACCAAACTTAAACTTTGTGAATGTTTTTGAAGGATTTTATTGAAGGAACTGGTTCATAAGGGTCATTTGTTCCTGAATTGGACTACACTGGCTATGCTGTATGTTTGTGTTTGCATTCTGAAGATTGCATGTGTTTCTGTATTATTTTCGTGGTGCCCCGATCTGTTTATCTCATCACATTCAAATCAGTCTGCAAACTCATAACTCAGATAAAATATAATTTGTTTTGCCGTGGCGCTGTACATTCAGCAGCTCCGCAAACACTAGTTGACATAAAGTAGGAGTATAGAGCTATAACATAAAAATGAATATCAAAGCTCACATAATTTGCTTAATGAGAATTTTATTATTACTGAAATTTCTGATTTTAGATTGCAGGCAACAGCTGGCACAGTTTGTGACATTGTTGAGATCTTTTCAAGAGACAGTTTAGCAAAAGTCTCTATTTGCTTTGTTCTCACTGCTGTCTAGGATAAACAGCTGAGATATTAATGAGATCAGTGATTTTTCTTTTCTGAGAGGTTCCAGAACACCGAGCAAGACCCTACCCAATTTAGCACTTCAGACGCTCACGCTGAGTCCTGCTGGTCTCGGAAAGCATTTCTGTCCTCGTGTGATCCCAGGGGACACTTCTGTAGTTTCAGCGAGACAAGTAGATGATGGCAGCAGAGGTCATGTTATTGATCACGAGGACATGGAGTGAGAGAGAGAGAGACGGAGACGGCAAAGGAAGCATCAGGGGAACAGAAGCCCAGCAGGGAAGCATTTTGATAAATGAATGTCATTTTAGGAAGGAGACACTTGACTATATAGTGCAGGATCTATTCATTGACGTCACTTCTGAAAGAAGTGTGTGGGTATTCGGCCATCTAGAAGTTGCTTTCCGTGTTCTACTGGGAACAGAACAAGATGAGTAATGATAGAGGCATGATTCTCTCACATACGCACACACAAGCTCAAAGTACCCAGGGTTATGAGCTGCCCTGCTGAGTGCCAGATCCCACACATCAGTGTGTGGCGGTCCAGATACAGTGAAATTTTTGCTTCTGTGTGATGCTTTATTGAGCCGAAGCACAACAAAAACACAGCTTCTGTGGATTATTGAAAGAAAGGCATATCTCTGCATATGGATATCTTTTCCATCCCCTTTGCTTTGCTCACATTTCAAAACTGTGTATTTTGCTCTGTTTTGTGTGCAAAAAGTACCTGAAGCTGCCTTTCATACTTTTCACATAATTTGTCCCTCAGTGGGAAGATTTTTTTAGGGTTTGTGTATCTGTGTTTTTGGATCTGTTGCGTGTTTTGTAGGACTATAAGAAATAAATGTGTGTGGCTGAACCTGCAGCTCTGCTCTAAGTGTGTGTGTGTGTGTGTGTGTGTGTGTGTGAGGCGCGGGCACGATCGAACAGTGGAAACATAAAAACATACTCTGTCATTTTGTTTATACAGGACATCATTCAAACTGCAAAGTGTTTAAGTTACTGTTCATTCAAATTTTAAGGAAAACAAATATATTAATCTGAAATGTAGCAAATTCATTTTCAATTCATTCAGGTACAATTACCAAACCTATCTCAAGGTCTTTTTGTCTTTTTATTAATTTAATTAATAAACAAATTATATAAAACTATTGTTAGTGCACTACAAATAAACTGGTTCTATGCCTTTACTTTATTAATAAAACTTATTTAAAAAATACAAGGCTTAAGTAATTTATTTTCCTTTGGTGGTACAGCCTGAGACATGCACAAGCCTTCTGCATTTTTGTTTTGCTTTTCCCTCCATTGTACCGAACTTGTACCGAACCGTGACTTCTGTGTACCGTTCCACCCCTAGTGTGTGTGTGTTGGAGAGAAAGATGGCCAGGTCTGTGAGCAGGTGCTGGAGTTAATGAGTGTGTTTCCCTCTAGAGTGTAAGACCATATGACCTTGTGTGGTGGGTAAGACATGGCTCCTTTGGAATAACACACTAATATATCACCTCCGTGTGTGTGTGTGTCTGCAGGTTTTCAGGGACTATTATCATTTCCAGCACAGGGGTGTGGTGAGGAGATCTTTGTCCGGCCATCACGGGGTTCATGTCCGACTGCATGCCGAGCCACAGGTAAAAACCAGCCACACGCAAAGTCACACACAAACACGACTGTACAGCTCACAAAGAGGAGATCGGAGGAGAATAGAGATGAGAAAAGAGTGGGAGGTGATGGAACAAGAAGAGATGAGAGAACACGAAAGGTGAGGAGATGAGAGGAAAATGAATGAAAAGAGAAAGGGGGAAGGAAAAGGAGAAGATATGAGAGGGGGGGAAGGCAAGATAAGAAATGAGGAGAAATTAAAAGAGAAAAAAGAGGAGAGAAGAGGAAAACAGGAGATGAGAGTGAAGATGACAGGAAGGTTTGAGATTCGATGAGAGGTGGAGGAAAAAAGAAGAGATGAAAGGAAGATGTGAAAAGTTAGGAGACAAGACAGGAGGAGATGTGATGAAAGGGAACAAGAGGAGAAGAGATGAGGGAAAAGGGCCACAGACGAAATAGGATGAAATGAGATGAAGAGATGGATGTGAGAAGAGAAAATGAGAAGGAAGGGGGGACATGAGACAGGATGAGAGAGGGAGAGAAAAAAACAAGATAAAAGGAGATGGGACAATCTGGTGCCGATAAGTTATCTGAGAGCAGCTCAGGCGTCCCAGGCGACTGCGTATTTAGGCCGCTGGCTGCAGGCTCCCATAGATCTTCTGCTGACCAGCCTCTTATCTTCACTCTCTGAAGCTCCAGCCGCTAGTTAAAACTCTGTGCACGCTCCGGAGATCCAACTACATGGCTAATACTGATGCCCTCCCAGACCCCACCTGCCCACCAGATGCCAGCGAAAGACATCGATGACTCCTAACACCGATCCATGACAGCAGAGAACGAGAGAGGGGAAGATACAAGCTGGATTACTGCTCCCTTGTGTGCTAGCCTCTATTTATGCAAGGCAAACAGCGTCAGGGTTCCGCTCTGGGCCCATTTCTGTTGCGGTGGGTTAAGCGTTCTTGTTGCCAGGGTTCATCTTGGCACAAGCCTCACACGTACAACGCACACACATGCAACGCCTGCTCTGCATTCCGAGTTCAGCATGGTTTTATGCTAATAAAGCAGATTTCTCAAGGCTGCCGCTTGTAAGCACATTCCCTCAAGCGATGGGAATTTATACAAAATTGAATGCAAGTACGTGAACGTCTACTCCCTTGCTAACCGGAATTTCATTCCCTCGCAAGAAGTCAAATTGGAGTCCTCAGAAGTTTGCTGCTGAACGAAGGGCAGCAAGACGTGAAAGGAAGAGGAAATGCATTCTTCCTCCAAATCTGACCTGGCCCTAGTCCACATTTGCTTTTTTCATGATAAATTTAGACCAGTGCTGGCATTACTGTAAAACAAGGGCGTAAAGGACGACTCACTCAAAGGATTTTGAGTGTGCGTGTGTGTATTGTGTTTGTGTGAATCTCCGTCATCTTTCAGCAGAACACTCGCTGTGAACTCTTGCTACTTAAAAGTATATAATAATAAAATGATTTGTATTGTTAGACTGGAAGGATTAAGCTCATTGTTTTGCACTGACATACAAAAAGTGCACATAAGCTGCAGTTTTTAGATGATCCTTTGGTTTGGTTTGAAGCACATTACATTGCCATCTGGTAATGCAAATCTGGGATTTTAACAACTTTTTGAGTAGTGGTCGACCGATTTATCGCCAAGGCCGATATATCGGACGATATTTAGCATTTTTAAAATATCGACATCAGCCAGTAAGTTTTTCTGTTTGGCTGATGTGTTGGAAGCAAGACTTTTATTTTGACTGCGCTGAGAACGCCGGCTCTGAGAACAGCAGCGCCTGAGCACACATCGCTCCCATTCTCCGTCTTCATTAGTTATGGTCTCTGTTTAACAGTTTTATCTAATACGTTACTAGATTTAACTAAACAAATAAAGTAAACTGTATATAAAAAAGTATTATAGCGTTTGCTTTTATATTATTCGTAACAGAAAGACAAACACTATTAATACTTTCTCATTTATCGTCAGCATTCAGCAAATACGTATTTAAATAATTTACTTAAATCTTTGAATATCTAATAAACACTTAATCTGCAAGTAACAAAAATGTAAGTATCGGTTTCGGCCTAGCTCTGGAAAAAGTGGTATCGGTGCATCGCTAATATATATATATTTTTTATATATATACAAAACAGTCACATTGCATTTACTTCCTCATATCACCTATCCATTAACCAATAGATGACTTGTTTTCCACAGACACTGAAATAAAAAAGAGTAAATTACTACCTCCAAGCACACATGTAATTATGTAAACAATGCTGTGTGGTGAAACGCCAAAGTGTTGTTCAGGTGTCTTTTCCAAGAAGAAAGTTTCTTCTAACTTATCTGTGGGAGTTTTTCAGAGAAGTTGATAGAATTGATTTAAGAATGAGAAAGAGGCAAGAGTTAATCGATTTAATCTGTGGGCTCTCTGGTCGTCTCCTTGTGAAAAGAAAAATGAATCCTGTATATGAGGCAGAGGGTCCGTGGACCTTTAAGCTCATTTAAAACAGTTGTTTTGCAGAGAGTGCACTTCATACGTCCATAAGTCTTTGGGCCCTAATTAGATTTCATACTCCACTGCTAATACCTCTCAGTTAGTGTGAATGCTAATGTCTGAGCGCTGTGTTAGTCGTGTCCATCTCATCACACAAAACTGCCCAGAGGACTTTTTTTGTTTTTTGCTCAGAGGTTGCGCCTTAATAGCTCAATAGACTTAATGCAATTCTTAAGTTATGTTTCATGTAAGTGTTTGTCTCAGATGTTTCAACTAAAATTCCCTTAGAGAGAATAATAGACAAACAGTAAGTGGATAAAGTGGGTAGTATTGCTCAGATAATTTGATATAGAAAGAGATGAATGAGGATTATTTGAGTTCATATACAGATCTCTCACTTTGGAGATTTGGCATCATTGCAAATATGAGCTAAATGTGAGGCGTTTTGAGATCTCGTATGAAACACTAGACAAGAAATGTGTGTGATTACTGATCTTTTTTTAGGAGAAAATATTGAGAACCCATTTTCATAATTGCTGATTAAAGGGGTCATGAACTGCATTGTTTTATTGTTTTATAATGTTTCCTGTAGTGCACTTATAATTTTCCTACCCTGATTTTAGCCATCTGATTTGAAGGAGCGTGTCTGCTGTGAGGCTTTAGTGAAATGCCCACTGCTGTGATTGGCTTGCAGCTTTTGTATATGAAATAGCTAAGTATTACATGTTTAACTCTCTCGAAATCTTTTAGCAAGTTTTTACTATCAGTTCTCAAGGTTTACCAATCGTGAAAAGTGTTAATTATAGCATTATATTTAGATCGTGGCATGAAAGGTTGCAGTGATGTGCATTGTAGTCGATCACAGACATGTTGAGCGCATGAATGCAGTGATCTCGTTATTGCAACTCGATTTCTGCACACTAAGGAATGCTTTCATCATAACTAACAGTGCAAACACAATGTAAATAAGAGATTTATTGACTATAACGTGAGTTTTGGTGTGAGTCCAGAATAAACTTGCGCTGTTTGATTGCAAAGGGAGCATTCTTTGATCGCTTTCTATATGTAATTTAATCACAGATTAAATAGATTTTATTAGATTTTATTTAATAGATTATTAAAATAATAGATTATGTTTATCCTACTAAGATAAACAATGTGAAGTTGACCGTTTCGTCACTGGTCTGATTTACTGACACAAAGAACATCTGAGTGTATGAATCATTATATATCAGAAATCACTGGTCACAGATCAGGCATTAGAATTAACACAGACTTACATGTTGTCGCATTACTGTCGAAAAGTCGTTAAACTCTAGATTGCTGTCGTAGAGATAAAAATTATATATCAATGAGATCTTATTTATTTATTTGGGTGGGATACAGAACCACATAAAAAAATAATGTGCAAATGCTCACACAGAGCTAAATGAAACGCTATAAAATACAGCAGATTGAAAAGATCAGCGGGGGATAGTGTGAAATGTTGTTATTTTTAGAGTGAGGACAAGCTGTGCAGAAGGGACGTATACCTTGAGTTAAAGGTGAAAATAGAGAAGAGTGTGATTTTTCAAGGATGTAGGTGTGTAATATTTGAAAAACTGCCTCTAATGTGTGTGTGTGTGTGTGTATTTTCAGGTGATTTGGGCAGAGCAGCAGATTTCCAAGCGCAGATGCAAGAGAGACATTCATATTGAACCCACAGATCCAAAATTCCCTCAGCAGTGGTACCTGGTATGTTAAAAAGTTACTGTATATATTTATTTGTGGTTGTACATTGAGCTTTTAAATGCAATGTATCTAAAGTGCTTCTACAGTGGAAAGGCATCCACCCTTAATTTGTGAGCTTTCACATTCTCTCTGATTCTTTCCCGCTCTAAATCCCCCATGTCTGTTTTGAAATATATAAATATTCTGTGTGCTCATAGTCTCAAGACGACATAACATCAAAATAGACCCTTTTTTCTTGGTTAATAAATGTCTGCTCTTATTGTAAAAGAAAAATCAGTGCATGTTATTCTAAGGAGAAAAATGTTTGTCCGAATTTTTCATCACAATGTAAAAACTTTCTCAGCCTCTGAAACAACCTTTTTGACCTGACCAAGGACTGAACAGCCGAAGAGTTCATAAGAGGACGATAAAATGGGACACTTTCAGCTTCCCCTGTATCACTTGCTACACGGAAGTGGACTGAATGTTGTCTCTGATGTGCATTTAAGTAGAATTTAAATCTAACCACATAAAGCAGGTGTGATGAACACAAAGAATACATTCAGAGAATACGAAGATGCCTTATGAGTGATATCTTTTACATTATATATTAGAAAACAACTATTTTAAATTGCAATAATATTTCTCATTATTATTATTATCACATTATTAATTTCATTGTATTATTCATCAAATAAATACAGTTTTGGTAAGCATATGATAAATTCTTACCAACCTCATGCTTTTACTTTTGAATGGTAGATATATACAAAATAAGACATGAAATATTTGTCAGATAAGCATACATTTAAATATATGAATTTTAGGAAGTATAGAATGTTATTTTAATTATAATTAGCTAAATATTTTATTTGGATAAAAAGAAGATAAAATTCAGGAGTATTATAGACTAATGTGTTTATATCCTGTCAAATCACAGTGGATAACGCAAGTCCTGCCCTGTATTATTTCCTGCAGAATATTTAGTTTGACTCTAAAATACATCACAGATGTATTCAAATCAAATGGTGGCATACATAAGCCGTTAATATACAGTACCAGTCAAAAGTTTGGAAACATTACTATTTTTAATGTTTTTGAAAGAAGTCTCTTATGCTCATCAAGCCTGCAGTTAAAAAAAAACAAAACAAAAAAAAAACAGTAATATTATGAAATATTATTACAATTTAAAATAATGGTTCTCTTTTTTAATATACTTTTAAAATGTAATTTATTTTTGTGATGCAAAGCTGAATTTTCATCAGCAAGTACTCCAGTCTTTGGTGTCTTATGATCCTTCAGAAATCATTCTAATATGCTGATTTATGATCAATGTTGGAAACAGTTGTGCTGCTTAATATTTTTTTTATAACCTGAGATACTTTTTTCAGGATTATTTGATGAATAAAAAGTTAAAAAGAACTGTATTTATTTAGAATAGAAATCTTTTGTAACAATATACACTACCGTTCAAAAGTTTGGGAACAATAACTATTTTTTTTTTAAAGAAATTAGTACTTTAATTCAACAAGAATGCGTTAAATTGATAAAAGGTGATGGTAACGATTTATATTGTTAGAAATGTTTTTATTTTGAATAAATGCTGTTTTTATGAATAAATGCTGTTAACGTTTTACTCATCAATGAATCCTGAAAAAAGTATTCCAAAAAATATATTAAACAGCACAACTGTTTCCATCATTGATAATAACTGAGTATCAAATCATCATATTAGAATGATTTCTGAAGGATCATAAGACACCAAAGACTGGAGTACTTGCTGATGAAAATTCAGCTTTGCATCACAAAAATAAATTACATTTTAAAAGTATATTAAAAAAGAGAACCATTATTTTAAATTGTAATAATATTTCATAATATTACTGTTTTTTTTTTTGTTTTTTTTGTTTTTAACTGCAGGCTTGATGAGCATATGAGACTTCTTTCAAAAACATTAAAAATAGTAATGTTTCCAAACTTTTGACTGGTACTGTATACATATTTATTATCAGGTTAGTCCCTTGACCTGCACACACACATACACACAGGCAGTCACCAAAAGAGAAGCGAGCTAATGTATTGACAGTCACGTTTCGCTGACAGAGACACAACATCATATTAACCTTCGCAGAATCTTTTTAAATCATTTTATTATGTGATGACAGAGTCTGACTCACTTGAGTATATACAAAACTTGCACAAAATAATGACTGTGTGTGGGTGTATGTATGAATGCCCGCTCACATCTGTGTGTCTTCAAATGTTTGTTTGCGTAACTGCTTTTAAAGCTACGTTCTGTATTCAGAGCACACGCCGTAGTCTAAAACATATTAATGCGTGAACCGAACGACCAAAGATCATCCTAGGCCAAGGATGACAAAACAAATGCGAGAGCTGCCGTTCTCCATTAGCATACTTATTTGTTAAAGTTTTGGCTCCTTCACAACCTTTTTTAATCCACATCTGTACGTGTTACTATCAAACATCACCTGAAACGCTTGTGCATTGTGCTTTTATACTAGAAAATGTGCGATTTTATCATTGTTGACAAGGGAATGAATGCTTTTTAAGTTGTTTACTCTGAAGAAGCAACACAGAATGATGAGCAATTTTATTCTGTCTGCTTAATTTTATGTTTTTTGTTGGGGAGAGAAGGCTTGCGAAGGGGGCAGTTACCTGAAGACGTGCCCATTTAAGTTCTTCATTGTGTTTTTGCAATTTCCACATTTCTGTTTTCTGTTCGTCTTTCCACGTTGAAGGAAATATTCAGCTGTGCCGTTTTAACAGATGGCATTGAACATAAAGCAAAGTGTGAAGAAATGAACTAGAGCGAGAAAAGGAGATAGAACGAGAACTTCACTGGGGAAAAAGCTGTCGGCTTAAAAGGAATGAGTTTCTGCACCTTGTTGGGATTGTTCTGCTGACAGGCTGCCATCTGGGAGGGAAAAGTGTGTGACCGTGTGAGCAGTCATCTTTCATTTACATTAGCTCCAGCGGCTGGACCTTTCTCAATGGCAAGGGTAAAATATCAGCATGTGTGAGTAAAGTACTGCAGTTTGGCTTTCCCCTACTGGGAGGTCTCGGTCAAATTGTGTGAGACTCAGTTAACTCCCCTCCTCCCAGAATGGCTTGGAGGGCTCATGTTCCTCTGCGCCGCACACAGGAGCTTTGCTGAGTCCAACGTTTGCCTTTGCTAGGGGGAAATAAAAGACCTGAAATATTATTTCTTGTTTTGCCCACCTCTAGTGAACTTGCATGTAAAATCTTAGTAATGGTTAAGAGTCTTTTTCCTTGCAGTACAATCCCAGTCACGGAGATCTGAATGTTAAGGAGGCCTGGGCTCAGGGCTTCACAGGAAGAGGAGTGGTCGTGACCATCCTTGACGACGGCATTGAGAAAGATCACCCTGATCTGGCGAGAAACTATGTGAGCCATCTTTTTTTCACAAACTGTAAAGAAGGCTATTTTAAGAGCAGGCATTGATATCTATTAGGGCTGGGTATTGACACAAATTTCACAATTCGATTCGATTTCGATTCACAAGCTTACAATTCGATTCGATTACGATTACGATTCGATTCGATTCAATATCGATTATTTTGGATATCAGGTACAATACATTGCAAATTTTCTCAAGGAAAACAAATCTCTTAACTATTATTGTAAACTGGGAGTCAGTTGTAGCCTATAGGCTTCATTAGCCTACTATAATATTGAAGGTAAAAATTAACTGATTTGTATACAAACACTTAAAATACACTTATTTATTTTTATAATAATAAAGTTATATGAAATTATATAAAAATTTAAATGGTGGCTGTCATAAAAAACTTTCCAGATTTATTCAAACATGCATTAAATATTGAAGAACATAAAAAATTATAATGAATATGTAATATGGTGCATATATTTAATGAAAATACTCCTCTCTAGAGTTAATTTTTCTAGCAGACTAACGAGTTTATGGTCACTGGATATTTTTTTCTGAGGTAAATGTGACGTTACATGACATTGTTTACTAACGTCTTTCCACGGTTGAAACACTGATTGAGCGATTCCATGTGACATGATACGGACTTCGATAAGTTGTACTCTATCTTTTAACACACTTTCAGATGCTCATTCATGTTTATTTCGCGCTATAACTGGTATTATTAAGGCGGAAGAGAAGGTGGAGGGCACATGACCTTCTGGAGCGCTGCTGAGCCAGAGCGATCTCACGCCACAGCGCCAAAACGGTAATTATGTTTTTGAATTTCGTAAGAAAATGGACGTAATTTGAAATCTGAGACTTCGTTTCATATCAATAATAACAAAGCACAAAGATTATTGTGATTTATTGGATGGGATGCGCGCAACAATATTCCATTCATTCATCAACTGAAAACAGGATGACTAATCGATTCTTGGGATTTAAGAATCGATATCGTTTCGTAAAAATGAGAATCGATTAAAATCGAGAAATCGATATTTTTTACCCAGCCCTAATATCTATATACTTATGTCAATATCAAAAGATTGGGGTCAGTCATTTTTTAAGGAATTAATACTTAATGAAGACATTAATATTAGTTTTGCTTGTACACATTAAATTGATCAAAAGTGACATATATACAAATACATTACAATCGAAAACTGTGATTTTAAATTGTAATATTTCTCAATATTACTGTTTTTTAGTGTATTTTTGTTTAAATAAATGCAGCTTTGGTGAGCATAAGAGTCTAAAACATGATCAATTACAATAAAACAATCTTAACCCCAAACTCCAAACTTTTTAACGATAGTGTACATTTAAGTAGAAATACATTTATATAATTTATTTTGTTGTAATTTAAACTTTGTGAAATTAAAAGATTCCTTTTTGAACTACAGTAGAACAAATTAAATTAATTGAAATACAATTGTAAATGCAATGAAAAATATATTTTTGTTGTGATCAATCAATTATCATAATAGTCTGATGTCTAAATTATTATTTTTTTTAAACATGCAGAAATCTATTTCTTATTTAAAACTTAATATATCAGGCTTTATAGGGTTAAGACGAATAGACTTTACAGAGATTTAATTTTCTATAGCATGCACTGATGATCTTGTAATCGTTTTTTAGTTTTTTTTTTTTTTTAGAAGTGGTGCGATAAAGGGCATGAATTAAGAGATGCAACTTTTTGGAGATATTTATAGCATGTTGTTGGCATGTTGTGCTGTTAGTCTGTCAGCACTGTCAGGGTAAAATCTGTGAAGTTGCATCTTTAAATTCATAACATTAGAACAAATTAAATCACACTTCTTCTAACACATCTTTTATGAGCGACCCAGAAGAAACGCATCTGATCTGTGTGTGGTGGACGTGACCCTAAATCAGCCTAATTATACAGGGCTATTTTAACAGTGATGAGTCATTCAGATGGCCCACATACTAGTCGGTTTTGAAATGTAATTTTGAACATTTGTGGTCCACTGAATTCTTAATGTTCTGATTCACAAAAACATCATTTCCTGTTAAAGTACTTTGCACAGTAGAAGTGTAGTTTCAGTAATATACTCAGGATTATGAAAACTTTGCATAATACCTAGTTTTGCATAGAAATTACACTCTTCACAAAGGCTTCATGAGGTATCTGGAGATGTTACCGAACATTCCCGTCCAGCCTTATTGTACATTCTATCCCATAATACTCTCTGCTCAAATTGTTCTTGCCTCAGGTGTCTCAGGGCTTTGCGGCATTTCACCATAGCCATCTCTACCAATTGAATTCAAATGAGCAGGCAGTTAGCTCCTTAAGAGACACGTTGGTGTGGCGGACATGACCCTGAATTAGCCTAATTATACCAACTACTTGATTATTAAAAAATGTAATTTTAATAGTAGTGTGAATATCCAAATATGTCTGTGATGCCTAAAAATGCAGTCTAGGTAGGTGTGCATCTAAGCAATGCAAGAAAAAAATCCAGTGTATTCTCAGTGACAACTGAAGGTCGAGTTTTGCAGTTTGATCCTTTTGATTTATGCTGTGTTATTTTAAGGATCCCGATGCCAGTTATGATGTGAATGACAGAGATCCAGACCCTCAGCCCAGATACACACAGCTGAATGACAACAGGTAAGAATCTCTCCCTTTCTCTCCTGTCTCTTTCTTCGCCGTTCCAATCAGTGCATCCACAGCAGGGTTGCCAGATCTGTGGGGCTGCAACAAACATGCCATATTGCCGAAGCTCTTAGGTGGTAAATGTTTTAGAGGTTCTTTCAGGTAAGAGTTGTGCAAGCATGCATACTGCTAACTGTGTTTGAAAAGCTAGCGAGCCACTTACCTAGATAGCATTTTTGGTGCTTTTGATCTAGGTAGGCTGCTCGCTAGGTGTTGCATCTGCTTCTCTCCTCTTTGGTACACTGATTTAAGCTGTGATGTACCACGAGTAACTGCAGCTTTTAGTGTTTTGTTAGGGATATAAAGTGGTTTGGAACCGTATCGTTCGGTGGGTTTAATGCTGTCAGCGAAGCACCTGTAGTTCAGAGACGTGCACCAACGGCTGTTAAATACTCATGAAAAATGCATTTCAGAGGAAATCTCATAACTGCACAATGTGCCGTCGGTTCCTCCATAGGGAGCTCTTCCTCAGACTTTTGCTTTGACTGTCTTTCTTTTTTTTGCATCTCTGTCTATCAAGTAGTGCCTATCAGTTGCCTGCTGCAGCACCATTGAAATTAACTGACTAGTCTCTCTCTCGTCTTTCACTCTCCACAGCACTTTCCATTTTTTACATCATTATGTTTTAAGAGCATTTTGAGCACGATTTAGAGATGCACAATCCACAGTTTATCTGTCTTCCGTCTTATCTTCCTCTTGCTCCATAAAACGGCTCAGATTTAATTTAGCGCACTGAAGACGTTGGGATGTTTATTCTTTCTTATTGATAGACTCATGCCCATTAAGCGTCACTTGATCAGCTATAATGGAGGGAAGATCCATTTAACCCCCAGACCGTTTCTCCATCCCTCCATCCTGAAGCCCATCTCCCAGCAGCCCATCACTCTGCTGTCAGGGGGATTTGCTTCAAATCTCTTGCACTCTGGGTTTCCTGCCAGAAATCTTTTTTTCCTGTTACTTTCTCTTGTTTTTTTCCTATTATGTTCAGAATCTCGCAGCAGAAGCATGGAGAGGAAAGACTCCAAATTCAGTATCTCCTCAGAACAGTGCAGCTTACAAAGTTGCAGAAGCAAATCTTCTTTAACAAATCTGTTAACGCCGCCATAGTTGTGACGGAGGGCCTCACTCAGCTTCTAACTCGCTGAAGTTACTGTCTTCATACCTGCTAATACCCTCGGCAGCTTCTTAAAGTGTGACAGCCGCTCCGTGGCAACAGTGGAGCTTTAACAAGCATTCATAACCCTTTTGGTGTCCAGGCGCCACATATCATGATCAATCAGTGGATAGAAATGGGGGAATCCATCCCCACACCTCGCCAACCCGGCGCACAGGAAGTGCAGCACATCTCGAGCGCCTTGGCTGTCAAGATCATTATCCTGAATCTGAGTCCATGAAATGAGAAGCAAAATGCATGACTGTGTCAATAACCAGAAACATTGAGGCGGTCTCATAGAAGGCAGATTACATCAGAGGGATTTATTCATTGGCACATTATGGATTCTCATCAAAATTATATTTTGTAAAGAGCAACCGAAAAACGGGCTTCTCTTATGAAAGGCAGCTTGTTTTTTTTTTCTTTGAATTCCCTGTAAAATCTGATCTTGAGATGAATTGGAGCCTCGGCTATTGAGAGTCATCAAGCGTTTTCACTGTGGTTAAATTGGAGATGGTGCCAGTGTTGCCAGATTAGCGTTCATGCATCTTTTGAAGACAAAAACAAATGTATCTATATAGCCTATGTATTGACACAGGCGTAGGTTTCCAAATTGAAGAATAATTGTTGGCTTCATGGCTTTTATTCACGGACGGCTACCAGTGATTTTAGAAGCAGAGGCTTTTCATTGTTTTGTCAGGAAGATTGAGGGGTAGTACAGCTTTTAGACCGATTCTTTTTATTTATTTATTTATTTATTTTACAGAAAAAAGCTTTCAGTCTGTCACTGTATTTTTCTCTGCATTCTCACTTTATAAAGGAACTGAACACATTTTTGGTCCTTATCAAACTTGAATGAATATTGGACACTTTATAGCTCAAGATTCTCATGATGATGTTGTTGTCCTTGATGACTGTCCTAAAATTTCTCAAAATAAATAAGAATTATGGCTGTCAGTCGATTAAGATGAATTTATTAGTCTTATTTTGATAGCCATAATTAAATTATAAACAAATAAGACATAGAATATGTAGAGCTTAAAATATATGTGGATTGTATCACTACTAAAATGTTTTGTTTTAGATGCTGATTACAGACATTAGGTTCCCAACAAGGCTTAACCAATTAACTTAACCAGTCAGACTTGCTTTGTTAACCAGCTCACCATCAATGATTTGCCGATATAGGTTTATTCTGAAACTCTAACGGAGAGTCTTTTTCTCAAGAGAAAAATCTGAAAAAGCAGAAGATGGTTCTCCATCTGCTCTCCATTTCTATCTTCGAGAAACAATTGAGATCTCATATTAATACATAACATGTTCTTTCCTACGGGACGTCGCCAGGTGCTCAAAATAATGCGCTGATCCAAAGACAGCTGCCGTTCTGTTCTCAGAACGTGGCACCAAGAGACTATTTGAATCCGTATCTACTGAGAGAGAGATGAAAGCAAACACAGAAACTTAGACAGTTTCCTGTATTGAAGGGCATCGTAAGATGTTAATTTCTTTTATATGACCTTCATATTCTCTTTGTTCCTGTGTATACAGTAAATGCTGCTTACATTTCTTTGAACCTACTCCACACAGGCAGTGCAAGTGAGCTGAATGCTCTGCGTCATTTTAGCAGCATCATGCTAATGTTAGATATTCATCCAACAACTGAAGAGGGTGGAAGATGATGGCGTACGCCACAATTGCATACACCTGCTTTAATCAGAACCCCCATAACCCATTTCACCAGCACTCATCATTTCCAGGATTTAAGGCTTTTACAGTAGTGTTCAGTGGATCTAGTTCATTTGGATTGAACTCTCTGACAATGATGATTGGACAGTAAAGTGCTTATTCTATAAATAGCGGTAGCAGAAATGGTTTGGCATAGACTGAGAGCTGTAAGGACATCTCTACTTTTCTCTCTTTGTGCTGTGGTTCTGATAAGTGAGACGCTTGCTGTTGTGGGTTAGTAGGAAAAATATGGGCGTACTTGTTCTTGTATGTTTTTTGCCGCTTGAACCACCGATTGCAAATAAATGTATGCATTTTGTTTTTCATTTAATTTTGGAATTTTAATTATGCATGCTTATTTCCTCAATTTTTATATTTAGAATACCTTTCTTTAATCTTTCCTTATCCTTAATCTTTAATTACATAATGACTGATTTAATCTGTAAGTGAATATTCATTTATCACACTACACATTATACTATTGTGATTCAGTTGTAGCATTTAAAATAATTGATTTTATTTCATTTTTATATATATAAATATTTGAAATGTTATAAGTGTGGAATTGTAAAATAACACCCTATAAACCTTCTAGTAATGCCTTAGCAACCATCCAGAACACCGTAGCATTGTGGCGCAGGCTTTTCTGGCTTGACATTTATATGAATATCTTAACTGTTTATTTGTTGTCTTAATTGTGGTGTTTAAGTGACTAATCTTTTGCAATTGGGCAGAAGTCAGCTTGGAGACTCTTTGTTTTTGTACATCAATATCCAGGTCTCGTTGGCCTTATTGAATCAATAAACGAGACCTTAAAAGTCCTCCTCCTTCCTTTCTCTTTCTTTAATTCTAATAACGCCTGTGATGGATGGATTGTGTGAGATGGCTGTCAGCCAGAGGTCTAAATAACACTGGTAGGCTCGAATCCTCTGCCTCTCCACTCAACCCATCAGCTCACGTGACCCAGAACTGCCAGCCTGCCTTTCCAGCGCTGTCGGGCCTCTGGAATCTCATCAGAGATGCTGGAAATCTGCCCTAGCATCCACTGCTCCATGCCAGCCAGGCAATTGAAGCTAGAGACTAACCATGACAGGCTAGAGATGGTGCTTCTGAGTTCAGGAATGTGCTTCTGTAGTAGAGTCAAAGACTTGGCGAAGGTTTCGCCGTCACTTCCATCATCCTCTCATTTCTCATGCCATAGATTCTCTTTCTCTATTACTTGCTGATTCTCTACCTCCTTCTCTTTCTCCATATCCCTTTCTCATTCAGGACGTGTGTTTCCGAAACCCTGCCCGAGGGCTGAGATTAGATGGCTGGAAAACACACTAATCCTTTTAAGAGTGCTTCCTAATCCAGGTCTATTGAAGAGAGGAATAGAGATGCTCTACTCTACGACACATGGATGGATTCCATCAGTCTACCAAACAGCATACTGTACACAGACACATCACGAGTTTTCAAGGGCACATCTATGCATCTGAGCAGGGGAATTGTAAATGCATGAATCAGGGAATTGAAAGGAACATCAAACAAGCCGATAGAGGGCTAAAAAACAAGGAGACGGAAAGAATTAGAGCTTGTCTCCGGTCCTAGTTTCAGTGTGGTGGGATTGTTGCTGGCAGGGAAGGATAAAGAAAAAAACTCGACTTCTATTCAAGTTCATTTACACTCTCTTCTCTGCCTCTCCCTGGTGGGCCTTAGACAGATTGCTGTGGTCTCCGCAGGGAAGGTTGAGAAGGATTGTTGGTAATTTTGCACCTTAATAGAGGTAAGACAGGGAGGGAAGTAGAAAAGAAACTAGTGATCCAGTCCACCATGTTGTTTTTTTCTTCTTAGAGGTAAGAAGTTGTATCCACAAACACTTCACTTTTTGCCTTTAAATGGATGGTTCACCCAGAAAAGAAAATTATACCATAATTTATTCAACCTTTATGTCGTTCCAAATGACTTTTTTCTGCAGAACACATAAGAAGATATTTTGAAGAATTTTTAATTCCCATCGACTCTAAATGTATGGACAAAAAAACCCCCCAAAAAAACAGAGGCATTAAAGAAAGAAAGTCATACATGTTTGGAACCACATAAGGTACTGTATTTTCCTGACTATAAGTTGCAAAAGAAACAGATTCGTTGTTTCGTGTATGTAAATATGTAAGTCACATTTTATTATTACATTCACAAACTATAAGAAATACTGGCAAATACAACAAAATGTTTACAAACTATAACATTTACAAACACTATAACACTTACTTTAGCTCCCCTCACAACAAATCCTTTAAATTGAATGTATTCAGAATAGAACAGGAATGAAAAATAAAGTATAATACAAAGATTATATAGACATTATATAAAGCATATTGGCAAACAACATTTATTACAAATGCCAAGCATAAACAAAATTATTTCAAGTGAAACTGAAACTACCAGTGTGAGGGAAATGCGCTATACAAATAAACCTCTCTCATTAAGCACAAATCCAAATGTGTGCACTGTGTCGGAGTTACTCTGACGTTGATGTGTAGCCAATTAATTAACATTTTGCCACCTCCGTCTTTTTACAGTTTTATGGTTGGACCATCATTTATGTAAAGGGTGACAAGGACACTTGCATCACATGTTAGCATTCTTTTCCACAACTACACATCATCAAGTTGTTTTCAGCTCGTCAGCTTTATTGTGACGCATGGCACTTTAAAAATACTGAGACCACAGTTATCTGAATCAGTGTTTTTGCACCTCGCTGAGCTGTGAAAGGTAAATTAGCTGAACAGCATCTCTGTGGAAAAAGCTTTCTCTGTGGTAGGGAGCTCTAATCATCTGGAATGAGGTTTCGGATTTATAAAGCCGTAGATTTGATCTGGTCACAAGGTACCAAATAAAGTCTGATTGTGAAACATTACATGGACTTGGCTATGAAACAAAGCCCATGTTTGAGTCACTATCAATGATCGTTGTGAATGAATGAATGCTGGTGCCCCAGGTTTACATTCACCACGTCTTTTAAACAAAAACTAACTTTTTACGAATTGACAGGCACAGGCTGTGCTGTCCACACTCAGGATTAAATGATAGTTTGATTGCTTTTATGCCTGAATGGCTGCCAGCCAAGTGACCTTGATGTGTTTCCTGACTTTAGAAGGAAAGACTTTTTCCTTTTTTGTCAGGAAGGACTGTTTGTGATTTAAAAGGTTGTGTTATGGTCCTATGACTTCTTTTGAAAGTCACTGTGTAAAAAGAACTGCCCTTATCCTTGGCTGTGCCATAACTCTATAATGATACCCATTAAGCCCTTGAGTTCAGGACACGGCCACTGATCTGTCTTTCTGACTGCATGTGGGTTTGTTTGAAAGTTGTGAATGGGAATATGCAAATCGAAGCAATATTACAGCATCAGACCTTTTACAAGGTGCATTTCAACAAATTGTTTGATCATTACACATCCTTATAAGATTATACGGCCACTCACCTTTGAATCACTATCAGTCAATCTCAAGGAATTCCTGTACAATTTTAATTTATTTGCTTTAAAGGGGTTGAGTTTAACCTGCAGTCTAAAGCTGCATTCACATTTAGAATTCTTCGGCAAATAATTTTCAATAGTACGGAGCACCTATAAGTACATGGTGATGGAAAAAATATAAGAAACAGTTTTTTTCAATGCTTTTGCATTCTCTTGCACAATTTTGCGTTCCCTCAAGAAACTTTGCATTCGCTCGCAAAATTTTTGAGTTTGTCTGAGAAACTTTGAATTTCCTCACAAAATCTTTTTTTGTAAGTGAGCACTGAGTTTCTTGGTGGAATGTAAAACATTTGTGGAAGAACTCAAAAGCATTTAAATATAAATTTTTCTCCCATCACATATTTTTTTCCATCTCCCTTTAGGGTCTCTGTACAATAAAAATTCGCACAAACTGGAATTTCGTGTGAGGGCAAAATATTTGGTAACACTTAGGGCCCTATCTTGCACCCAGCGCAATTGACTTTCCCCTCCACAGACGCACGTCGGTAAATTAGGAAATGAACTTGCGCTCCCGGGGGCGGTTCAGCGTAAAGAGGAGCCGTGTTCCGGCGCAAAAGTTCCCTGGTGCTATTTTGCAGGTTTAGAAAACAATTCCGCCACTGACCAGGAAAAACCTAGTCTAAAGTCAGTGGCGTGTTGCGCATGTTATTCATATGCTATTTTAAGGGCGCATGCTTGGCCATAATCAATGTAGCGTGTGCACAACTCGCATGCACTTTGCTTATCTCATCTACACACAGACGCAGCAGTTTTCATTTTTAGAAAACCATACATTATTACAAGGAAAAATATTGACACACGAGGGAAATCATTGTTGTGTCCATGAAGATGTGAAAAAATAGGCATAAATCTAGCTTACACATTTACCCAAATTATTATACGCCTGTTTAACCAAAGCTAATTTGGGTGTGTTTCTCCCATCCCCATACAATGTCACTTCTCTGTCTTTTATGGCCCTGACGAGAACGTCCAGGGCCGGCCCGAGGCATAGGCGGAATAGGCAAATGCTAGGGGCGCCACTCATCCATAGGGGCGCCAGAATGAGTGAACGAGTGAAATTTTTTTTTGAAATTTTTTTTATTTTTTAAAATACTATTTAAAAAAAACATTAATTCGAAATACTACCAAATAAAGCAAAAAAAAGTCCGGCTCATCAGACTTTTCCCCCGACCCCCGCCCAGCGAGTGCTTGAAGTGCGTCAGAAACATAGCGCGCGCGATCATTTGTTGGTAATTTGTTGTGTAGCGTGCGCGACGCCGCATCCAATGTAGACAGCATTGCTTTTGTTAACACGCAGCTCGTAGAAACGGGCCTGGCAGCAGCTCGCGCCAGTTCTAGACACGGTGAAAGTTTCCTGATTGTGACGGATGGCCGAATTTACATGACACATTATAAATGAGCATATAGTCTGCGATAGATACAGTGCCAAAAAGAAGAGAAGAGGATAAAAGGGGATAAAGACAGAGGTAAAGTGATGTAGTGAATGAACAGTTTATCTAATTGCAAATGAGTAAGATACTATAATTTCATGGCAGTTATTTTTACCTTAAACTTAATGTTAGCAGTTGTTCTGAGTTCTCCAGAGGGCCCAGACTGTGTGATTTTGTAACAATCATGTCAGTTTTAAGACGCATTTTTTTATTATCACTTTTTTTTTATTAATGTTTTACTCTACAGTTGTGCAGTTTTGGGGGGGATACAGAACAGGCCAAAAGTTTGGAAACATTAATATTTTTAATGTTTTTGAAAGAAGTTTCTTCTGCTCATCAAGCCTGCATTTATTTGATCAAAAATACAGAAAAATAATAATATTGTGATATATTATTACAATTTAAAATAATTGGTTTTCAATTTATTAATTATCATTTATTTCTGTGATGCAAAGCTGAATTTTCAGCATCATTAGCCTACTCCAGTCTTCAGTGTCACATGTGACATCCAGTCTATCACATGATCCTTTAGAAATCATTCTAATATTCTGATTTATTATGAGTGTTGAAAACAGTTCTGCTGCCTAATATATTTGATGAATAAAAGGTTAAAAAGAACTGCATTTATTCAAAAAATATATATATATTTTCTAATTATATAAATCTTCTTTACGATCACTTTTTATCAATTTAACACATCCTTGCTGAATAAAAGTATTGATTTATTTTAAAAAAAGAAAGAAATTACTGACCCCAAATTACTGACCAGTAGTGTATATTGTTGTTACAAAAGATTTCTATTTTTTTTTTTTTTTACTTTTTATTCATCAAAGTATCCTAAAAAAGTATCACAGGTTATGGAAAAATATTAAGCAGCAGAACTGTTTCCAACTTTGATAATGAATCATCATATTAGAATGTGTGATAGACTGGAGTAATGATCCTGAAAATTCAGCTTTGCATCACAGAAATAAATGATAATTTAAAGTATAATAAACTGAAAACCAATTACTTTAAATTGTAATAATATATCACAATATAATTTTTTTCTGTATTTTTGATCAAATAAATGCAGGCTTGATGAGCAGAAGAATCTTCTTTCAAAAACATTAAAAATAGTAATGTTTCCAAACTTTTGGCCTGTAGGCCTACTGTATATGGCATTTTTTAAATTTATTTGCCAAAATTAATAATGATATTTATTTACAGGTTTATTAAAAATAGCAAAGTTCACATTAAATCTGTATTGTAAAACGTGCTATAAAAGATAATGGGGACTTGACTTGAATGCTAGATGTAATGCTCTTGGTATTTGTGTTTAGGCTGTAATGTGTGTGTGTGTGTGTGTGTGTGTGTGTATATATATATATATATATATATATATGTGTATATATATATAGGCTAAATAATCATGAACACAATGACGGGGTGAAATGGGTTGTGATGCATGGGGCACCAGGTAAAATCTTGCCTAGGGCAGCAAATTGGTCAGGGCCGGCCCTGAGAACGTCGGTCTCCTCGGGTGTGAACCGCTCCTGGCAAATCCGCTGCCTGGCAAATCCGCCGCTATAATAGCAATCCGCCATGGAACAAGCGCGCCTGCTCTTAACCCTCTGGGGACCACAAACGCGCCCGCGCGTTTTGCTCGTTTTTTTTTTTTAGCAATGAAAATAAACACTAAATGCTCTGTTAATTTTGATCTTTCATTTTCGTGTAATACATCAATCGATCCTGTTCAGTTTCTATTTTTTTTCTGTATACTCACAATAAAAATAAAGTGTTTTGCTTTTTGACAAATAAAGAAAAATTAACATGATGCGATTTCTGCCTTCTCTCTGTCAGTAAACTCCCATTTGAAACGCGTTCGAAAATGATCTATAACTCCGCGAAAATTCAGTCAAACAGGCAAACAGACCCACGGGCATAAAGCTTGAGATCGCATCTTTTAAATGAAGTCATTTATATAAAAATTAAATATTCTCAGCTTCTGTAATCTGTATAAAAAGAGAGCGACTCCTGTCGAGCTCATTACGAGCTCATTCACAGTAATGTGACCACTCCCCGGAGAGCGCGTGCTATTCAAACGCAAATTCTGAGAACTATTTCAGAGCTGTGAAACGCCCACATCAGCTGTAAACAAAGCGCGTCGCGACTCCTCGCGAGTGAGACATTATAGCCTACCTTATGGAGAAAAGATTCCTCAGAACAGTGCTGATGAGGAGCAATATCTCCTGAAATGAGGAGCAGATTCCGCTGAGGAGTGAGGTAGGCTGTTTTCTTTTCTCACGTGTGGAATAACGTTATGGAATAACGTTAGTGTAGGCCTATGTAAACCGCAAAAAGATGAATCGCATTTCTATAATATTACTCGCCTTTCTGTGAGATGAATGAAGGGGACATATTTGTAAAGACTGTTTAGCCTAAATATGAATCGCGCGTCTGTGTGTGAAAGAATAAACTGCTTTGCTATAGCCTACTGAGATGAGTAAAAATCGACTGGAATATGTTGAAATAAAATGTATTTGTATAAGCAACGTATTAAACTGCAAAAAAAATACTATTTTTGTCAAAAATAAATTCATAGACTAAGATGTTAGATGTTCCAATGTTGGCTATATTCAAACTAATGAATACATATGATAAAATGTAGGCCTATAATCTTTTTTTTTCTTTTTTTTACAAAGAAAGAGTACACTTGAAATATTGTTGAAATTGTAATTATTGTTGTAATTGTAACATTTTTAATAAAATAGCAAAACATATTTACAAGAGAGATGTAAGCGAAATCTTAAATGGTCAATATAAGTCTTCTTCTAAATACATCTTTTGTCCTTGCATTGTGGCTCAGTCAGTTTCACACCTGAGTGAATGGCTCATTATGCAGAGTGGGTGGGACATTCATAATCTAAGGTGTAAACTACTCCTCCCCCTCGCATATTGGCTTTCCAAGCAAAACCTGTTTTACACCATTTAAATCAATGTATTTTTTTTGTGAACGATAAAGCAAGACTATTTTTACATCATTTTGAAGCTAGAACTCAAAGGGACAACATCCATTAGTCAAAAGTCTTGTGGACACATATTTAATATGTGTTTTGTGGTCTTAATTCAGCAACTTTCATTTGAATTTTTTCCAATAACCATGCATAAACATTATTCTCTTAAAAATACAAACATCTACATACACGTTGCTCGCATATTATGGTAGCCCTGTTTGTGCTATATAGAGTGAATTTACACCTTTGCCATTAACATGTTTATAAATAACTGAAAAAAGCACAAATGTCAGGGCATGTCAGAACATCTCAAGGACCCCAAAAACAGCTTGGTCCCCAGAGGGTTAAAGGGAATGTGAGATGTCGCTCTGATTGGTTTATTTCACGTTACGCCCAAACCACACCTATGAATAATGAAGCTACTTCAGACCAACCCATTTTAGATTTGCATCGGGCGTAAGAGTCATTTATCCCGCCGGTATAATAGCAACAGCGCCTGAGATCCGCCCACAAAGTTACTTGCGTTTCGCGCTTGGTACTTGCGTTTCAGATCGTTAAAATATGGCCCTTAATTTTAATTGTCAACTTTAACTTTGCAACTACATATCAACTACGAGTCATTAGAGTATTAGTTGACTGTCTGCTTAATATCTGCTAACACTTTATTTTGTTTGTCTCTCAACAGACATTCTACTGACTATAAGTGACTTTGCAAGTACGTCAACTTATTCTACTTGCTGTAACCCAAACCTAGCAGTCTACTAATACTCTAATAAGAGTTATTTGGCATGTAGTTGCAAATTAATGAGGGTTAGTTGACAAGTAATTGCAAAGTTACTTATAGTTAGTAGAATGTCTAAAGTAGACTCGAAATTAAGTGTAACCAAAGATTTCCCAACACAGAATTTGCATCCGGTTCAGTTGGTAATGCGAATTCACCATTTTGACAAACAGAAAGTTGCTTGGTTTGAAAGTGGCTTCTGTGTGAGGTGTGCTTCGTACATCGTTGTCATTACGCTAATGTAACCACACCTTAACAGTTAAAGTTAGCACAGAGTGTACTGAACACTCTAGTTTAACTTGCTTCTACCTGACTAGTTGGCCATTCTAAGCCTTCCTCAAAATGGAGTAACATATAATATAAAAGGTGTGCATAAAATCTCTTTTACTGTTCCCTTATGCAATACATTATAGCTGCAAACAACCTCCTAAGCAAGCTGATATAAAAACTGTATTGTTTATTCATGAGGTGTTCCCTGCTATCAACTATTCATCATGATAACTGTCACCGCACACAAGACAAAAGGTAGAAAATGATGATTATTGCAAACGAAGGCTTTACACCCTCAGCATGGAAGGTATTTGTTGTTGAAATTCAGGGCTGTTGCCCTTCATATGAGCATGGATAAATGTGTCTGCATTATATTTATTGTGAGGAAAGGGACATATTCAGGTTAACCAGCTAACATGCTTGTTGGCATAAAATAGTTTTGATCTCATTCACAGTTTGAGAGAGATAGATCCTGATGGATGTATCCGAATGACTCGTTTTCGTCTCTATATGATAAAGGGCTTCACCCTGAAGGTATATACTGTAATTCCTCATGCCCTGGAGAATATATTCAGACACAATTACAGTTCGTTTTCAATTACTTGTACACAGCAGGTTTTGTGGAAGGCTGAGAGTGTTTTCATGTCTTGTATTTGCTCAGTAATCAGAAACAGATCTTAACAACCTGCATATGGACACCTCCATCCTCAGCAATTATTGATTTGATGAAATGCAATACATCCAGTGCCCTAATTAGAATCTATTATTGCCCACCTGAGCTTTACACACTTAAAGAAATCACCCATTTTTGTACCTGCTCCTTGTGTTCATGACATGTGGGTATAATGAGACAGATTTTATTTTATTTTAAACCATTTGACTTAATGGGTCAATGATTTGTTTGCATTATCACTAAAAATGTTCCTGGATGTTCCCTTTGGCATTTTACATGCTTTGTTTTAAGAAATACTAAAATATCATTATCTATGATAAATATGAATACATTTAATTTTGTAATTTATTTTTACATTTGCTGCATTTCTTTTTTTGTGTTTTTATAGCAACAATGGCTGAGTGCTTAGTGGCCAAGAGTATGAAGCGTATTGTTTTGTGTCGTTTTTGTGTTGTGTTTATGTCTTGTTCTTGAGTGCTTTTTGTCTCTGTTTGTAGTGAAGGCTCTGGTAAAGAGATGCTGCCGTTTCAAAAACATCTGCAGTCTCATAGGCTCTCCAGTCCTAGTCTGGGGTCCCTATCGTCCTCTTCTCTGCTTTGTCTCGAGGAAACAATGAGCTCCAATAGGACGCAGATGAATGGAGAGAATAGCTCTTGCAGTGCACATACAAAACCCAAAGCCTGCTGCTATTTCTTTAAACAGTGAAGTTCATCCCCACCATGACACAGAGCTGCTGAGATTTGTCTGCTGTACTGTAGGGACGATCAGACACACAAGTGACAATCATAATCAGCCATTTATTTATTTATTGTCGTTGATGTCGCCTGCAAGGATCTAATTAGATTTTAATTAGAGGATAAAGATAATGCATCTGTATTTGGGTGCACTGAGAGCTGCCTCTCCGTTTCAATGACAGCGCCCCAAGAATTTGTCTGTACAAACGTGGACTGAATTTGAATCGAGTTGAACTGAATGTGAACTGGATGTGAACCCTGCCAATGCCACACTGTTCACTAGTGCAAACTCTCTGTCTCTCTAGACACGGGACACGTTGTGCCGGGGAGGTGGCGGCCGCAGCAAACAATGGTGTCTGTGGAGTGGGTGTGGCCTACAATGCCAAAATTGGAGGTGAGTGAAGAATGATTGGCGGTTAGACTTTTGCATATGGTAATAAGATCAATCAAAGAGGTCATGCATTATAACTATCCAAGCACTCTCTCATTTCCTGCCCCCTCTGTGCATCTGTCATCACGCTTCTCTGGACTAATCTAAAACGCTTTATCTTTCAATTATAAAACACATCTATTAAGGTGAAATATCTTTGAAATATTCTGGTCACATTGAGCGCCAGACATCGCTGTAGGCGCACACAAATTCCATATCTCTTGTTTTAATAGTCTTTGTAGGAAAATATTTTTCCATCTAGATGAGGGTGATTACGGCAGAGGGTATTGCCTGAGCCCGCATGTAATTTCTGTGTTCTTGTGTGTGTATCTTTGTAATAAGAGAGTAAGTGTGTGTGTGTGTGTGTGTGTGTAAAGAGAGCAGATGTTGCTGATCTCTAATTGGCCGCTGGGCCGTGTGTGGGGGTGCGTGAAGTGTCTGAATCCTGTTGCTAGGATTATTATTAATCAAATAAATAGCCACAGAATCATTCTTATTAATTAGATGCTCTCTCCCATCTTACATCATGTTCTAGCAGGACACCACACTGCAACAAGCAATTAATCTCAGACTAAAGAAGTCAGACTTTTGAAAATTAAATTTTCAAAAAAAATCTTTTAACTTAATTAACATTTTTGCAATGAATTTGTTTTATACATTTTTTCTCACGTTAGCCTCATAGCATAATTGCCTAAGTCGTATTTAAAAAAAAAATTACTTAGGCAATTATGCTATTAGTATATATATATATATATATATATATATATATATATATATATATATATTTTTTTTTTTTTTTTTAAGGGGTTCATCACAAGTGAATCATCATATTTGTGGGTCCTTGGCATCAGAAAGTTTAAAAACCTCAGTCAAGTCCCAAAATATTCTGGTCGGCTGTGGTTTTGTCTTTATACAGCATGTTCGCTTTCAGTGCCAATAAAAAAAATTGTGCTGGAAACTTGTTCAACTTCCTAATTTGCTTTTCATTTTCTTTTCCAAATATCCATCACATTTACAGACAGTACATTTTTACAAAACCCATTTTTCCCTTCTCTCTGGTTTCTACATTAACGTGCTTTCTGTCCGCCTGTGTTCTGCATGCAGGTGTGCGGATGTTGGACGGAGAGGTAACAGATGTTGTGGAGGCTCAGTCTCTGAGCTTGAACTCCCAGCACATCCACATTTACAGTGCCAGCTGGGGCCCTGAGGATGATGGGAAGACAGTGGATGGCCCTGCCAAACTGGCCAAAGAAGCTTTCCTGCAGGGGGTCACCGAGGTCAGATTTTACCACTGGAGGTCACCTGGTCATAGTACTGTTAGTTGCTAGTTGGCGTTTCTGCCACTGGAAGCCTTATCATTGTTGGTGGATTGCATAACTGGCCATAGCTTTTGAAAATCTGATTACAAATGAGATGTATTGCCAATAACAGAAAGATTTCCTTTTATTTTTACAATAATTCCTTCCTGCTAAAAAGTGTTTGTATATCAGTGCGTAATACGTTATAAATGCTGAAATTTTCTGTCTTATCTATTATTTTTTTATATCTGCATGTGGGCAGAAACAAGTCCTCTCAACTATCTGATAGGAAACACATTGATGCTAATTTGCATAAATTTAAACTTTTCTCAATTTTGTCACTAGACACACATACAAATCACTCATGTCACTAGAAATCACCAAATCTCATTGAAAATGAATGACTTTCATTCGCAGTGTCGCCTCAAGTCAGTGTCAGCATGAATGCTCATGTCAGGTCATCCAAGCAGATTTTAGATCCGTTAAATGTGTCACAGCTGCCATCGGCTTCGAGGACAGAGGAACTGGGCTGGACGGGGTGAGCTGTTGAAGATGTCATCGCCTGTTTAAATGCTTTTACAGAGAGAGAATTGAGAAGGATTGTAGAAGCACAAACACACGGTTATAGAGAATACTTTATTTAGGGAGATTTCTGTGATCTTGGCAGGAGATGAGCATTTGTTTTCTGTTTTCGTTTTTGATATGTTAATTCTTTCTTGTGTGCCACACATACCATTATCCCTTGTGAGTTTATACTTTGATAGAATTTCAGCATACACAACGTTGCACTATGAATATGAAAATCAATTTGTTTTATCCATGATAAAACAAGATGGCTGTCTTTTTCCATTTTTCTACTGTTTTGTAGTGTTTTAAAAGGCAAACACTACTGTTAATTTTGCTCATACACTACCATTTGTGGGTCGTTAAGACTTTCAAATCTTTCTAAAAGAAGTCTTATGCTCACCAGTGCTGCATTTATTTGATTAAAAATACATAATTTTCTATTTTAATATATATTATATTGTAATATAATATATTGATGTAATTTATTCCTGTGAAATCATTATAATATGCTGATTTGATGTTCAAGAATCATTTCTCATTATCAATGTTAAAAATGTGCGGTTTAATAATTTTGTAGTAATCGTGATAAATTTTTTCAGGATTTTGAATGAATAGAAAGTTCAAAAGAACAGCGTTTATTTGAAATAGACTTTTTTTTTCTAACATAGTCTTTGGAATGTCTTTACTGTCACTTTTGATCAATTTAATATGTCTTTGCTATAAAAGTATTAACATCTTTCAAAAGAAGTATTTCAGACCCCAAACTTTTGAACAGTAGTGTATGTGCGAGAATGGATATAATCAAACCCCTAAATTTCAGCGAATCACACACCATTTGTGCTACCGACAGGAATGATGCCTCAAATCGTGCAGCTTACAGAGAAGAGGCTATTACTGAGCGCTATTACTTTTCTATGCAATCAGACTTGTGATTTTGCCCGGGGGATGATAAAACAAGTGAAAAAAAAACAATTGAAAGAGATACTTGAGCCAGATGTGTAAGTCTAGATCTTGCTTGTTCATTACAATATTATGTTTATTCCACTACCTTTTATAAACCTTGTGCTATCAAGTGTTTTAAAGCATATGCTCAGAATCTCTTTAGGCAGAATTTCACGGCAGCATTAATGAAAATTCGCACATCTTCACCTCGTGAGTGTTGACGCATTCTAACAGCTTGCGTTATCTTCGAAGTAATTTAGTAAAATATATTAAATGGAATTAAATCCAAACCACCTGCCTTTGTCTCGCTCTGCAGAAAGTATGAGATTTGATGCAGCGAGAATAGAGCGTGTCGTGTTTGACAGGCAAAGGATCTGACCTTTTTAGGACGGCTGCCCGCTGCGAGTGCCGCTTCTGTTTCATCCCGAACGTGTCCTTGGTAATCACAGACAAGCTTTTGTCGGAGCGCTACAAAAAGATTTTATCTTTTGTTTCGTCTGTGAGAATAATGGCACTATGAAACAGCCGTGCAGAATGAGTTTGACTGCTGTTAATTTTAGTGGTGTTTAAAACTGATTTCCCCCTCTAGTAATTTACTCAAATTATGCATCATATAAACATCTGCCTCAGCGCAGTGACTCGCTTTTTATTTCTCTGCACTACCGTTTTTTTATCCCCAATTTTTTCATTCTTAGAATTGTGCCTCTGAATATTTTGAAAAAAATTGCGGCATCTCAAATAAACAAACAAACAACCCATTTATTGCCACAATAATCCTGAGTCAGTCAGCTGTAAACATTACCCATATGGACTGCAGAAGATTAGAAACAGAAACTTTAATCAAATTCTGCTGACGTGCTTGACTGCAGCGAGAGAGGAGACTAATATATGGGAAAAGAAAAGTGGAGCTTTGTCAGCTGTCCAGCCAAAATTACTAAAGCATTAAATACAGCAGATTTCAGAGGTCACAGTATTGGTTCTAAATTAATCATGACAGCCATAATTGGCTCGTTCAATTGGATTTTTGTGGGCTATTGTAATAGAGATGAGGCCTGTATGCACAGACATTAATGGACACTACACAGATGTTTGATTCATAAATACATTTGTCTCACATACCCAGACATTTGATTTGCATAAAAACTATCAGCAGCTTATTACGGCCAAGAATCACCCACTTACATTTTTTTAAAGATTTGATGCCACAGACCTCGCAAATCCTGTGATTATTTCTACCTTAGAATGTTTCTGTCAGCCCAGCAACTGTAAACTGCAGTTTGTTTTCCAGGCGGTAAAAACCTGTGCACCAAGTCTCAAAAGGCCGGCCAATCAGATTGGAACTGGCAGTTTTCAGTTGCCGCATGCCAATTATGTGAACTGACTGTGGGATGAGACTATAATACATTTAGACAGCAGGTGTCTGTCTCTATTTACGCTACTGTTCAAAAGTTTGTGGTCAGAAAGATTTTTTTTTTTAAAGAAATTAATACTTTTATTCAGCAAGGACACATTAAATTGATGAGTGAGAGTAAAGGCATTTAAGAAATGTTTCCTTTAGCAGCAAACCAGCATATTAGAAAGCTTTCTGAAGGTTCATGTGACTGAATACTGGAGTAATGATGCTGAAAATTCAGCGTTGCTAGATTTGCATAAATTATAATATTTCACAAAAGTGTTATTTTTACTGTATTTTTCATCAAATAAGTGTAGCCTTGGTGAGTAATAGAGATTTTTTTTTTTAAACATAAAAAAAAGAAGAAAAAAAAGCTTTTGAATGAACTATAGATTGGAAAGAGTGAATGACCAGGTTGAGTGCATCTGTTTTAGGGTCGAGGTGGGCTGGGCTCCATCTTCATGTGGGCATCGGGTAACGGAGGGCGAGAGCGGGACAGCTGCAACTGTGATGGATACACCAACAGTATCTACACGCTCTCCATCAGCAGCACCACGCAGTATGGCAATGTGCCGTGGTACAGCGAGGCCTGTTCCTCAACTCTTGCCACCACCTACAGCAGCGGAAACCTCAACGAGAAACAGATTGTATGTATTTAACACTCACGTTCATATGTGCAAACAAATTTTTGTAGTCACACATTAGACTAGAGTCATATAATAAACTCATTTTTCTTTGTATTTTCATACAGAAACAGAAATGCATCTTCTCACAGAAAATATTCTATTTTTATATTATATATATAGATGTATAAATATTATGATGAATTTAATAGTTATGAATATTACATTTAAATATTTTTTTGTGTTTTAAGCATGAACTTCAGTTTATAAAACAAATATATAATGTAATATTTAAATAAATGCTATTCTTGTGAGCTTTCTGTTCATCAAAGAATCTTGAAAAAAAATCATGATTTCCACAAAAATATTAAGCAGCACAACTGCTTTCAATACTGATAATAAGAAATATTTCTTGTGCTGCAAATGATTGATTTCTGAAATGAGAAATGAGGCATTTATATAGCGCTTCACTATGTACTGTTGTACACCCAAAGTGCTTTACAATCATATCAGGGGGTCTCCCCTAAACCACTACCAGTGTGCAGCATCCACTTGGATGTTGCGACGACAGCCACAGAACAACGGCGCCAGTGCGCTCAGCACACACCAGATAGGTGGAGAGGAGAGAGAGTGATAGAGCCACCTGAAAGCATGGGGATTATTATTTGGAGGCCATGATTGATAAAGGCCAATAGAGAGACTTTGTCCAGGACTCCAGGGTCTCGCCCCTACTCTTTGCCTTTGGATTTTTTATGACCACAGAGAGTCAGGATATCGGTTTAATATCTCAACCGAAGGACGGTGCGTATTACAGTATAGTGTCCCCATCCCTATACTGGGGCAATAGGACCCACACAGACCACAGGGTGAGCACCTCCTGCTGGCCTCACGAACACCTCTTCTAGCAGAACCTGGTTTTCCTAGAAGGTCTCCCATTCAGGTACTGACCAGGCTCAACCCTGCTTAGCTTCAGTGGGCAGTTGGTCTTGGGCTACAGGGTGATATGGCTGCTGGTTCTGAAGGATCATGTGAAACACATACACACTTTGCTACAATCACGTCTCATTAAAGGCACCATACATAGAATATATTCACATTTCAGCATTGCAGCATTTACATGTTAACAGCACACAGACAAACCTTCATTTCTTCACACAAATACTGCCATTCTCAGTTGTCAGCAGAACTGTAAATGTCAGAGAAACAACTTGTGTGTGCCAAATTTTCCACACGGTTTAAATGGCCACATCACGACTGTACATGGGGAAAGTGAGTGATGGAGTGCCGCCCTATTCAGCGTGCGGTGGAGTTGAAGTGTCAGGCGGTGAAATGATTTCCACATCTGCTGCTGTGATTTCCTGTGGGCTATATGAAAAAGAGCTCAAGAACACCATGCCCTAAGGAGGCAAAAAATCACTTTAGAGTAGCGTCTGAAAACTTCCCCATCACAGGTGCTGCTGCTGCATGCTGTACACATCTGCTTTTCTGTCCCCAGCGTGTCCTCCAAGAATGGAAATGAGAAAAGTGTGTCTGAAAAAGCAAAGAGAGAAAGAGCAGAGAAATTAGACCAAGTGAAAAAGCAAAAGACAAGAGACAGCAATTTTTGAATACCAAATATGCTGCATTGCAGAATCTTTGGATCTTATTTGCAAGTTTTGTTCTCGTTTTCAGTTACATACCATTGTCTTATCTGCATAAGCTGTATTTGAGAGTGTCTGAGTAGGCTTTTTAATTAGAGCACGTTAATTAGGCCAAAAGACGCCTATAAAAAGAAGTTCTAAAAGTCATCTTGATGGTCTTTGCCTTTGGATCATCTTGAGCATTTTTGCTCTTAGTTTGCACTGTGGAAGTGTTTTCTGCTAAATTTAGAAGTCTTTTCAGAAAAATCTGTCAAATACTCAAACTCGTGTTGTTTTGAAGAATTACCTAGTCACTCTTTTCTATATAATAAAAGTGTATGAGGACTGGAGATGTCAGTATCGATAAAGGCACCATAAAAGCGCTCCATATAGTTTAATATTTTAAGTCTTCTGTCATAAAATAGTCTTTGTTTGTTTTTTGTAAGTCTTTCAAGTCATAAAATAGCAGTTGTGTGAGGAACTGACCGATAGACAAGTTGTTATTCACTGAAAAATTCCCCTAGCTTTTCTTGGTTCTTACATTTGTGTGCTGTTCATTTGAATCAACTGATATTTTTAGTTACTTGGTTGATTCATTGATTAATGATTGATTTGTTCACCTAATTTGGAATGATCTAATTAAGACTTTAATTAAAAGATTTGAAACACTGATTCATGATTTATGAATGATTTGTTCAATTAAATTAGTATGATCCAGTTGAGTCAGTAATTTAAAAATCTGATTCTGAATGATTTGGTGGGGTCATTGATTCAAAGATCTGATTCATTGATCTATGATTGAATGATTTGTTCACTGGAATTTGAATGATGCGGTTGAATCATTAATTCAAAGACTTGGTTCAGTGATTCATAATTTGTGAATTTTGTTCATTGTAATTGGAATGATCTGTTTAAGTCATTGATTGAAAGATCTGATCAAAAGAACTAACTCAAAATATGACACATTTTAGATATTTTTAATGGACAAATAAATAGTATTTTTAAAAATAACTGCAATTTTTTTTTATGTTCCTTAATTTTATATAGCTAGCAAAATAAATATTGGATATTCAAACTGATAACGTGTGAACTTGGGTCTTTTTGACCAATTTAATTCCGTTCAATTCAAACTCACATTGAGGGGAAAATATGATTTCTTGTGCTGTGGGTAGTTATCCGAGCTCTGTTTGAATCTCTGATATGCTCATTCCTGTGAAAGTGATTTCAGACTCTCCAGGCAGGTCTATCTCTGCCAGCTCACTGAAGCTCATCTGAGATGTTTCTGGTGGCTTTAGAGTGTTTGTTTGCTTGATGTCAAGGCTGTCCCAGTATGTCTGACTGCGATAACTCCCTCTCTCCCTCTTCTGAGACCCCTGTTCCATTAGGATGACAAAGGTAATAACAGATTCGATTTAAAAATGGACGCAATCTTGCCGACAGCAGTGGGGTGGGATTTTATGTGTCTGTGTCTGTACATGTTTAAATCAGACTGAAAGGGACAGAGACAAATAAAACAATGATAAAAAACGAGTATGTGTGGGTGTCTGGCAGGTACTCACCTGTGTATGCTCTGATGGTTCTGTAGCCTCGGGCTGGACTCCCTCTCATCCTGACCGTTGTCAATCACACATGTCCCCATGTCTCCTACGGCATGATTAAAACCCCAAACCCTCAGGTGTTGAGGTGCCAGCTTATTAAGTCTCCCAAGCTGTCACACATCTCATCGAATGAGGTTTCTCCTTCCCTCTTGGACTTACATTGTTGTCAGGCACTTTGCAGGCGCCTCTGGCTGACAGACGCCCACACCAACACCTCATATATAGCTACAACCTATGTCCTTTCTGATAACTGGCCAATAACACATCTGACCTTTCCATCTAACTTTGTTTGTACAGGTGACGACGGACCTGAGGAAGAAGTGCACTGATTCGCACACGGGCACGTCCGCCTCGGCTCCCCTGGCCGCTGGAATCATCGCTCTCGCTCTGGAGGCCAAGTGAGTGATGACAACAATGACACCTGTCTCTACGGACAGACATACGCACACATGTTCTACCCACTCCTGTCCATCATTCCCCCTCATCGGTTAGACTTCATTACCCCATGCACATCATCTTCAGCTCTCTGACACACTCTGACATTGCCTTGACATTGCTCATCCAAAATAAAGAAGGAGAGATGGAAAGAGACGTGTGATGGCTGCCAATCTTCACTCCTCGTTCAGGGCCGATTGACCCCAAGGCACCTATACAACATCAAGTCATCATGCTCAATTAAAAGATCCTGCAGAGTATTTAATCCTGTATGCTGTGAGGCGGTAATAAGACATGGAATTCACGTCTCACACAAGCGTCGGGTTTCTTTGTCTTTTTTGTGTGTGGTGGAGTCTCAGGGCTCCTAGTTCGTACACAGTGTTTGTTTATGTGTGAGTTCGCCCCCTGCTGTTCAGGGCTGTAAACCCCGCTGGTGCTAGCTTTGACTGTGCTTTCCCCACAGTGAAAGAGACAGGAATGTTTTTGGATAATTTTTTTCTAAGGTCCTAGATTTCTATTCTCTTTCTGTCACAACTCTGCTCTTTTCATCGGGCAGAAGTCTTTGTGATGTCGCGCTGTAGGGGACTTTTGAACGTCTGTGTGTAAGAAAGGCAGTCATACTCATTTTCCACTGAAATTGTGCTTGTGCCTGAGCCAACGCTTGGCCAGGGGATCTTTGAACCTGTCTCAGAGGTAATTTTGCATTTTAATTTGTAATATAACAAACATTAAAAAATCTATTATGTAAAATGTAAAATGTGTGTATACATAAATATATTTGGGGTCAGTAAGACTTTTTTGTTTTTGAAAGAAGTCTCTTATACCCACCAAGGCTGCATTTATTTGATTAAAATAAATACAGTAAAACGACAATATTGTGAAATAATATTAAGATTTGTATATATTTTAAAAAAAAATATTAATGCATTCCTTCGATAGCAAAGAATTTTAAGCATTATTACACCAGTCTTCAGTGTCACATGATCCTTCAGAAATCATTCTAATATGCAAATTTGATGAAGAAATTCATTCAGTGTTGAGGACATTTGTGCTGCTTCATATTTTTGTGGAAACCATGAATAATTGTTTTTCAGGATTTTTTTAATGAATAGAAAGTTTAAGAATATAATTTATTTAAAATAAAAATCTTTTGCAACATTCATTATAAATGTCTTACTGTCATTTTTGATCAATTTAATGCATCCTTGCTGAATAAAATATTAATTTCTTTAAAAAAATTCTTTCTGACCCCAGCCTTTTCAAATGTATTTGTTATATATATATATATATATATATATATATATATATATATATATATAGTATCATATGTTGTGTTTATATATATATATATATATATATATATATATATACAGAGACAGAAAGCAGGATTGGGGTGTCTGCCAAATAAATGCGTGTCTCAAAGCTTCTAATGTAATTTACTGTTTATTATAGGAGTGATCTAGTGCTGCTTTGCATAAGTCTAGCCGTATTGTTGTTGTTTATGAAACCTGTGAGTGGTGAGGGCATTCTTCCCCCTTTCCATTAATTTTCTGATTCCTGGTTTGAGTCCAGTATGTTTAAAGGCTCTGGCATGTTTTCCAGCACTGGCACTTCATCCATATAAAAGGGGTATCTGTTCAATATCTGTGCAAGTCCTTCTATGTACAACATGAGAATTTCAGTAGTCTGGCATCTATTAATCACTGAATGTAAATCACTGCATCTGTGCTGTGTCTTTGGGTTTATAAATTGTGCGTATGACATGAATTTACCCAAGAATTGACCTAAGTCATTTATTGTGAGGTCAAAAATATTGAAAGCTTATGAATTGGATCACCTTCTTCATAAATCACCCTGAAAACTATACGGATGCCAGAGCAGGATGTTTTTTTTTAATACTGTTCCCTTTCATCTTTACGCTAAATCCATTTCATTTGGGTGGAAATGGCTTTTCATGCAGGTATTTTTGTCAGTTGCAAACGTGGTTTGCCCAGAAATACCCTGTTGAGAAATAACAGGCTTTTCAACCTTGCCCATGGGGCGCACGAGTCCCAAAGCCGCTTGTTTCCACCATGTAGAGCTACAGCCGACAAAATGAATAAGCTGGAGTCGTGAACCAAGGAAAAACTGTTATAAATTGAATCTGATATTTGCTGCATTTTCAGGGAATACAATTTTGGGTCTTTAGTTGGGGGAGATAAAGGCCTCGTCTGCTGTTTAATTGCAAAATGATGCATGACCCCCAGGACGAAATATTTCCATTTGCAATTTTCTGTCTCGGGTAAAAGAAAAGCTTTAGTTATGTGTCTTTCAAAAAGACATCCTGTCACATCCAAGAGGGATAATTATGTGCAAATTATCTTTTGAATCTAAAAATAAATCTGTGGCCCTGCTGCCATGTAATGCTCATGCCGCTTTTCATTTTTTGTACGACATCCAGCATGAACCTGACATGGAGAGACATGCAGCATCTCGTAGTAAGAACCTCACGTCCTGCCCACCTAATAACCAACGACTGGAGGACCAATGGCGTGGGCCGATTAGGTAAATGACAATTCACGTGACCAATCAATTTAATTATTTATTCATTGGACATGTCTGACCTTGTTACTTTTTCCATCTCTCTGTCTCTCTCTATGTGGCAGTGAGCCATTCTTACGGCTATGGTCTGCTGGATGCAAGTGCCATGGTCGCTTTGGCCCAAAACTGGACCAGTATTGGGCCACAGCACAAATGTGTCATTAATATGCTGACCGAGCCCAGGTAATGACGGTCAAACACCTCATGCAGCACAGGCAATACATCAATACACCAGATAGGTAATGCCCACTAATGCTTGCTACCTGGGGAGACAGAGGTCACCTTTTAAGGACAGGCAAACTAGATTCTATTATATTATACTCATTATACAGTTGCTTGTGAGAGTGGAGTATAATTTCAGCTTCTTCTGTGTTGTAGGGACATAAGAAACCACCTGATCTTTAGCAGAAGTGTAGAGGCCTGTTCGGGGCAGCCGGACTTTGTGAGCTCTTTGGAGCACGTGCAGGCCAGACTCACCCTCTCCTATAACCACAGAGGAAACCTGGCTGTTCACCTCATCAGCCCACTGGGAACTCGTTCCACGCTACTGGCTCCACGGTAAACACACTCAGACACGCTATTAGCATATATACATTTGCATACACTGAAGTTCAAAAGTTTAGGGTTGGGAAGATTTTTAAGTTTGTTTTTTAAAGGGACTGTGTGTAGGAATTTCTCCCATCTAGTGGTGAAATTGTATTTTGCATTCAAACGTATAATGCTCTCCAGCGCCTCACTTTTTCAAATGCGCGTTGCATCTACGGTAGCCGTTATGTACTAAAAAGCTATGACAGGATGTCTTATAATAGTACTTCGAGTTTTTCCTCGGGTGAACAGGTTTGTTATTTAAAACAAACTGAAACTTGAAACAACGAAAATAAGAATGCTACAGTATGAATTACTGACTGTGAAAAACATTAACTATGGTAATTAGTAGTAATGCCTTCTTTACTCGTTATATTTTTTGAAGTACGTGCATTGTTAGATATCATCATCATCAGAGCCTTCTCTAACGTTACTTTACTCAATAGCTGCTATTCATCAAAGAGCCTGTTTAACTTTTAACTATAAATGTTCTACTGTCTGTCTATAAAGTACACAACCAAGCAATGAAAAAAAAGCTTGTAATTAAGACCGTAACATTGACTTACCTGTCGAGAAGAAAGCAGGCAACTTCAGGGTCTCTTTTGAAAGCTTTCTCCTGCATTAGCTATCCCGACATTAACCCTTGTTTTTGTAATCTCCAGTGACGTTTCCTTTTACGGTCTATTTTGGACTTTTTCGACGACGAGGACTCATCCTGTGACTCAGCATATGTATGAATGAACGGTGTATAAATAACCGTGCAGTGCAGGATTTTAAACTTGCCGCGGCAGTGACAAGCGCCTCTCACTGCTCTGCGCCTCCGCTTCTGCTGGCTTCAGTCACGTGACGCTGGTTCTGAACGAAAACGCGTTGTGGAAACGCGTTGGCCTAGTACTTTTTGTCCCTCTCTGCTATTATAGTTTTTCAAGATGGCGGAACTACATGGAAGCCTCCGTGGACCTACCCGTCCCATGTATATAAAGATAATAAATTCTTCGTTTACGAGGATTAGTCTGATCATTGGCATAGGTATTTGTACACCATTGAGGGCATATTTATTAATAAAAATATTGATTTTAGATAATAAAATACCTAAAAAGCTACACACAGTCCCTTTAAAGAAGTATTTTATGTTCACTAAGGCTGCATTTATTTGATCATAAATATATTAAAACAGTAACATTGTGCAATTATATTATAATTTCAAATAACTGTTTTTTTTTATTTTATGTAATTTAATTGTGCTGAATTTTCAGCATTACTTCAGTCTTCAGTGTCACATGATCCTCAAAAAATCACTCTAATTTGCTGATATTTGATTCTCAAGAAAATTGTTAATTGTTGAAAACTGATAACTGTTTTCAAAAAAATTTAGAAAGTTCAAAAGAACAGGATTGTTTAAATATATAAATATTTTGTAACAAACTTGAACTTGTAACTTGAATTTAATACATCCTTGCGGAATAAAAGACTTTTGAATGGTACTGTGTAATCATTGAACCGTAGCATGCATATAGACTCAACTAGAATCAACTATAAAATACACAACTACAAAATAAAATACATCTGATGCCCAAGAAAACACAATTACACACTTTTCTGGCCACATACAAACACAATTCACACCATTATCTTCATGACACATAATTATTTGTATTGTAAATACACACTCAATTCATCTTATTGACACATCTCAGATAGACTTGAACACACATAGAGATCTTCTTTCTCTTCTGTTTGTCTTCAGGCCTCAGGATAACTCAGCCGAAGGCTTCAATGACTGGGCGTTCATGACCACCCACTCCTGGGATGAGGACCCTCGGGGAGAATGGACCCTGGAGATCGAGAATGTGGCTGGACTTAATGACTATGGTACTGCAATAAGCTTTTTTTTATAATCAGTGTTTTTGTCTTGTTTTTTACTTCAAACATCCTTTAAAACAAGATCAAATGATGTGACAAAGGAAAATGGTTGGGAAGAAGATAAAATGCATTTCAGAGTATAAATCTTGAATTAAGTTTATTTTTCTTACCCCACTGGCAAATAGATTTTTCTAGTTTTAAAAAGAAATCTCACAAAATTTTGTTTGAATTATGCTTGAAAGAAAAAAAACAATTTGCCATTGGGATAAGAAAACATAAAATTAATTCAAGATAAATTCTCTGAATCTTGCATAAATTGCTTCTGAAGTATATCTATCTTATTCCAAGGAAGTTTAAGTACTTTTACTGCAAAACGAGAAAAAAAAGAATAAAAACACTGATTAAGAAAAGGATTCTTGTGCTGTGTGAATTCTATTTGGGTTTTTGTTGACGGTCACAGCTTCTTTAAAGTTCAAGGTCTTTTCCACAGGTGTTCTTTCTCAGTTCACACTCATCTTATATGGCACCGGCTCTAGTGCAACAGATCCGTCCATTTCCGATTACACCCGGCCTTCAAACAACAGCTGCAAAACCTTTGACACCCAGCAGATCTGCATTGGTAAGACACATGCCCTGGACCAAAGGGCATTCAAATAAACATACACAAGCTTTTATAGGTGAAGACATTCATGACCAGAAGGAAATATTTACACACAAACACAGCAATTCCCTTGGCAAAACAAGGGAATTAAAAAATGTTCATATGTCTCAGTATGACTACCCATTGTGCTTATGAATATTAATATTTGTTTATGAGTATAAATATTGCACTTCAGAGTGATGCCAGAGAGCTTTAAATTAAATAAACGGTGCATTATTAAAGAAGTCGTACACTCCTTCAGAGGGCAGTAAACAAACCTTAATTTTGTTAAATGAATATTGTATTATTTAAAGTTGCTGTGGAGATTTGATGGATTTCTCCATCATGGCCTCATATTGTGCCTGCAGTACTGCAGAGTGCTCAAGGACAAACTTTGCTAAAAAGTTATTTCACTCATTTTTCATAAGGTGTTCTCACTGTGACTGCAGGTACTACTGAATTTTACAAGGTCAATAATTTGTCCTATTAGGAAAATCAGCATAAATTGACCCTATTGACTTAAATAAATGTAGCCTACCTGGTCTTATTCCAAAAACAAATGCAAATACTGACGTGAATGTTTAGCTAATGTATTGAAAGTTTGCAGACCGTAGTATGTACTTACTGTGTCGTATTTAGTGGCAACAAATCATAATACTAAAGGGTGCAAAGTAAATTCCTTCAAATTTCTGCTTCATTGTTTTGACCAGGAAACTAGTTATAAATATGTTGACAGTTTAACTGAAGTTAACAGCCACCTTGGCAGTAGTTGAGCTGATAAGTTACCTAAATGGCCGCTATTTGCTTTCTGACACATTTCAGATCTCTGTGTGGTGTTAAAATTGCATAGCACAATATTTAACATGAATTAACAGTGAACACTCCATTTTTCATACATTGTATAGCATTGATGTTAATTTCTACATATACAAACGTGTGTGTGTGTGTTTTCACTCTTGCTATGAATATGGCTGGTGTAGCTGGCATGGCCTAAATTATTAACAAACAAACAAAAAAGTTAATGATAACTATTGCATTAACTAATGGTAACTAATGTAAAGTGTTACCAAAATGTTTATTTCCATATTCACTGTCATCACAACCTCTGAAACAACCATTTCTCTTCTGCTGACATAAACCAAGGCTGCATGAGTGGGGGAAAAATAATATTAACCAGTATCATAGCCCACAATCCTTTTTGTTTCTCACAAAAGTGTCACATTACAGAAGTAAAATATGTTTAAAATGCTATTTCGTGTTTTTTACAGATTCGTAACATCTGCGATTAAGCGTTCTTCTGATCTGTTTTCCAGAATGCAGCACGGGTTTCTCGCTTTTCTTGCAAGGCTGTGTGAAGTCCTGTCCTCCCGGCTTCAGCTCTGGGCTGCAGGTGCTTAACTTGTCGCTGGACAACTGGGTGGAGCACTCTACCGTACAAGCGTGCTTGCCCTGCCACCCGGCCTGTCTGACGTGCTTCGGGTCTGGGGAGAACGAGTGTCTTTCCTGTCCCCCCCACAGTCACTTAACGGTCACTTCTTGCTTGCACCAGAACCAGGTGCAGCGGAAATCCCCCAGCATTCCTGTGCTCCAGCACGAGGTGGATCCGAGCTCGGAGGAATCCTTGCGTGAACCTGGGCTGTCCTCGAGACTGCCGGTGCTGGTGGCAGTGCTCAGCTGTGCCTTCATCCTGGCCACTTTCGCAGCCGTTTTCGTGCTGCTTCAGTTGCACTCCGGAGCAGCCAGCGCCCCGTTCTGTCGGAGGACCAAACTGCCGGTGACGGACACAAGCGGAGGGGGGATACGAGTCGGCTTTGGGTTTGGACTCAGCCGGGGGAAAGTGTCGTACCGGGGAATCCCCACTGTGTGGGGGGACGAGGATACGGCGATGAACTCTGAGTCAGACAGCGAAGAGCTGGAGTATCACAGCGAAAAGACTGCCTTTATACGGACTCAGAGTGCCCTTTAACGCCCCATGTTGGGCATTTTTTGTACATCTGTCTTCCTCGTACTGGGATACAGAACTAGTCTGCACTACTTAGACTTATAGATCCACTGCGAGATGTTTGTGTGTGTGTGTGAGCGCGAGAGAGAATGCTATATATGAGCTATAATGTTGCAGTTGTGGTTTGACCCGAATGTCATTAAACCCAGGACATCTCCACTGCGCTGAATGATTCCCTTTATTTTCACTTTTATCTGTCCTAGTGGTCTGGCTCTATTGCCCTGAGATTTGAACCACTATAGAGGATCAATAACATCAGTGGGGTGTGTGTTTGTTTGCGTGCCACAGCGCGTAGATGTGTTTGTTGTGAGTGTGCAGGGTTTGAGTAAACTTTGAGCAGATTTTGTAACACGACAAGGGCTGTAATTTGTTCCAGTCAACTTTTTATTAAAAGTTCGGACTGTTTTATGCACAAAACTAATTGCACTTTCTGTAACTTCCATTACTCCATTGGCATCATTTGTGCGATAAGTCCTTGCATCCTGAAAATAAAGTCTGCGTTCTGCTCTCTCTGCTAGTCAAACGCAGCTCCGGGACATTTCCGCTGATTCGATCAGGGATGATTTAACTCTGCATAACTTCTGTTGCAATAGAAATGTTGCAACAACATCAGCAGAGTGAACCATAACATCATGGAATTAGATAACACACACAACCCTCTGCCTGCTAAGAGCCTCCGGCACGGATTCAGAACAGTGGGAATCATAGACAAACGATCGAAATGCTGAACTGAAACAGCTCTATGTGCAGAGATCTTATCTGTCAGTCAAGCTAGAGACAGCACCATCTCTCGGTAAAAAAACAAACAAAAAAACGTGAAAAACATCACATTTATGATTTTTTGTTAACTTTATTTTACAGTACTTTTTTTCTTTTTAGATCGTTTATGTTTGTTTTGTCTCTGAGGTAATTAGCTTGTTCTTTCTCAAATGGCTCAATGGATATTTATAGTGGGTTTTCAATATTAGTATTTGAGCAAAAAGAAAACTTTGTCCCAGAGGTTATTTTAATGATTTTCACACCAGATTTTGACTTCAAAACTCGTCTGCGCTAACACAGAGGAGCCTCAAGAGGAAATGTGTCATATATATATTTCTCAAAAGGTCAGTATCAGCCCTGAGATATGAATTCAACTCCTATTTGAGGAGCTCTTGCTGGGTTCTTTCATAATCATGTGACATTTGAGTCGTACAGAAATACAATTGCACTACAAACCCTACGATCCAACTGATCCAGAAAGCTAGTATACTACCTTCTAAGGCAGCTTGTTTACCGATTTGGAGAGCCACAAAGACATCCAAACTCATAATTAATTAAAATAGAGTTGACTAAGCATGCTGCTAAGCTAATGATGAAAATAATGAAATATGAAAAATGCACTCAAAAATGGGTAAAATAGCTCATTTATATTTAACTGTTTACTACTTGAAGGGCTAGTTCACCCAAAAATTTAAATTTGCCCTCATGTTGTTCCAAACCTGTATGAATTTCTTTCTTTCTGCTGAATACCAAAGAAGATATGAAGAGTTCAGATGTAAAAGCCTCTAAGTGCCATCTGAAAATTTATTCTAGAATGATCATTTTTATCAAGCTCGTATATTTAAGTTCAGTAATTTCACTTGATGACAATTAATAGGTAATCTTCATTGCCATTTAAGTGAAATTACTGAACTTAAATATACGAGCTTGATAAAAATGATCATTCTAGAAGACATTTTCGGATGGCTCTTAGAGGCTTTTGCATCTGAACTCTTCATATTTTGAAGAATGTCGCTGACCAAACAATTGATGTACCCTGTTGACTTCCATAATATTTTTTTTTCCATACTATGAAAGTCAATGGGGCTCATCAACTGTTTGGTTACCCATATTCTTCAAAATATCTTCTTTTATGTTCATCAGAAGAATGGTTCATTTTAACAAATCTATCAGCATTACATTAAAGCATTTAACATTTTTGTTGCTGCTGCCAATACTGCAATCATTAAATTAATTACAAACATCTGTTGCATTCATGTTTGATGCCATTTAAAAGTACTTGAATATCTGTTGAAATGTTTTTTTTTATTGATGCCAATTTGCCATAATTCACACGGATACATGCACCATAAGTCTAAATTAATAACACACACATTATGCACTTCGCTACGATGTGTGCAGTGGAGGATCATCAACATTTCATGTGTACTTTATAGGATGGCCTAAACTTTTTATGTTTCCATGAAGGCAGAGAAAAAACGTACACAGACTGTTTTTCAGTTAGATCTCAGTTAGATCTCTCAGGGAGGAGAGATCTAGTTTATGGAAATGGCACATTTAAAATGCTTTCCATAATTAGCTCAGCTGGGAGAGACAGGATCTCATATTCTGCGCTGAAAGCTTCTGCCTACTTGGCATTATAAGTGAGACTGAGGCTGCTACATACATACTAATTGAGCAATAAGACAGAAATATGGATGGTCCAGCTACTCTTCAGAGTGATGTCATGATGTTTCTCATCTTCACTGCTCTTCTAAAGGGAATATTGGAAATACATTTCTACCATGCTCAGCTCATTCCCATTGATTTGCCATCCAACCGCTAATGTAAAAAGCATGTCTTTGACTAATAGTACTAATAGTAAATTACTTATTTAAAACTCAGTTCCAAACCTGTGTTTTTAATTCTTATTGAGATGTTTTTAACAATGTTCACGCTGCTCTTTTTCATAGAATGAATACAAGAGCTGTCAAGCTCCAAAAATAACAAAGCATTATAAAACTGCTCTATGTTACTTGTGTGCTGTTTTCCAAGTCTTCTGAAACCATATTATATTTGTGTGTATAATAACGAGCTGGTAACTGTTATAACGAGACAAAGAAACTATATCAATGGATTTTCTTTTTTCTTTTTTTCAGCTGATGAATGAAAACATTGAGAGCCAATCAGAATCCAATCTAGAGTTTTAAAGCAGCAGACGACAAAACCACAGCATGCGTGGATAATATATAATTATCGTTCTTGGTGTGAACAGCCCTTTAAAAGGCACTTATAATAAAAGAACATTATCGTGCATTTGTGCGGACACTATATAGATATCATTAGTTAGATATAGACACTATATAGATATCATGGGCCTTGAGTCTCTTGCCGAAAAATCCTCTCGAATATCCTTTTCACTTTCACATTTTCAAAAATTGCGTTTGGTTACGAGACATGCAAGAACCGATTATTTTGCAGAGAACATGATTTTCAGTGGTTATAATATCTTAAATTTCTTTCTGTTCGCCTTAGAATGATTTAGAATACAGCGGAGGAGTCATATGATCTACTTTCTGGAGCTTTTTGGTCATTTTCACAGCTTGACAGTCCATGGTTACTGTACTTCATTGTATAGGAAAAGTGCAGCTTTGACATTCTTCTCATTTTGCGTTCCATCTGGGAAAGAAATCATATGGGTTTTAAACAACATGAGGGGGAGTATAAATGACATGATCTCTATCAGCGCCTCTCTCATTTTATTAAAGTCCTCTGTGGCGATATTGAGTTTTATTGCCGTCTCAGCCCTCAGACTTATTAAGAAGAATGGCCTCTTTCTCAAACGCCTGGGCTCAGAGAGCAAGTTGCCCTTTTAGCACAAAAACCCATCTGCTGTGGAGAAAACCGAATCTGGTCTCAACTGAGCATGAAAGGGCATCTAAAAAAATATATACAAAAAAAAAAAAAAGCCAGTCTGATTTCAGTAGACCTGTCAGCTTACTGAGAAGATGGTGGTATTTCCAGCTGTCTGGGAAATCAATACCCGATATCCCAGCTATCATGGAGGGTGTTTAGATATAAAAAGCAGCATCTCTTGTGAGCTTTTGTTAACTGTACTCAACATTTCACACCCCACGCCTCTCTTCCGCTCAAGCCACATTAAATGGCAGACAACTCCCTACTGCCCCCTGTCTGTGATTCAGAGCACAACAATTAAGCTTCTGGCAACAAAGGGAAACAAATGCGAAATATCACTTCAAAATGTGCACAACCACTTTTTTTTTATCATGTGTGATCTTTATTAAACGTCCACTTTAATATCTTTGCATTTCAATCCACTTTAATTTCTTAAGAAAGAAAATGAAAACAAAGTCTTTTCCATCTCAGAACATACAACAGAAATAAAAGACATTAACAAAGACATGTTATCTGTCAGATCGGAAAGCGTATGCACAGGAAAAACAAGCATGGCAGTGAAATGCACAGACAGCGAATTTGAATCAGATGAGACCGAATTACAGAAGGGAGAACATTCAGGAATAGCAAACACGCCCCGCGTTGGGCGCCAGAATCTGTTCCAAAGCAATCGGACAGACGTTTGGCACTCCATACTCGGAGTTCCTCCTGAGAGGAATTATAGGACGCTTTTCTGGAACTTGATTAGCTGGAGAAGACGGCTGATGGTCTGACTGATGTAAATGGACGTGGGCGTACAGAGAGATAATCAGGCGAGGAGTTGAAAGTCAGAGAAGTGAGAATATTTTTCTGTAATTTAAATCAGAGACAGTACAGATTTTCCTGGGTCAGACAGACAGGATAGGAGAAGCGATACACGAGACGACACAAAAGGTTGACAGACAGCATTTTCATGTTCAAAATTGTCAGATTCGAGCAAACCGAGGTGACAGACAAAAGCCAGAAGGGACGACTGAGATGGCTCTGCTACACATTACAGATGGGTTTCCTACAGCGAGATAAGGCCTAAATGCATTTTCATGGGGGAAATTGGCTAAATCTGACCACGGGAACCCGTTGCTACCCGCACTGGTACCTTTACCTGAAAGTATTGTGAGAAGGTATATCAAGCAAATATACTGAGTCAGCTCTCATCATGCGATTTGAGCAATGACCTATTAAAGAAACAAAAACAATGAAGGAGCTGTCTGAAGACCTGACCGCTGCTGGGTCGTGGACGTCTTCTGCTGTCAGCGAAGTGTTGCGAGCCGCCCTGAAAGAAAGAGCTGTAAATGCCGCGTCTGTTACAGCACTGACAGCCTTCGCAGGCCGAGCGTGGTGATTGACATTCATAGAAAAAAATTAAAAACATGTGGCCGTCGAGCGTAGGCAGAACTGTCCACAGTAGAGCTAAAGAAATAAAGAACTGCGTGAGCTCAAACGACAATGACACGGATTCAAGCGTAGTTAGCTTCCAAGGCTTTATGAGTAAAAAACAAATAAAATGGAGAAATAAAACAGCAAGAGAAGCTTCACATATTGCACTGAGTCCCACAATTTTGTATAGATTCAGGTGTGAATGTAGCTTTTGAGATATTTACATACAGTACGAACTAATAAAAAGATTGTGAAACGGTCAGCGGTTCCAGCCAAAGACAAAAGGGGGAAAAAAAAAACAATACGACGGCTGAAAACAATGGTCGGCACTGCTGGAATAAAAAGAAGTTGATCAATTAGTGTTCTGCCTACTATAATCTGATTTTTTTTTTAAAACAATCATGGACATTCTTATCTCAGCAAACTCTACCAAATATGACTTTGGCTGGAACGCTCTCCTCCTCAAGTTTTTTCCCCCCATTTTGAGGGTATAGTTAGCGCCTTCGTGTTGATTCAGATACGTTAAGTCTGGATAAACGATCTCCGAAAGAGTCCTCTGCTCATCCAGCTGTGGTTCTCTGCTTTAGCACAGGTTCCGAGGGTCCACACGGAGAGCCCGGTTCTGGTGCAACACACCACTCTAGCACAGCTTGAGCTTGTAGGCGGAGATCTCCATTGGCTCCAGATTGATGGAGGAGTCGTTGGAGAGCGGAGGCTGAGAGTGCATTAGAGACAGAGACATGGGCTGCAGGAGCTGGAGATCCAGCCCACGGAACAGCCCAGAAATGGAGAGCTAGGAAGAAAGATCAGAGACTCAGATTCTAGAAGACTAAAAATAGCCTTTATCAGACCTACATGCATCCACACACTATGTATATTTATGTGTGTTTGCTCATTATTTTCTTTTTAGGTAAACTAGTTTTGTCTGTAAGGACACTGACCTGGCCTTGTGTGGTGGAGCAGTTGAAACCAGGGTTCTGGGCCTGCAGACCACAGTCCAAGCCCAGTCGGTGGAGGAGCAGAGCCGTATGAGGAGATGGAGAGTGAGCGTCCTGCTGAAAAAATTAAACGATATGAAATAAATGTTGATTAAAATAAATCTCCCACAATAAATCCACAAGATCTCAAACACTTAAAATGTGACTTTTATTTTCTCCTTCTCATTATGAACTCAAGTCCTCATCAGTTGCTCAGCGGGTGAAATCAATACGGACACACTTTTTTTTCCTCCCAGGATTCTCATTTACCGGGTTTTGGATGCTCCTGAGGTTCAGCAGGTGGAAGTCGCAGGGCAGGGTGCCAGCCAATGGAGCGAATGTACGCATGGGTGGCACGCCATGTTTCCTGGGCAACACAGGCAGTGCCAGCACCTCGTGGTTCAGGATGGTGGAGGTCATGTGACTGAGCAGCGACGGGAAGCTGACTGGTCTACTGTCCACCGGCTGGAAGACACAGACATGCATCAGGAAACACACAAGTAAAACAACCTGATGAAAGTGCACTTACCTTCACATGACACACACTATAACCGCAAAAAGAATTTGGACATGTTTTGGGGTCACTGTATGAGATCAGATTCTCAATTCAGATTCTGCCTCTATATTCTACGGTGACCGGGAGGGGACATGTTCGGTTCACTTAGTTTTGTCATGGCCACAACATATAAACTTGTGGGACCGTGATATTAAGTCGTGGGAACGTCATAATATCTCGCGGGCACGAGATCGCATGTTGAGGGAACGACATCCGTTTCTCATGGCTACGAGTTTTATAACGTGGGAACCGAATCTTCACACGCGACACAGGCTCCTCCTTTTACCCCGGTCATGATTTACTTTGTTATTTGTTCATTTAAGTTTCTCATAATTTGTTTTTATTTATTGCCTTAAACGGGACTTTATTCGTGACCCGAGTATTTCATTCAAGCCAGCAAATTTCCGCCGAAAAAGCCCATTCAACTTAAGAATGTGCTTCAGGTGTCTTTCACTTATAACGTACCCATGTCTTAATGCCAGAGACCGCACTATATCTTTATATGACATTCCTAATTCAAAGTAAAATGTTATTTCATCAGTCGTCTCCATCTCCGACTGCTGTATATGGTTACAGTATTGACTGGTGTGGTTCCCTCAACATAACTCGTGGCCACGAGAAATATGTCGTTCTCTCAAAATATGAAGTCGTGACCATGAGAAAAATATATCTCTTTGAATGTGTGAGACTTCTGATTCATTAGCCACTATAGGTAAGTAACTAGAAGAATAACAAAGTGCAGTAACGATAGATCTATACATTTACATACCAGTGTTCATGATTATGATAATGAATTCGGTTTACAATATCAACCAGCATAACTGACAGTTTTTCTACAAGTAAAATATCTGGAAGCGAATGACTCCAGAAGCCAAAGTGCCAGTTGCCTCGCCCACTCTTACGTTATAAAATAAGGTGAAAAAAAGGTTTGGGGGCTCAGTGGTAGAGATAGCAGACAGGCAACGACCTTTGGCCTCTTAATCCAGGTGGAAACCTGTCGCTTGTTGCTATGGTAACAAGCTGAACTAGGGCTCTCAAAACTGCTACACAGTACTACTCTCCACCACTGCAGTAATGTTACCTCTTCCTGGTCGTCTCCTAAAATACCTGCAATGATTTTGTTTATCATGTTGGTGACTTTGGCATAGGAGCCAGCAGGCTGCATGCATGAGGAGAGAAAGACATGATGATAAGTGATAGACAGACAGGAACAAAAAACAAAAAGAGGTTGTGAAATCAATGAGGAGGGCTGTAATGAAAAGAAACACAAGAAGGAGCTTTGTTAAATCCCCTATTTTATTATCCAATATCACTATATTATTTATAATCTTTCAGGCGACAGCATGATTTGAATGAAAAAGTATATCATTAAAATCAATTCGAGCTGGCGTGTAAAAACTCTAAAGCCCATTAACTATTATTACACACTTGCCAGCTTTTAGACACTAGTCTCAGAACCATACTGTCCCTGGAGCCTTCTCAAAGCTCTCATGAGTAACGATAGAGAGCCCCCTACAGGCCACTGAGTGACATTAGGGTTTATATACTGCTCACACTGATACAGGACATGCAGGACATTTGGTATGCATAACAGTGTCTCTCTTGTGAAGCCGAAATTGCAGGCTCCAATCAGATTGATCATCTGCTACACGACTCGTGCCAGTCAGAGCGCACAGGGTTTTATCAGACAGCCAGGAAATAAAACTGGATTAAAAAGGTATTGGGCTGCACTTCTGAGAAAGAACCAATCATGGTTTGTCACATCTAATACTAATACAGATTCTAATCTGATATAATCAGAAAAATCTAATACAGATTTTTTTTTTTAAATCTATAGAGTTATTATTAGTAGTAGTAGTAGTAGTAGTAGTATTGAAAAAAACATGTAATAAGACATGCCTCTACCCACAAAAATATTTTTTACTTTAAAGGTGCTCTAAGCGATGTCACGTTTTTAAGGCCAAAACATTTTTTGTCACATACAGCAAACATCTCCTCACTATCCGCTAGCTGCCTGTCCCCTGAACACACTGTAAAAAAACGCGGTCTCTGTAGACAGCCCAGGCTCCACAAACGGCAACAAAAACAAACTGGCCCAGCCTGGACCACGAAACATAACAGTGTTCCAGCCAATAACCGACAAGAATGATTTGGGGTGGGGGTTGGGGGTTAGTGCGCGTGCACATGAAGGGGGGTGTGGGGAGTGGAGGAGAGAGAAGCATGAAGAGGGAAGTTAGCTAGAGGAGAGATGTCCTAGACAACGACTAACGTTAAAGCCACACCGCGGAACTTTTGCGGGCGCTAGGGGCGCTAGACCTGTAACTTTCACGTCTAGCGCCCCTAGAGGCCACAAGCGCCGCAGCACTGTCGCAAAAGTCTGCTCCATGAGTATATCAGAGCCTATGGTCACGTGATGGCCGTAAAGCGATACGTTCTCCAGGTCACATGACCTGGCCAACGACGGTCCGTCTTCTCCAAACTTACATAGGCGGTATTTCAAGAGGGCAGCCCCGCTCGGAGCATTAATAGTGTCAAACGCTGTATATTGGCCTGAGGAATCATTTAAAATAACTCGTATGCGTCAACTCTTTAGGTCACAAAGTCCGCGGTGTGGCTTTAAAAATGTATATTCTTGAGAATTTTGATATGGCTGACACATGACCAAAGAGATGACGTTCCGATGAACAAATAGCAAAGTACAGGGAAAAGGAGAAGGAACGCACAAAGTCCCAAATTTACATCAGAAAAGTGTTCAAAAGGTGGCGAGAACTCCAATCCGAAATTCAGGTGGCTCTGTTTTTGCTGGACAGGTGGGTAAATCCAGTTTGTTTTTTCTAAAAGGTTCATGACTGTTTCAGGAAGCACAGAAGGGAGGGGGAGGGGAGGGGGGGGGGGGGGGGGGGGGGGGGGGGATGAGGAGGAGGGAGGGTCGAGCTAGTCTCCGTTTTGTTTGACAATACTTTGAACATCAACAAGAAGTGACGTCACCCAACATCGCTTAGAGCACCTTTAAAAGAAGATCTTTTCATTTTAACTTGTTTTAATTTAATTTATATTGTGTGATAGGCTGCTTTACATGTCTGTCAGGCAATCTCTTCCCCTAAGTAGGTGGAAATAAGCGTGTACTAACCTAAAGTCTGGGGAAGAACTAGTCATGGATTTTGTCATATAATTTCATTCAAACATATTTCATTTAATTTGAGGTACTAAGTACCAAGTAAACTGTGTTCAGTTTTTTTATGTAATTTTAAATTATTATCATTACAGATTATTATTACAGAAGAATCTTAAAGGTGCTGTATGTAATACAGTCATTTTTTGGACCGAACTAAAGCACAAAAATACCATGATATGTTTGCTGAGATTTAGGAAACATGTTAAGTTCACTTGTTTCTCCAAAAAAAAAAAAAACAACAACAATGCTACAGTCAGTTATTCTAATTTGAAATGTGCGTTTCGTGTCGGGATGTCTAATTGTTTTGGTCTCTGAGATCCCGCCCACTGACAATTTACCCAATAGTATTTAAACACCCTGGGTTGCCATTTGATGGAAAACACAGCGTATTGTAGCCATGGATGCCAGCAAACGAACCAAGTCAGAGATCGCATATTATACCTGACTAAAAAGCCTCGGCATGCATCTAAAAAGCTCTATGTCCAGAGGCATATTAAAACGCGGCTAAGTCAAATCATCAACTTACAGCGTAAAGCTCGTCACCTTGTATTGTCAACTGCGCTCGTTCTTGTTGCGTGTCCTCAATGTGGCAACCCGCGTGAGCAACGAGTCTAAGGAGGGGGGCGGGAGGATTTGGACTCCAGTACTCAGTTCAACCACTAGCTCTCAATATTACATACTGCACCTTTAAATGTAATTTTAATTTGTGTGACTAGATTAGTTCATGCTTATTCTGACCAAGAACCGCCAAATGATTGACATGTAAAAGTTTGAGTTTGACTGGTTTAGTTCATTCATGTGCTTGTGCAATCAGAACTCACATCTTCACTGCTGCTCCTCTTCTCCAGCAGAAGGCGGAAGCAGTTGGCCGTTCGTTTGTTGTCCTTCAGGCCCTGCCCTAGACCCCTGTTATCATCTTGCATCAGTCTGCGGTCTAGGATCACCTCCAGCTGACCTGTAGAAGATGGAAAGAGCATAAAAGGGAAAGATGAAGAGGTAGAGGAGGATAATAGGATAGAGGGAGGCAAAGCATTAGACAGTACACTCACTTCATCTTCATTATTGGATACATTGCATCAAATCAATATAGAACCTGAGCGCTGTCCCACTGTTAGTGTTTTCCACCTTCCTGCTGTCTCAGTCCCTAATTCATGTTCCATTCTGCTAAGAACTCACTGCTACGGACCTAAAAAGTACCGGTACTTCGCTACTAGGTCGATACTCAATTGAAAACAGCATAATGAGGCAAGTTTTTCAACAGTATTGGCAGCTCTGCAAGTTGGGCAAATATACAAAAGTTGGGCTACATGCTGTCATTTTAAAGTTTATGTGAATAATATCCAATTAAAGTGGTGTGTTCATTAGTTTTTGCACCAGGGCTTGACATAAACATCCGCCAAATGCAGGTGGATTTCAGCAGTGGCGTGTAACGCAGTCATTCCTACTAGCCAGTTTGGCGGGTTGAAATTTATAAAGCCTATAATATATACATTTTTCAATTGTAGTCTTTTATTAAAAAAAGCATCTGATATAATAAACTAAATGCAATGTAATTTTGTCAAAAATATAGATTTTTCAATACATATCGATACTGAAATATCTTCCAATACTCATTTTCCGCAGAACAGATACACGATACCAGCTGCTCTTGCTCACTCTCTCTCATCTCTCTGACAGCGAGTGACACACAAACCCTCCTCTCCTAAATCACCCACTTCATTTGCTCCAGATGAACACTGTTGGTGTTCCAGGGCTTGAATTTTGCCATGGGATGGCACGTATTGTGCATATTTGTGCTCACACCCAAAGTGCGTGCTCATAAATACACCTCTCAATACTAAATTTAATTATTTTTGCTGCTTATTGCGCTTAAACAGTCAAATACACACAAAATGCCGGTCTTGGCGAGTATTCACATAAACAGTCAGTTATGTTTTAAGTGAACGTAAACAGTTAAGAAAGAAAACGCATATGTAACAGTATAATGGATCAGTGTGTCAGGTCTTAAAGTGAAAGCAGCCTAATATACCAACTGCAAAATGATGAAAAAAAAAATATATATAATATATAAATATATTTGCAAACCCCACTCACCACTGGACACGCTGCTGACCCCCAGGGCCTGGGCCGTATGGAGCGTGAGTCGGTACTGGCTGTCCTGAATATATGCCGTGGTGGGCATGGGGTAGAAATTAGCTTGCAGTGGAAGTTTCTGGAAGTACCGACGAGGCTGCATCTGAAGAGGAGGGAAATGGTGGAGCATTAGCTTGAGAGTCTGGTAGAGTAATCTGGGTCTAGGCCTATGAACTTTTGCTCAATGATGCTTTATTTTATTATTTTAAAGACTCAAAAGAACAACACGGAAGAATGATGTACCACATCTGTTTGAACCTGACAGATTAAAAGTTTGTAGACATGTGGACTTCACCTGGAAGCCGTTGAGGTCTGTGAAGAAAGTGTCTTCGCTCTGGATGTCGGTAACCAGCCGCATGGCCAGCTCCTTGTTATTTTGATCTCTGATGTCCACCATGATGGTGATGTCCAGAGAAAGACCATCAACTCCTGAACGACAGAGACAAAGAGTGATATGTCAGGAATAAATTATCAGACAGGACAAGATGTCCTCACACGATCGAACTTGTGTGCCGAACAGATGGACGCCTGAAGGATGGAGGGAGTACCTGGAACATTATGAATGCGGACCGTCTGCTGGAAGTGTTGATAATGTGCAACAACCTCAGAGAAGAGAGGACCTTCCACCACACGCACTATAGGGGCTTCTCTCTGCGAATAGGGCTGAGAACGAGCGGAAAGGAAGGTGTTAATTCACCCCACGTTGTTTGATAAATCGCTTTTCACCCCAGTCAAGACTACCGGGACACTACCTTGGCATTTCCGTCCGGCAGGAAGAGATAGGCCCCGCTCTTGTCCTTGGAGGGTCGAGTTCCGTATGTGAGGAACTGAATCTGTACCCTCACCTCCTGGGGATCGTCTTTACGTCGAATGCTCTGATGGAGAAAAGAGTGTGAGAGAGAGAGAGAATTAATCATTTTAGACTTATCTGCTGACTCAGATTCTAAAAAAGGACACGACAGCATATGTACTACAAAAATAGGACAGGGATGCGTTTCATTTCATTTGGCAACCAATAAAAATAAAAACACTTATCCAGATGACTGAACATAAAAATAGACTGCTGATGTCATAGATTGGAAACTTCCTTTTTTATTAGCATGCAATATTTGCTCAGTGGAGTTGATTTTCAGCATTTTTCAGGGCATTCTTTCCCTGCACAGATATTACAGTTATGGCTGATGCTGACAAGCTGATAATTATCGTTAATGTATTATAATTCATATTATGGCCGATATTAAAATTCAGTACTATTATCATCAACATTATACAGTATAAAAAATAGATATTCATTGTGAGATTTGCTAAAATTACATTTAACAGCATTTAACATGAAACGAGCATGCACAATTAAATATCCAATACTAGCTGATATATACACCATATAGATGTCAATAAATTAAATATCTCTAATATTGGCTGATAACTGATAAATGGCCAATATTAAAATTCTATACTATTTTGCCAAAAAAAAAATTATATATATATATATATATATATATATATATATATATATATATATATCTAATATTAAACACTATATTGGACAGCCCTGTTTTTTCTTTTCATATGAAACCATAGAGTGAATTCACACATACATATAAGCAAAATAACAAACAGGGGAATTCACTAAACTTCTTGTGACATTTTTGCTTTTTACCCTCAGCCCTGGTTCATTTCTCACTTTACTTCCTATATTTAAAAAAAAAAGTAATGCATAAACATATCATCTCACCTCCAACAGGCCTGTGGTTCCAGAGAAGCCTAGAGTGAGAGACTGGCTCTGGATGTAGAATGGTTGGGCGTCTACCGTTTGCGATCGCACGGGCAGAGGGTCCAAGCCTCGTATGCTCTGACCCCGTCCTGGTATCCTGAGCAGCGTATCAGAGCGCAGGGTCATGGGCGAGTCAGCAGAGTCGTACAGGTGGAAGACGGCCAATCCCAGAGCGGGGAGGCGTGCCATGAAAGAGGCCTGAAGGAAGAAACAAGCATGTAGGTTTTGAGACTACATTTATTTAAGATGCTTCCAAGGAAAATAGACACAATTGGACACACCTGGTAAACCTCTCCACTCATCTCAACGGCGGACATCCACTGCGCGCTGAGTTGAACCGGTAACGTTTGCCCGTCTTCTGTGAGCACCCTCACTCTCGCCGAATTCACCAGAACGGTGACCACACACAGACGCTCCTGCTCGACAGGGTTAAACAGCACTAGATACCTGAGGAAGAGGAAGATGATGAAAATCACATGACCGCATTTGAGGCATTCAAGATCTGTGGATGACGCATCTCACCTGGGAGAAGATTCCAGCTCGATAAGTGTGCGCTGCGGGAGAGAATCCTGTGTGGCGCGTCTATCGTCCTACAGTCACATGGATGGACAGAGGTCAAAGGTCAGACTCTTAAGCTCACTGGCTGATTTAGAAAAACCAACCCTGCTCCTCACCGTCTCTAAGAAAGGCTCCGTCTGGTAGAAGCGGTAAATGTCTTTATTCTTTATTACCAGGAAGTGTGCAGCATTCATGATTACTCGTTTCAGACCGACCAGAGAACGCAATAGCCTGCAAAGGGGGAAAATAAACGAATCAAGAACCGCTTACAAATCAAAAGGATTCAATCCTGTCAATCCAATCCTGAAAATGGCCCATCAAAGATGATATTTCACAAATATCACCCTGAGAGACTTCCTTCGATCTCCTAACATCCTCAGTTATTTAATGAGGATCAAATCTGCAAGTTTTATCCAGAGACCTGTTTCCATAATCGATGACAACAGCCTCTTTGGCAGTGCCCGTGATGGCATCATGGTGCTGGAACAGCCCTATGTTGCGCCTGGCATCGGTCAAGAGGGAGTAATCTGAAATGGGGTAACGCCCTTCCATGCCCGCACGTCTCGCGTGAGCCACCGCCAAACTGTAGAGAATTTCTGCCCCTCTACAAGAAACGAAGACAAACACAAAACCGAAGCAGTTTTCAAATGCAGCAAGACTAGACAAGCAGAAAAACCAATGATAATAGAATTTTAAAAACGAGTAATAACAGTAATTAGGCAATGCCTCGTGCTTAATTTAGGAGAAAAACGCTCACCCACGTGGAGAATCACTATTTTAATTATTCCCCAGTAATACCACAGAGAACAGGCCATTATTCAAAACATAATTGAATCTCTGGCAAATAAAAACAGACACTTTCCAAAGTTGCTAAAATAATGGATTAAATTCAGATACCCCGATGGCAGTTTGTCGGTGTAAATTTAAATGTGTTGCCAATTAAAAATTAAAAGGCCTCCACAAAACCTTGTTAGCAAAAATGTTTGACTGAAAGGTACTTGTTGAATTGTTAACAATGTGTTAAATAACAGCTTTGTGCATAAAATGCTCTTCAATCCCAGCTTAATTTGCAGAGACGGTTATAAATGAACCATTTGTAACTAAACAACTAAACGCTGTGCACTATGCACTGATTAAAATTACATTTTTATATGTTATAGCCAAAAACCAATAAATAGCTGCTGTTAATAATTAATACTTTTAAATAAAACACTAAAACTACAATCAAATAATTTTAAATGCTACAAGTTAATTTAGGCATCAAAGCCATGTAAAGTATAAAAAATGGATATTAATTTTTATATTTTCAGATTACAGGGTTGTTAAATTATTAGTGCTTATTGATTAATAAGTGGCTTTAGAAGACTATATTTTTTAATAAATGCTTTTAAATTAACATTTTAAAATAAAACACTAAAAACTAATATAATCATTTTAAGTGAATTTAGGCATCACAATATTATAATGTACAGTTCAAAAGATATTAATCTAGGATTTGCTAAAGATTACATTTAACAGAGTAATAAAATCATTAGTGTTTTTAATAGATTGATTAACTTTAATTGAACGCTAGATGATGGCAAATGTAATGTACATTGCAATGTAAAAATTGGGAAATGAGCATGAACAAATAAATATCAGCCAAAAAAACCACACCGGGTGACACTCCTGTCAGCTAAGAAAAGGAAACTGAGCCAACAATTCACACAGGCTCATCAAAATTGGGCAATACAAGATTGTCTGGTCTGATGAATCTCGATTCTTTCAAGACGTTCAGATGGTAGGGTCAGAATTTGGCGTGAACAGCATGAAAGCATGGATTCATCCTGCCTTGTATCAGCGGTTCAGGCTGCTGGTGGTGTAATGGTGTGGGGGGAATTTTCTTTTTCTATTTTTCTATTGTCTATTGCCCCTTAATACCAAATGTGCATTGTTTAAACGCCACAACCTACCTGAGTATTGTTGCTGAACATGTCAATCCCTTTATGACCACAGTGCATCATCTTCTAATGGCTACTTCCAGCAGGATAACAGGCCCATGCCACAAAGCTCAAATTCTCTCAAACTGGTTTCTTGCATATGACAATGAGTTCACTAAACTTAAATGGCCTTCACAGTCACCAGATCTCAATCCAATAGAGCACATTTGGGATGTGGTTAAACGGGAGATTACTATGATAACTATGTGACGCTATCATGTCAATTTGGAGCAAAATCTCTGAGGAATAATTCCAGTAGCTTGTTGAATCTATGCCATGAAGAATTAAGGCAGTTCTGAAGGCACTAGCAAGGTGAACCTATTAAAGTTTCTGGTGAGTGTATATAAGCTACTAACTATAATACCAATATAGCACGCATCCCTGACTAAATCAATTTCTTTTCATCTATTAAAAGTGAAATATTAGACATAAGTTGGATGTTTCTCTGACTAACCGTAAGTGAGACTCCAGCACACGGTCCAGGTTTTTGTAGAAGGGACGTGAGGTGTAGTATCCACTCCAGTAATGGTCCTCTCTATCCGCATAGGCAAAGAAGTCTCCACTCAGCACAGGGTAATCGGGTGGTCTCCTCCCCTGGGAAACTCCATTAGCCTTGTACACCGCATTAAAGTAGTCTGTCAGCGTTGCAAACTGGGCCTGAGAAGAACACAGAGATTTGCTTATAGGGCAATTTCAATTAATTCTGCATTTTCCTAAATCAAAAACATTTTCACTCTTTTCTTCACTCACAAACAAGTTAAATTATTCATTTAAATTGTTCCTAGTTGTACATCAATGCTGAGGTAAAAGAGCTGTGTTGGTTTAAAAAAAACTATATTTTTGACATTGCAGCAATAGGTCCAGACCTGACCAAAGAATCCTCCTGGCAAACATGCAGGCAGTTATTGTAGCTTTGTATCGATAGACAGGTCAGAGCCTACATGTTTATCTGTAAACATACCTTCACATGCATTTCTGGGTGGGAGTTCATGTAATCGAACAGTTTCTGGTAGTTGAAGTACTGCTGGTCCCACTCTACTGCTTTGTCGTAGCGGAAGTCGTCCCCCAGAGGAACCAGCAACACTTTACTGCGGAACAGCTTGGACTTTTTACGGTATTGATCAAGCAGAACCCCAGCTCTGAAACAGAAAATGTCAAGTATAAAGTAAACCCACTGGATTGTTTTTTTGTTTTTTTATTAAGGCTGCCAATCGATTAAAACAATTTCAGCATTAAATAGACTTAAAATCAATAAGTTTGGGCTCAGCAGATTTTTAAATAAAGAAATGTGTACTTTTATTCAGCAAGGATGCATTAAATTGATCAAAAGGGACAAAGTGCCCTTTAAAGTTTAAGTGTTTTAAAAGCTTTTTTCACATTAAGCGTTTTGGAATATCCCGAGGAAAACCAACTTGTTAACGTTGGCCGGCAGAAGTGCGATCATGGTTTTCCTGATGCTAAATCCTGGTAGTCGAATCAGGCTCCTCCTATTGAAGAATCGAATCTTTGACTATTCGGGGTCACCCCTAATATATACAGGGAACTACACTGCGACCTTTTGAAATGCCATTGCGACCCTAATTTTTAATGGGTCGCAAATGTATCACTGATTTTTTTTGTACCTATGTTTTAGGCAATATGCTATGATTTACTATGAGCATTTGTTAAAACAGAAATGTGTATTTTAAGAATACGTTTTATAACGTGCTCTGAGCATTCAACACATCAAGTTGGCTTCAGCCCCGCGACCGTTACTACGTACCATTGTATCAGTGCTGCGCAAGCTCTCTCTCTCACACGCGCATACGGACGCGCGCACACAGAGAGAGAAGATAATTGTAGAATGAAAATTGACGGGCTATAGTTTAAATTTTGTTCTTGCTTGTTTGTTTTTTTCTGTCAAAATGCCAGAAAGCATTTTGTATTATCCATCCGTGTTTTTAAAATTCGTTAAATGACGGACGTTTTACTGTTAAAGGAGCCGTATGTAAGATTGTGGCCAAAACTGGTACTGCAATCACTTTCAAATTACTGTAGAGCGGGTGTATCCCCTCCCCCTCCCCCCTGACTCGAGGTTTCCAGATAGGTTGCAGGATCCAGCAGGAACGTAGGCTGCTATGTAGCTGTGGTAACTAGAGCAGAGCTGGCAACCCGGATGCTGAAACACTACTGACTTCGTGATTGGTAGATAGGTGGAGGGTGGAGCATCAGGCCAAAACACAACATGACAACATCAACATCAGTTGAGGGCTGCAACTTCACTTTTTAAATGACAATATCCTGGTCGTACTACTGTTGTCAGTGATATAAGTATTTGAAATGAACATGATTTCTTAATGTCTAGTGACATATCAGGGCCATTTTATGATTAATTGAAATACATTTCTTACATACAGCTCCTTTAACACAGCCCTCGTTATATGTCGGATTCGTCTAACTTGTACTTGATATTATTTTTAGAATAAGTGAATCGTTATGCTATTATTGGACTCCTGTCTATTCATTGTCAACTGTTTTCTATAAATATGTTTGTATTGGCTAACATTTATGCAGCTAATGCGTGTCCTGTTTAAAATGTGCAATGTTCAAACGCAAAGACAGCACGTCACAAATAGAAGCCCTTTTCCCTGTGATATTTAGTGTCATATTTGGATATTGGAATAATAAATTAAGTAGCCTATCTTAATTGTACACAATGTTCCTGTTTTTTTTTTTTTTTTACTGTTTTCTAGGGGTTTCTTAATTGTAGACAAGTTGACCAGCACACATTATATGCAATGCAATGCAATATAATGCATGTGTGTCCTATGTGTGACATATTTTGCACACAGGTAAAGGTGCCCAATATCAGTCATTTCTAAAGTAAAAAAAAAAAAAAGAAGTGTTTTGGAAAATATCTCTTTATTTGATTATCAGTAAATTTGTTTTCTATACAGAGATATCTGTATCGGCCATAACAGCAATATTAATATCGGTTATTATCGGTATCGGCCACAATTTTCACATCGGTGCATCACTACTTAAGAGTTCAGGAGTCTGCCCATCTGTGCCAACCATAGCATGTTGAAGTCCATTTTGCACTTTATTGTGTACTGTATTTTCTATTACAGTAAATCTATCCCAACCAATGTTAAAGAAAACAAAAACAAGAAGGCATGTGGTTTAAAAGATGGCAAGTAAAATAAAAAGCACATCTGTATGCAATACAGTTTCATTATTGTTCATTATTATACAGAGCGGCTTACATAAATAATTTGTGCGACCAAATCATGTTTTGCGCCAGTAACTGAAAAAGTTAGTAGCGCAAGTTCCACCAGTGGAAAAGGTTAGTGTAGTTCCCTGATATACCCTTATATTTTTATTTTAAATGCATGACTATATATTTATGTAGGGGGCATAATTAATTGTGTTCATTTAATACATTTTTATAAATACAAGATACTCATTTAAAATAAAATTAATATTTTTATTAAAGTTTTAAAGTATTCATTTTAATAATTTATTGACATTTGGGAGGAAATTACTCATTAAACTAAAAGTGTCCTCATAAAACCCTCTGCCTATTCCAGTAAACCTCAAAGACCTCTGAAGTGTAAGGACAGGTGCAAATTAATTGCTACAAGCTTGTTAATATCCGGGTTTTCTTCTATGGAGCTAAAGAGAGAGAGAGAGAGGTGGATTTGGGTTTGAGCCCAGTTCAAGCACAACCCATATAAATACAGCTGGCGTCAGCTGGGTTATGGACAAATGAATTTTGTTGGCTAACACAGGAAATTAACCTACATTCATTCTTTGGCTAAACGACCCGAATCACATTAATCTCCTGGTTTCGTGTTAATCAGCCTTACAGCCAGCCTCACCTCTCGGCCACGTTGGCATCTGAGATTGCTCGGGGCGGCACCTTCCAGGGGCAGTTGACTCGACTGCCCGGCAGCCTCTTGAAATCAAACTGGCAGCAAATCTTCGGGTCTGGGCCACACGTGTGAGGCACGTCGTAGCTGTAAAACGGCATCATGTGGCAGAACATGTCTGTGCTCGATTCAATATCTGTAGATTAAAAAAATAATAATTAAGCTCAGATGTGTAGGTCTCTAAGCCACTGAGATGGGTTGGCATTGGCAAGACTCGTTGGCAAAGCTTTCAAAAATGGCTGCCAAGGGTTTGTGATTTCCTAAAACTTCATTAGACATTTAAAGCATTTCCAACATGTAGATAATGATTACAAATTCTATATTCTGATCTATTATAGTTATTAACTAGATTTTAACATCAGTGCTTCTGTAACCGGTCCAACTCGACCCACTCCGAGTGGGATTCGAATCGGCGTCTCCGGTATGGAAGGCGGGCGCGTTAAATAGGAGTCTCTAGTGTCAGTTGCTAGTGGGGCTCTTGAGGATGGGGGAGTGAGGTTTACCTGCACAGCTCTTTACTAACTGGCCTCTGTTACACTCGCGCCCCTAAACCTCCCATCCGGGTCACGGCACCAAATATAACCGGTCCTACTCTACTCACTCCGAGCGGGATTCAAACCGCCATCTCTGGCATGGGAGGCGGGCGTGCTAACAAGGACACTAAAGACCGCAGTCTCTAGCACCAGTCGCTAGTGTGCCTTTTGAGCCCAGGGGGGTGAGGTTTACACGCACAGCTTTTTACTACCTGGCCTCCATTACACTTGCTCATGCAAAACACACTGCCACAATGCTAGGGTAGTTGCTAAGGTGTTGCTATTGCTTAACTTAAAATGAAATAAATAGCCTTGGCAACTAACTGAAATAAAAAAAAGTTGAAGTACTAAAATGACTAAAACTGAAATAAAAATCGAAGCTAAATAAAAATATTAAAAAATAAAACAAAAACTAATACAAATGACAAAAGCATATAACATAATTACTACAATCAAATTTAAATAGAATCTGAAAATAAAAATATTAATAAATTACAGTATATAAATAATACTAAAATAACACTGCTAATAAGGTAACTTCATGCATTTTATCTGTACTAATTTGAAACCATGTGGATTTAAATGTGAATGCATGTTTTTATATTTTTAGTCATTTACCCCAGGCCTGCCTCCACATGAACTCAAGGCTCCGAGTGGCAGCAAAGTGCTTTTTGATGGAGTAATGGACCCTCTGGATCAGCATGCTGGTTATGTTCGCCCGTTTCAGTAGGTAAGGCATCGTGGCGCTGTGCCCGAACGGATCAATGGCCCAGCCTGAGCGAGGGATCACACCTGCAGTAACACACCGATTAAATATTCCAGTTTTACTGCATCTCCCGTATCTAGAGCAAATGCAAATACGGTAACCACTAGGCCACACCACCCCACAAAATAATCATACCCAGATTTCTCTCCAGCCACTGATGGCCTTCAATGAGCTGATCGATCATGGCGAAATAGTGAGCGTTGGCTTCATCCGTCATGACCCAGCCTCCTGTCACCATCTCAAGCTGTCCGCTGAGGATCAGCCTGAAAGAAAACGGGTTTAAAGAGGATTCTTAAAACACAGATCGCAAGACGAGGTGAGGAAATCCACAACATTAGATCAGGCTATATAAGGAACATCTCACTTGTACCAGCATATGGACTAATTAACCTTCAGCAGATTACCGAGTTAAGAAGATGAACTGATCAAGAATGGGCACGTGGGGCTGAATCACACAACAGTGTGAACAAGAGCGCTGATTGGATTGATTGAACTGAAAAATGGTCTGTTTATGACAGGTTCGCTACCGTTCAAAATTTTGGGGTTGCATTTTTAAATTGTTTTTTAATTTTTTTAGTATTTTATGCTCACCAAGGCTGAATTTATTTAATCAGAAAATGCAGTAAAAATAAATATTATTACAATTTTTACAAAACTGTTTTCTATTTGAATATATTTTAAAATGCAATTTATTCCTGTGATGGAAAAGCTGAATTTTCAGCAGCCATTAAAAACAGTCATTTCAGAGGTGTTACATTTTGATAAAAGATTATGAAGACAACCTTAGACCTTTAGCTTCAAATGTTTATCTGATATAAAAATTACTCACTTGCGCATTGCCTCTTGTTTTTGTACATCCGCACTTTCCCACCATTTGGCGAAGTATGATATTTCCGACCAAATGAACTTCCGACGAGGATCTTCCGCCAGCTTCACCAACATGTTGTTGAAGATATGCTGGGTCTGGTCATAGTAGTACTTGTCAAATGTTTTGATCCATCCTGTCGCAAAAGAAGTGCAGCGTGAAATCACAGTTAAAATCATAGGCATACAGATCTGATGTAGTCGCCACCACCACACAATGAAGTGACAACAGAATATGTGCTAAAAACAAACGTTCTTTTGATAAAACACTAAAAAGTGTCTGTTCAAAATTTAGAGGCACTGCAGATCTTTGTTTCAGCGCAGGAAGAACAGAAGAGTTGCGGAAAGCGGACTGAAACATATTGGAACGCTTTCAGTATTACACAATCTGCATTAAACACGCATCACCACAAAGATCAGTGACACGGTACCGACACCAATAAAACAACAGGGAAACGGGTCACTGGCTTTAATGTATTAGATTCACCCCTACAGTTCTTTCAATCATAATGCTGCAAGAAAATGCCAACTGCAGGGGTTTCGCAAGCAGATTTGGAAACTTATCTGTCCTGTGGGTGATGCGCATTGTGTTTTTCATAAGGTGCTTCACAAATTGTGCCTACGCTGCAAAACGCAAGCCCAGCATTGACCCACTTTACCTGCACGGCTCTTTCAGATACACATGGCTAGCTTTTAGACTGAGGATGCTGCATCAACAACGAAGTAAAATGAAAAATGTTGCATCCACTTAAGGACTGTGGGTGAAAACTTTATGGGAGAGACTGAAACTTTACAACATTTTTATGTTGCTTAGAGAAATTAAAGTAATTTAAACTTCAAAAAAGGATAAGAAGATATCATGAAGTAGGCAATGTTTTTTCAATATTTTGTCTTCAATTAAATATTATCCAAACCATGTTATGCTAAAAGCTTTCCATTTCAAATAAATGCTGTTATTTTGAACTTTCTATTCAATTCAAATTCAAATTTGAATTTGAATTGAATGTTATGCTAAAAGCTTTCCATTTCAAATAAATGCTGTTATTTTGAACTTTCTATTCATCAATGAATCCTGAAAAAGATCACAGTTATTTTAAATTGTAATAATATCTCTCAATATTACTGTTTTTAATGATTTTTGACCAAATAAATTGCAGCCTTGGTGAACATGAGAATCTAATGCATGTTTATAAGGAAATACGCTTAATATCAAATTGATATTAAATATAAACTATAGGTGTGGTTAATAAAAATATCTAAATATAGAATTATCGTATTTATTTATTTTTAAGATTTTTTTGGGTGATTTTTGCCTTTATTGTGATAGGATAGTATAGAGTGGACAGGAAGCGAGGTGGGAGAGAGACGGGGGACGGGATCGGGAAAGGTCCACGAGCCGGGATTCGAACTCGGGTCACCCAAAGCACAACAGCGCCATATGTCAGCACGCTGCCCATGAGGCTTTTACTTTTTAATATTACTTTTTTTCCTTTAATGAAGGGAACATGCACTTGTGAGAAAGCGACTGAACAGCTGCTGCTGTTAATATCATTTGCTCAAGATTTTTTTTTTAATAAAGACTTATAACCCGGGTTATTATTATTTCGCCATGTCTGCTTTAGCTGTTGGCGAACATCAAAAATAACAGTTTTGCAAGCTGTTCATAGTCTTCATAACTCTCATACTCTACCTCTGAAAGTGAAGTCGTTTGCATCAAAATATCAATAAGTTATGTGCTCGTCCAAGTCGAAAGATCACTAATTAGTAGCCATGTGATTGGAGCATTGCTACATAAAGGTCCATACAACTCATGTGCTTCTGAAGCCATATGATAGCTTTAAATGAGAAATTATATTTGTTAATTTAATGAAAACTTTCTCCAGTGGGAGGTTAACTGATAATCTAGGGAAGATATAAACATTATTAGTGAATTAGTGAAACTTTTGATACTTTTATTGTGCTTGTGTGTCCGTTTTGAAACTTGAGGCTTTGGTTCCAGTTACACCAACAGAAATCCCAAAACTATAGTTACGCTTAAGACCAATGCATTATGCATGTAGCAAGAAATCCGATTACAGGACAACTTGACATATAAACACAGCTAAAGGCTTGACTCGGGTTTGCCTGTGTAGAGTGAATCAGCTCCAACTTCAAAAAAGAAAACTTTATAAATTCTTCAGTACAAGAGGTTGATGCATGTTTGAGTGAATGAAGTTTCAATCCCTACCTGGATCGTTGTGTGAATGAGGGACCACAAACACTTGCAGGGGCTCGTCGTCCCACTCGTTGGGCTCATAGGTGATCTCAAAACCTTGCTTCCAAACACCTCCGTCCACATTATCAAAGTTTAGCAAGGAGTATACATCCAGCATCTATGGCCAAACAATCAATACAGAGATGGTGTTGAATGACATTCCACTGATCCATCTTGAAGTCTTGATCCATTTCAATATTTCTTTTAAAAAAAATCTTTACAAAAGCCTCAGAACCTCCACTTGGAGACACAAAAATGTGATAAAGATGTTACATTCAGCGATTTTCCACAAAACAGGACATGGCACTGACTTCCTTAGAAATACCACATCTCATGGCAATTTGATATAACTGACAGATGACAAAGGAACTGTATTTTAGAGTAGGCGTGAGTATGCCTGAAGCATAACAATGCACCCAACGGAGATGAAAAGTGCCTGTTCACAAGCATCCATGCATTGTGTTCATGCATATTGGGGGCTGAGCAATGAAGGGTTGTTTGGGTGGATTTCAAATACCAACAGTTTTACCGTTATCAAAAAAAAGCACATTTGATATTATGTTGACTTAAATTGTATATTATGTGTGGGAGCCCCTTGACAAAGCAAGCATAATAGAATACTATTGCCATTCTTGTGAAATACAAGTCATCACTATTCTATTAGTCATTACATGAGTAACTGCAGGAAGACAAAGTCAAAAGTTGCAGACTCAAAACTCTGATTACTGTCAAAAAGTACCGACTTCGGTACAAAGTCGGTACTAAAATTTTTAAATTGTGACGCTTTGAGCGCTGTTGAGCGGAATCGTAAACACCTCTGATTGGCCATTGAACTCATGTGCTCATCAGATATGTCTGTGATTGGCTGCAATGATCAGTGCTTCAAAAACGTTGTAAATATACATCAATGACTCTCTTCACCGAGCGCTTACACAGATACACACGGGAGCGTTTGAAAGCAGGAGTGGTCCGCTGATAGACACATGCTTGTGATTTCAAAACTCCCGCTCCCGTTTTTTTAAAACATTCAAACACTTCCGTGTGCTCTCAAACGCTCCCATGCATTGATCACTGTAGCCAATCAGAGACATATCCGATGAGCGCGTGAACACAATGGCCAATCAGAGGCGTTTACGATTCCGCTCAATTTAAAATTTCGCTCATTTTAAAATTTCAGTATCAAATTGGTACCGAAGTCAGTACTTTTTGACTACTCTAACCACAAGTTAATCCCAAAGCCGCACTGCAATCCGCTCCCAGATAACACTGCATTCAATTGTAGTCCTTACACACACACACTCCAACCCACTGAGACGCTGTTTCGATTCTCACCTGCAGGTCAGTTTGGCTCCTGCGGCCCAGTGCGAACTGGCAATCCAGTGGCTTGACGGAGAGAAACGTGGGCCTGCCATCAAAGGGCAGCACCCAGGAGCCATTGGCGCTCCGGAACGGGAGATGCCCGCTGGGAGAGATGGCCCCCGTATCTGTGAGCTCCAGCACAGAGTCTTTGATGTGGCTGATGATCTGATGGTTCTCCTCCAAGAGCTGCTCCAGCTGCTCGATGCGGTTCTGCAACACCGAAATCTGGCTCTGAAAACAAGGAGGGGGATGGAGGTGTAATCTATCTACCACCACAATCTACAACATCACACGGCCCACCTGAGCGCTCTAGAGGGGACGGCACACCAAGGCACACAGGACTGGCGTGGCTAACCTCTAACACGGCTACAGTACCATAAACAAACGAAACTTTTACATTTTCGAAAGAAAACTTGAGTAGAGTCCTCATGATTCTGAGTGGGGATGCACTGATAATTTATACTTATGACAATTCCCGATAATTTATTTGTAATGTTATGGTCGAAAACCGATAGGGCTGCCCCCTTATAGTCAAAAGAAATTATATTCTAGTACTTAGATATGTATCAAGTCCATTCTTCGGTGTAAATTTATGGGATTTCTTCTGCCATTTTATCATCCCCCAGGCAGATCACAAGTCTGATAGCTTAGAAAAATAATAGCCCACCTCTTCTCAACAAATTGCACGATTTGAGGGATCATTTAGATCCGTAGCACAAAGAGTGAGGGATGAGTTACATGTTAACATAAAACTTAGGATTGGAAGTTTGTTTAAATCCCTTGCCTTAGCAAGTATTACTATTATCAAGTGTCACAGCAGCTGTAAGTGTTCGCTGGTGCAAAGCTCACTGACAATCAAATTGAAAAAAAGAATTATTACAGGCTTTGGATACAAACAATATCTGCATTTGCATAATGTGCGTTATTTTTCCCGAGGCTTCCGATATGAAGCGCATAAAATGTGCTAATTCCCACACCATCAACTATGTGTCATCCTGCATGCAATTTCTAGAAGAACACCAACACATTTTTCTAATAATTAGGTTTTTTGCATTTAAAAAAGCCTTTGGTTCGTGATAGAGAAAAAAAAGCCAGCACTCACAGAGAGTTATTCACTAGCTAATTTAGTAGTTAATTAGCTCCAGACAGAGCCAGAAACAAATTGGTCACACCACTAGCTTTACACTTGCTAGGCTGAAAAAAACAAAACACAGAAGGCTTTGACAAATGGAGCCATTCAAACAGACCAACACAGCAAAAAAAAAAAAATTTAATCAAGGACAAAGGGAATTCATAAAGAAGTCACCGACTCACCCTCGGAAAGTTCCCGGCGTTCTGTCTCCTGGCGGGATCGTGCTGGACGCGGTCCAACATCAGGTAGAGAGAGAAGACGGCCACACAGAAGATGGCCCCGCCACAAACGGTCACCTGCTTCTTCAGCTTCATCCTCCTCTGCTTATCTCACGGACGCTGATGTCGAGGTCAAGGGAGCGGAGACAAAAGAAGAGAATCTTAACATGCACCAACCAGGTCTGATGACGGTGTGTCCCAAAAGTGAAAAAGTGCAGTGTTGCTGGAAAAAACTCTGTGATGGATGCTTAAAGTCCACCTCTGCTCTCCAAATTCTAGAGCAGGGGCTCGTGGGATAGGGGAGGCGGTGTATATATACACGGGGGACACTGATCAGTGGGAGCCCAGCAGTAGTCTGTCAACTGTGACCAAACCACGGCCAATTTCAGCCTCCTTCAAAGTGCCCCTTGTCCTCAACCATTCAAACCCAAGAAAGGAAGAGGGGGGGAAAGAATAACACAGGTTCTAAACAGTGGGAGCCCAGACAGGGATCTAGTGTCCCTCCGGCAAAGCCTGTCTATGTGTGTGTGTGCATATAGATGTCGTTACGGTGAGGACATGTCCCCAGCACTTTATCAAACAGCTTCCGACAGGGGTGGATGTAATACTGAGGAAGCATCTCCAGTTCTTGGGCAGTTTTCATTTTGTTACTAGGTAATGTTCGTTCCTGCTCTGCTCTCAGAAACGCATCGTTAGACTGAAATTACAAAACTAAATGCAAACAAATGTGCGGCCATTCATGAAATTCATCGGGGAAAAAAGTTTATATAAAAGGGCAAATTAGAGCCTACAACCCTTCAAATGAAGTTGATAAAATACATATAAAAAAACACAATATACATACACACACACTATATATATATATGCACACACACACACATACCATAAAATACAAAGAACAATTTATTGTACAATATAATAAAAATATATATTTAATATAATATTTATATTAGTGCTGTCAAATCGATTAATCGCATCTAAGATAAAAGTTTGTTTATATATATATATATATATATACGTACATGTATTTACAAACACATATATACATATTGTAAAATATATACACACAAATTTTTGTTAGATACGATTAATCGATTTGACAGAACTAATTTATAAATATTAGATATAATTCTTAATATTGTTTAAACAGTCTTGTTATTAACTAAAACTCAAACTAAAACTATTAAAAATTATTTGTTTATTGAAATAAAGCTGAAATGAAATAAAATATAAATATTAGGCACATAACTTGAGTATAACAATAATGAAAATTAGAAATGGTGCCTTGCCGACTAACAAGGGTTTAAGATGAAGTTCTAAAATTTCTAAAACTAAAATATATTTAAAAAAAGTAAAATAAAGTAAAATATATTTTACTATTTTTTTTTATAAAAACAATTACAAAAAGCACATACAATTAGTAAAATATTATTCATAAATACTTGAATATTATATAAATAATACTAAAATAACACTGTGTATAAATGATTTTTGGATTTATAATTGTAATATTACTTTTCCAAGTACTGTTATCAGTTTTGACTTGGAAATGAGCAAATACTTAACTCTGCACAACTTAATTAAAATTCAAGAGCTTTCCAAAAAGTATTTTCCAATTTATGATGTCACAACCAGCACATCAGTACCACCCAAGTGTCTTCACCTTGTGATGTCCGTTTGTGTGTGTGTGTGTGTGTGTGTGTGTGTGTGTGTGTGTGTGTGTGTGTGTGTGTGTGTGTGTGTGTGTGTGTGTGTGTGTGTGTGTGTGTGTGTGTGTGTGTGTTCGTGTTCTCACTCACAGGGTAGAGTGTAGTCCTTCACACGGCAGTGGTCGCTCCAGTCTGAGTCGGTCGAGGATCCATCGTAACGAATGCAGGTTTCCACAAGCAGAGAAAGGACCAGAGTGGAATAAGAACGACCTGCCTCAGAACGCCCCCTCTTTCTTAAGCTTTTTTTCTCTCTTTCCAGCTTGGCTGATGGGTCTTCTCGGACACGGATGATGCAGATCTGCTTGTCCACTATCCTTTTAACTCCATAATGTATCCAACAAAGTCACCAGTGTTAATATTTTGCGGCCGAACACGAGCAACGTACCTTTTCTGCACTCAAGGACGCCTGACCTTGATTCTGAATGATTTTGGATTATAAAGTCCTACGACAGGAGGCAATTCTGGAAAGTGCACGAATTGTGCCAAATTTGACAATGGAAGGTGGCGTCTCGCATACAAGATTCGATAAAGAAAGACAAACCCAGAGCAGCGTGGCCTGGATTTGCCTGTAAAAACAAGCAGGTGTTCTTCCTCCTTTGTCTCGCAAATCTAATATGAAGGTAATCCTGTCAGCTCCGAGTCAGGCAGTGTCTTAGCGCTCTCCAGAAAGACTTGGGATTAAGCCTTTCCTCCAGCACTGCTAAACGGCTCAAACGATCCCATGTCCAAAATGGAGAGGTTCCAGGAATGGCTACATAAAACTGTGAAGGCTACAAAAGGGAATCTGCTCTTAATGGAAGATAGCAAACCTAGTTTTAGAAAACTAATGAATAGGGTTGGTTTGAAGGTCTTTCTTCCATGTTTTCTATTTTGAAGCTCAGATTTCCACAGCGAGTCTCAGAAGCGGAGAGCCGAGCACCTGTGAAAACAAGTGAACAGTGTAGTTTAATGCTCGTCCGCTAAAGCGGAAATCTGAACAATGGAAGTCAATCAATACAATTAAAAAACACACATTATTCCCAATGCAAAAGTAGGGACTATAGTCAGTATTAATATTTGTTACATTATATTACTTTTTAATTAGTTTTTTTAGAATTGCTTGATTATTATACAAGCCAAAGATTTTGAAAACAGATCATATTAAATGATATAATTAATAATATAAATAAAGTTTTGGAGGGCCAAAATCTTCGACCAAAACAGTGACTTTTTAATTAACGTTTCTCCAGTGATGCGTTGGAGAAGCAGCGGGAAGCACTTCAACGTGTCAAAAAATTATGCTAGATTTAAAATATGTCAAATTTGTAATATGTAAAACACATTGAGCAGCAATTACCCAAAATGAATAACCGAAGCTTTATTTCCGATTTCAATTTCAGTTTACGGGTAAATTAAAACTTTATTTTCGGTTTCTGTAAAAACATTTTAAAAATAAATAATAATATATTAGTGCATCACTAATAGTCATCCATCCATTCTTTATATCATACATTCAAATATCTGAATAAAGCATGCAAATTTGATTGGAGCTTCACTGTGAATAATGATAGTCCGATATATCGGCCAGGTTGATTAGATTGACAGGTGTTTGATATAGTTGGCTGATAATTAAGTCTGTTTAACATTTTGAATGAATATTGTGTAAAATGGTTTTCTTTATATTGGTCATCCAACACCATCTGTATTGGCTTCAGTCATTAAAAATCCCACATTGGTCAAACACTAATTGTGAACACTGCAACAGAGAAAAGAGTGTAGATTTATAATATCGGCGTTTGCCCATAATTAAAAAATAAAAAATGATATTGGTGCATCCTCGAGACTCAAAGAATCACTGACTGCTTTCAAATGAGAAAATAAAAAGATGTTTAAATGTACAGATACATTACAATATAAGATAAGCAAACATAAGTGAGGACAGAGATCAGTATGTAAAACTACAGGAGCTTGATCTTGCCCTGAAAGTCTCAAAGACCTCAACATGACTGCAGGAGAATTATTTGCAAACTAAGATACCTAGAAATATTGCTGAAATAATTATGTGGGAATGTTATCAGCAGCACTGATATCAGACAGACCATTTAAGCTCACAGTTCGTCATTAAACCAGCTTGTTGCCATAGACAGATCCACTGATATCCACTGCAAGCCTTAGCCTATATCTGCATATGGAGGCAAGTTACTCGTTTAACGCTTTAGATCCGATCTGTCCACCTCTGACTGACATTCCCACTCAAGATCAGACATATATAAGAGTTTATCAGCTTGATCCGCAGGGGAGATCGCGTAGTATTCGCGTGCAGCATGTAAATACATCTGCTCTATTCTTCAACACAAACGCGCGATCAAGCTACAGAAAACACCTTTCTAACGTTTAAAATCATTACAATGCACTTCTAACGCTTTTTGAAACGGCTTACCTGTTGGTGGCGAGGATTTTAGACGAGAAAGCAGTCACGGGACATCAAATATTTCCCCGTTATTTCCTTCTGAAAGACGTCTGTGATCCTGTGCAAGAGCTTGAGAAGGAGCGGAGCATTGTGGGAAGTGAAGTTTTCTGAGGGCTGAGGCGCACTGGCCTCTGATTGGTTAGATTATTGTAGGCGTTAAATGGTATAAATATATAATTCAGATGATGAATTGTATAACTCCCTTATCATTATATGAAGACCGGGGTTAGTTGAAAGTTAGTGTTATAGATAGATAGATAGATAGATAGATAGATAGATAGATAGATAGATAGATAGATAGATAGATAGATAGATAGATAGATAGATAGATGAGAGTTTTAGCAATTAAGTAATAATTAATTGTCACATATTGATAGCTAATTAAATACAGAAAATGAAATGTAGAAAATGAAAATATTCTCTCAGCAGAGTAGAAAACAGAAATGTAGGCCTATGTTTAATTTTATTGTCCTATTCATCATCAGTGTGCAACTGAACTCTAACGTTGGACGTTATTGGACTTATATGGTCAAGACGAGAAAATGAGGCGGAGTTTCGAATCCTACAGCGCTCCAGAGGCTCATGAATATTAATGAAGTAAAAAGACGTTCGACCAGTAAGATTCGGCAGCGTCATCATCGCGCATCAAAACCAGGAAGTGTACAGGCAGAACAGTCGAGAACAGAGTGAACAGAACTACTGCAACTCTTTGGACCACTAGGAATATTTTACGGCGTTTTTAAAAGAAACAAACAGTGTAGACTGTATTAAAAACCCCGACGTTTTTTTTTTTTTTTTTTTACTTGAAAAGCGAAGACAAAGACGCAGAGAAAGGTGAGATTGCATTTGTATGGTCAGTGGTCACCATGCAACTTCACTATAGTTACTGTAACAGCTCTAGACACAGATGTTATGATGCCTGTATATTACAACACACACAATGCAATGTGTATTATTTGCAAAAAAACATTTAACATAATTCAGTACTTTATACATAATTCAACGCGTTTGTTTATTGCCTCTTATTGTCATTTATTTTTTATATTCATTTGTATTGCACAATTTTACCTATTCAGTATGTACGATTTCGTTTGCCCCAGTCAATTGGCAAAAAAAGATTTGTTCTATTGTATTCTATTCTGTTTCCAAATGTAATGTGTTTTATGAATATTTAGATGACCCAGGACTCCTCTGCGCTGAGGGAAGAAGGAAACAGCCATTTTAAAGCTGGTGATGTGCAAGAAGCTCTCAGCTGCTACACCAAAGCGCTGAAGATCAGCGACTGTCAGTCCGAGAGTGCAGTTCTGTACCGCAACCGAGCAGCATGCTATCTTAAAATAGAGGACTATACCAAAGCAGAGGCAGATGCCACCAAAGGTAACAATTATTTTAGACTATTACCTTCATCAGCAATCTCATTCATCACTCTAACCGAGTTGTGTTCCTCAAGCTTTGGACGTAGATCCAGGTGACGTCAAGGCCCGATTCCGTCGAGCGCAGGCTCTGCAGAAGCTCGGACGGTTGGATCAGGCGTTTATGGACACTCAGACGTGTGCACAGCTGGAAACCAAGAATAAAGCTTTCCAGGATCTGCTTAGACAGTTAGGAGCACAGATCCAACAGAAGGTGGGAGGTTATGAGGGATGCTTGCAAAGAAACATATCACTGCTACTATTTATGATCTGAAAATGAAGCCATATTGTGTTTATACATAGGCAGCTCAGCTCTCCTCCACAGACTCACGAGTTCAACAGATGTTCAAACTCCTTCTGGACAGCTCAGCACCGATTTCAGACAGACATAAGGTGGGCAAGACTCCCATTAAACGTATTATGACTTGTAACATGCAGTCTTTGTGATGTTCTCTGCTTATCTTTGCATTTTTAATCAGGCTGCTCAGAATCTGGTGTTTCTTTCACGGGAGGACGCAGGCGCAGAGCAGATCTTCAGGAATGATGGAGTCAAACTCCTCCAGAAGCTTCTTGAGTCCCAACAGGAGGAACTGATCCTTTCTGCTCTCAGAACCCTGGTTGGCCTGTGTACCGGACACCAGTCGAGGGTGAATAACTTCCCATTATAATCAAGTTTGATAGTTAAGCCCATAGGTTTGGTATCTGAAGATTCTCAATTTATGCAAATTGTTGTGGTTGTAGACCGTGGCCATTGTGAATGAGGTCGGCATGGACAGGTTGTGTGGCGTCATGGGTTCCGCTGCTTCCACCGTGTCTCTTTCAGCATGCCATCTGCTCCAGGTCATGTTTGAGGCTCTTACGGAGGGCATGAAGAAAGAGATCAGAGGGAAAGACGAAGCCATACTGCCAGGTGAGACCGACCTTCACTTTGAGAGCTCAGTTCAGCGACCCACTTTAAGCCCATGACAAGACCAGAAATAATTTCCTGCAGAGAATATCTGTTCTACTTCTTTAAGACTGGGTTATGGCAGTGTAGAGTCTAAAATGAGTGTTTATGGTCGTAATCGCAATATAACATGGATCAGACCCCTGACTTTGTATTTGTTTTATGAAAATGCCTGGCTTACAGTACATTATCACACTTATTACATGACTACTCAAATAAGTAAATAAAGAAATGCAAACATAGACACATAAATAAATATTGATGAAATTGTGAGTTTTTTTATTGTATTATTCAAGAAGAAATAGTTATATGAAAAACTAGCACTGCTATGCAGGAAATCGATTTCCTGGGACAGCAAAATTGAAAAATTATAAATATTTCACTACAGAATTCTGCGATTGACCAATCAGATTCAAGTATTCCAGAGAGCCATATAATCATTTTCTTCACATTTTTTATATTTCCTCCAGTCTGCAAACCTTTAAAACAGTCTTCTAAAACATAACTGTAGGAAATTGCTCTAGTAATATATGCAAAACACCCCTTGGTATTATGTTAATACTATTAAACATTTCTGGTGTAACTGGTGTAAAAAAAATAAACTGAAAATGCATCGATTTTGAAAATGCTTTGTATGTATTGCAGAACCGTCCCGTGAGCTGCGTTCCATGTTGCGTCATCTAATTGAAATGCTCCCTGCATCCAGCGTGTCTGGAGCCGGCCGTGACAGCGCCATCAACCTGCTGGTCAAACAGGTGCCGCGGAAATCTTTGAAAAACCCAGACAACTCGCTCACACTGTGGGTCATCGACCAGGGTAAGTTTGACAGTGTTTGACCACAAGATCTGCTCGCATTTGAATTTTAGTTTGGACTGGTTTTTGGACTGATGCTAAACAATCTGTGACACCTGAACAGATTATTTCATGGTTTTCCTTTTCCTTTCAGGGTTAAAAAAGATTCTAGAAGTAGCGGGAACTGTTCCTGAAGTCGAGGGTGGGCTGCCGCTCACGGACAACACTCCCATGAGCTGCTCCGTTCTACTTAATAAGCTTTATGATGACCTGAAGAGTGATAAAGAGAGGGAAAACTTCAGCAAGCTCTGTGAGGAATATGTCCAGTAAGTGACATGTTATATTATATACTGTATTTGTTATTGCTTGGTAGAAACTAGTTTCACTGTCCATTGCCGTTTTCTACAGGCATCACTTTGGCAGCTCAGACATGGAGAGGAAACTACGAGCGATACAGACGGTCTCTGTTCTGCTGCAGGGCCCCAGTGATGTGGGAAATTGCACCCTGGAGCTGAGCGGGATCATGGAGGCTGTCATCTCCCTCTGTGCGTCTGAAAACATCACTCACCAGCAGGTGGCAGTGGAGGCGCTCATTCACGCTGCGGGCAAAGCCAAGAGAGCATCATTCATCACAGCCAATGGTGTGGCTCTGCTGAAAGACCTGTACAAGAAAAGCGAAAATGACCGAATACGTGTGCGGGCGCTGGTGGTGAGTATTCAGACTCAAAGACATCTGCGTTTGGAGTTATCGTTTGTTTGAGGAATGCTGTATGGTGCCCCTGTGTATGTGTGTTTTTTTAGGGGTTGTGCAAACTTGGCTCTGCTGGAGGCACCGATTTCAGCATGAAGCAGTTTGCAGAAGGTTCAACACTTAAACTCGCCAAGCAGTGCAGGAAGTAGGTTTTGAGCTTTGCTAATAACATCGTAGCAATCAGTTATGCATATTAGGCAACCATACTCAGTGTGTAAAAAATCTAGTCTGAATGGGTTTTCAAACTGATGTCAGGGCCTGAAAAATAGGAGATTTAGCTAAATGTTTTTAGGCACTGTCAGTGTAACATATTTAGTTTATATAATAATATGTTTAATGAAATAATTTATATATTTATTAGTGCTGGACAACGATTAATCGCATCCAAAATAAAAGTTTGTGTACTGTGTATAATTATTTTGTATATATAAATACACGCATATGCATGTATATATTTAAGAAATATATTGTATATACTTTATATATATATATATATATATTATATATTATATATATATATATATATATTTATATATAATTTATATTTTATATAGATATAAATATTTTATATATAAATAAAAAAGATTCTTAAATGTATACATGCATATGTGTGTATTTAAATATACAAAATATTTATACACAGTACACATACATATATTATGTAAACACAAACTTTTATCTTGGATGCGATTAATCGTTGCCCAGCACTAATATTTATAATATGTGTTTATTAATGTATTATTAATTGTTATTCAGTAAATATTTTTCATTTATTAATGTATTACTTTTTATTTTTTAAATATTTATTTAATAAATTATTTTATTTTATTCTATTCATTTTGCTTTTTAATTTATTATTTTTATTTAATTATTTGATTTATTATTTAAAATCTTTATTTTATATTACATTATTGCATTGATAAAATAAAATACAATTAAAAAATATAAAATTATGTAATATTAGAATCTATACATCTACATAAATCAAGTCTTTATAATAGTATAATGTCTTATAGACATGAAACATTACACAATTTTCACACATTAACATATATTGTTGCCTTTATATTTTAAGAAGGAAGTCTGTCATATTTTTTACTAATCAAAGACTAATCAGAATCTGCTCGTGTTGAGCTGCATGTACCATTAGCATGAAACCTATGTATATGCTTTAGTTTTCCAGCTGCAGCAAAAGCAATTTTTGCATGGGAGTGCATGTGTAAATTAGACCTCTTTAAAAGGTTGATCTATAATTGCTAAGGTGTTATGTGCAGGTGGCCTTCAGCTGTCTTTCTCCTCCAGGTGGCTCTGCAACGAAGCTCTTCCACCAACCTCCCGGCGCTGGGCCATCGAGGGTCTGGCCTACCTCACGCTGGACGCCGATGTGAAAGAGGACCTGGTGGAGGATAAGAAAGCCCTTCAGGCCATGTTTGAGCTGGCTAAGGTACCGCCCTTCCTGCTGTTTTGGAGATACACATCCCCCATTATACTAATCCTTGACCGCTACAGCAACTCCCTCATGTTCTCATTTTCTTTGCAGTCTGAGGACAAAACAGTGTTATTTGCTGTCGGATCCACACTGGTTAACTGCACCAACAGCTATGATGTTGAGAAACCAGACCCTCAGATGGTGGAACTTGCTAAATATGCTAAACAGCATGTACCTGAGGAGCATCCAAAGGTAACACATAAACACTCAATCATATATCCTCCGAGGATGGATACATCCACCAAAAATGAACGTACTATCATTATTTATGTAATCTGTATCCATTTGTCATTTCAAACCCATTTCACTATATATATGTATTTTTTTTTTTGCGGAGCACAAAAGATGTTTAGCAGAGTGTTAGCATGCTGCTCTCCTCTGTACAACAAAAGTATTCATTGACCAGCGCCTGTCAAGCTCCACAAAAGCACCATAAATGTAGTCATTGCAACTTATTAATTTGCGAAAACAGACCAGAAGTCATTATTTGCTCATCTCTTTCCTGTTGTTTTGGAAGAAAGAAAGTCGAACAGGTTTGAAACGCCATGAGGGAGAATAAATGACCACATTTTTACTTGTGTTTTTGTGTAGGATGCCCAATCGTTTGTAGAGAAGAGGGTGATGAAGCTATTGGAGGCTGGAGTGGTGTCAGCGTTGGTTTGTATGGTGAAACACGAGAGTCCCGCTCTCTCGGAGGCCTGCAGAGAGTGCATCGCCAGGTCTGTTCACTATGAAGCTCAATCAATTTGAAAAATTCTGGCTGAATTCAAAGGCTGCTACTGTAAAAGTACTTTATTTGCACTTCAGCTTTGGCCCTGTCCCACTGCTGGCACAACTACTGTCCCAAATTCAGATTAAGCCTTGGATCAATTTGCTCCATCAGAGGAGATTGTTTGAAAATGGATTTTAGTGTGCAAAATGGTTGATTTCCATGCAAGAAAATGGCCCTTTTATCAGATGAAATGAGCGACTCCCTTTCTCTTCCTGACAGGGTGATTTTGGCTCTAGTGGAGAGGCATGAGGACAGAGGTTTAGTTGTGGCACAAGGAGGAGGAAAAGTACGTATATGCTCTCATCATGCCTGTTAAGCTTCACTTCCACCCAAGACCTCAAACTTTTGAGTGGTAGTACATGACAGTTTTCTCGTTTGCTTGATGCAGGCCTTACTACCGTTGGTTTCTGAGAGCACAGATCGGGGAAAGATCAAAGCAGCACAAGCTCTAGCAAAGATCACCATCACATCCAACCCTGAGATCGCATTTCCGGGCGAGAGAGTACGTCAGCAAACTGTTGAACCTTTCTCACTGATTTCAATCAGGAATTATATGATGATGTATGTGTTTGTGCAGGTCTATGAGGTGGTGAGACCCCTGGTCAGTCTTTTGGCGCTTGACTGCACGATGCTGCAGAACTTTGAGGCTCTGATGGCCCTCACTAACCTGGCTGGCTTCAGTGAGAGACTCAGGTCAGCTGCCAACAACTAAAATTAATTTGTTGTGACGTATAGCTTCTCGAACAAGAAAAAAATGTAGAGCGAGACTTGGTTTTGTCCATCAGGAATTGAGTGGATGGTTGTGGTTTGCTATTGGTCAATCTCATGTAAGTGACAGGTTATTTATAACAAACACTGCAATATTCCATTAAAAAAAACAACAAGAATTGTCCATTTTGATTTCATGGTGTTGACTTTAAGCCTCTGAACAGCAGAACAACCCCCAGTCAAACCACATTTCAACCCCACAGGCAGAAGATCATTAAGGAGAAAGCTGTGCCTAAAGTTGAGGGCTACATGTTTGAGGAGCACGAGATGGTCCGTGCTGCTGCCACAGAGTGTATGTGCAATCTGGCCTTAAGCGCCGAGGTACGTCACATGACAGCATTCAGTTTTTGGACCTAATTTTGAGCTAAATCCTTCTGGAAAAGACTGATTTTTATGGTTTTGTTTGATGCGTCAGGTGCAGAAGAGTTACCTGGTTACAGACAGTGACCGTCTGAAGTTGCTGGTGCTCTACAGTGGTGAAGATGATGAGCGACTGAGGAAGGCTGCGTCAGGCACACTGGCTGTGCTGACAGGGGAACTGCCCGAGCTGTGTACACGTATTCCTGACACGGTGAGTAACGCTTTGATTAAAGTGCGCCTCTATTATGCTGTTTTAAAGGTTCCTAATTTTGTTCTTCTTCAATAGGTTTACATGCATTCAAGGTCAAAAAACATTTTACTTTTCTCATAATATACATTGCACATCACCTCATTTCTCACAGTGTCTGAAACGGTTTGATAAAGGATTCGGTCTAAATCCCTCCTCTCTCAGAGTCTACTCTGCTCTGATTGGTCAGATGGCCCAGTCTGTTGTGATTGGTCTACTGCTTACAGCGCATGTCAGAAATGAAATGGCCATTACCATATCTGAATTTCATCTTCCTCCGGGCTTGTTGTTAAAAAGTGATACGAACAGTAACGATGGTGTTGGTTTTACCATATCAATTTGAGTCCTCATCGTTTTGAAGTGCATCAAAGTGGATTTGCTTTCACAGCTCAGACAACAGGGTCTTCTTGACATACTGTCAAACCAAACCCTTCCAGCTTCAGCTACGACTACAGTGTTTGAGGATCAAAGTAGACGCTATTCATTGGGCACTGCATTGGGCAGTCAATAAAGAGCATAGGCTGCCATTATGCACATTTGTTACACCTCTAAGTAGGTTCTTGCAGGAAGTAAAACTGGATTTACTGATGACTCGTTTCATGCAGTTTAGAATCAGTTATTTTTTGTGAGACAATAACTCCATTTATCATGCACTTTGATCTATATTCTAGCTATATTACACACTACATAAAAGGTAATTTTTGAAAAAGCATAATAGGTGGACTTTAAGAATTCTCGCATTCTTCATCTCATTCTCCGCCCTCTTTTTCTCCTCCTCTTCTCTAGACGAGCCACTGGCTGGAGATCTTCCAGGCTCTGTTGCTCAGCGAAAACCAGGACCTGCGGCATCGTGGAGTGGTCATCATAATGAACATCATGCAGGCCGACAAAAGTCTGGCAGAGAAACTGATTGAGAGTGAGGCACTGGAGATCCTGTCTGTCCTGGCTAAAGGAGACAATCCCAACCAGGACTCCGTTCGGAAAGCCGCCCAGCGCTGCTTGGATCTGGCTTTGGAGTACGGCCTTATCCGAAACAATGAGGGAGGAGTTAATGGTAATTCCATGTAATGCCATCTAATGGGGTTCATTTCCCAACCTGGAGGTTTGGAGCCTTTTATCCATAATGGATAAAAACATAGCACACATTTCATACTGCCTAAATAGACCAAATATTGAGCTTGTTCACTTCCATTCCATTAAATGCACTCAATTTATTTTACATGCACATTCCAAGATATTATACGATTATTCTACTTAAATGTGTGAAGAGCACACACTGAAAATATTAAGCATGTGTTATTTATGCTTTGACCGCCTCACCATGTGTATTCAAGTCTTAATTGTTGAATGTGAATTGTGAAATTATGCTTTTTGATTTTATATAAACACTACTTTTGTTTGAGGTGTGGTGGTCTTGTTTTTATTCTTGCTTGTGTTTACTCGCAGATTAAGTAGATTTGTTTGGGTTTAACAATATTGACTTGCAACTACCAAACATTCAAAAAATAACTCAATAAAAATTGTAATTTCTAAAGATTTAATTTTTATTTATCGCCATTTCCTCTTTGGAATTGGTTTGAATATTTCAAAGGCCATTTTCTAGTGGCAGTTTTCTTGTATATTCTTGATTTTTTTTTTTTTTTTTTTTTTAAGTTTGAGAGGGGTTTCTAAAAATATATTTTTCCTAAAAGGAACAAAACATTAATTTAAATAAAAAAAATGTTTTAGATTTTGTTGAATAAACATTTTAACTGATTTTCTGATTATAAAACAAACAAAACAAACTTGTCATTTTCAGTGGGGTCACTTTTGATGTAATATGCAAATATGTGCATATTTAACTAAATTATTATTTTCATACACTACTGTTCAAAAGTTTGGGATCAGTAAAATGTTTTTAATATTTTTGAAAGAAGTTCACCAAAGCTGCATTTATATGATAAAAAAATACAGTAAAAATTGTCATATTGTGAAATATTATTACAATTTAAAAGAACTGTTTTCTATTTTCATTTATTTTACAATATCATTTATTCCCCTGATGGCAAAGGTGAATTTTCAGACTTGTGTCACATGATCCTTCAGAAATCATTCTAATATGCTGATTTGCTGCTCAAAAAACATTTATTTATTAATAATGTTGAAAACAGGATTCTCTGATGAACAGAAAGTCAAAATGTTCTTTTGGACTTTCTGTTCATTTGAAATATGAATCTTGTCTTTACTCGATCAATTTAATGCCTCTTTTCTCGGTAAAAGTATTCAAAATACTGAACCCCAAACTTTTGAACAGTAGTGTAAATGAACTACAAATCGCGTTGAAACAAGCGGCACGAGCCCTCTCTCTTTCCATAGTTCTCAATTGTGTCATATGACTCTTCGTGACCAATCAGAGACGTTCAATACGTGCTCTACTTGTAGTCCTTTCATTCATGCAGCACTCACTGCACATGTTGGCGTTAGTTGAATGGGGAAATAGTTGTTTACAAGTGTAATGTAACTATGGATGATTGTGCCATTTTCACCTACACTAACAAGGACTTTATAAATGATGTTTGTTCCGGAAATCCGAACCGGTCCAGATTTGACGTCGCGCTGCGGTCCGGGTGGACAGAGAGGATGAACACTGGGTTGTTTCGGTACCAGCTGGACGATCTGGAGACGCGGATCCTCCCCGGTCCCTGTGGATACATCGCTCAGCTGAACATCATGAGAGGCATCGAGAGACGAAAACCTCAGGAGATCCTGAGCGTCCGGCAGAACTTTGACCCAAAGCAGTTCAATTTCAACAAAATCAACCTCAAAGAGCTGCTCTTTGAATTACAGTGTGAAGAGAAATGCCATCAAAATGGTTCAAAACGGAAGTGCAAAGTGATAATAAACGTGAGTCCGCTGGAATTCGGTCACTGTCTGCTCGTTCCTGAACCGGACCGGTGTCACCCACAGATACTGACCCCTCTGGCGGTCCAGATGGGGATAGAAACGGTTCTGCTGAGCGCTGATCCAGGATTCAGGGTTGGCTTCAACAGCCTGGGTGGGTTTGCCTCAGTTAACCATCTCCATCTCCATGGCTACTACCTAAATCACGGACTGAGGATTGAGAGCTCCCCAGCAGAACTGATCCTGCCTAAAAAACACTTGTATGTGCTCCTGGACTTCCCAGCAGGCTTTCTGTTCTACACCCAGGGTCCAAACCTGGATTTGACAGTCAATGCAGTATGCAATCTCACTGATATTTTGGTCGACAGGAACATCGCACACAACCTCTTCATCACCCGAGGTTGTCCTCCACAGAGGGAGCATGAACAGTCTCCATCACGAATCGGGGTGAGGGTCATCGTATGGCCCCGGTTGTCTTGTTTTGGGGCCAAAGAAGAGTCTGCCTTCAATGTGGCCCTGTGTGAGCTCGCCGGTCACCTTCCCTTCAAAAACAGAGAAGACTATGACACAGCCACTGAGGACGGAGTACAAGACATCATCCGGAAATATCTGCTGCCACAAGAACAATTCATGGAATTGCAAAAGCATGTCATGAAATGTTTATTATAGATGGCACTTTTATTCTGAGCACCGATCAAATTATCCTATATCTAAATGAGAATTTCAGGGAATATATAATACATGTTGGTGTATTAAATATAAGGATTTATTAACACAAATGTTTTAATCTGTCACTTTAAGTTGCATATGAAGTGCTGCTAAGATTACATCTATACATATAGGCCTATATATAATATTATATACAATAAAACTAAACTATTAGAAAATTATATATGTGTGTGTTAATTGTGTGCATTTTTTTTCACATATGTGGTGTAAAAAAATATGTATACATATTCACATTTGTATTAAATTATATATATATATATAAAACAAGTGACAGTGCCATCTACAACAATACAATAAACAATTCAAACAGTTGTGTGCTACATTTGTTTTTTGTTTTTTTTTAAAGAGAATGCACATTAATAATTATTAGCACTCGTGTCCATCATATAAATGTGACAGATTTAGCCATACAAGCTCATTTTCATCTGCAGTCCACTATCACGTGACTCCTTACTTCACATTTTGCTTTTTAATCCAATTTTGCGAAGTCAGATCAACTATTGAGTCAGAAATGATGTACATTTATTAACTGTAAAAGGAAAGACATTGCATTGTGGAATACAGTATTTCAGCCAATAAGCTCTGTTGGATACTTTTGCAGAATTTGGAGTTGCATACTAGCATACTACTATTCCTGCCATTGAAAGATGTGGTAAAAGTAGTATGCGGTTCTAAGTTCAGCATTTATTTTAGCAGATATATTTGGTAATCGGTATTTTATACATGCAAAAAAAAAAAAAAAAATGTGCACAACATACATGGCATATACTACAGCAAAGTAGCCTATAGTATGCTTCCATACAGCTCAATACTTGATATCCTTCTCTATAGCTCTCTCTAGTGGTCTGTGAGGTTCAAATATTTTAATTTGGGAAATAAAATAAGCATTTATTTGGATAGTAGGCTACATTAATGTCTCATTACTTTAATTATATTTCAGGGTTCCCGCGGATCCTTAAAAAGTCTTAAATAAGATTTGTGAAATGTAAGGCCATAAAAACTCTCACTTTTACTTATGAAAGGTCTTAATGACACTTTGACTTAGACGTATCTAAATGCTTTATCAATTAAAACTATCTAATTAGCGAACATATTGTTTTTTATTATTCTATCTTTTTGGATTTGCTTGTTCACGTGACAATTCGCGTCACATTCGCGTCATATTAGCCAACGTCTGTCTCCTGCACGCGAAAGGAGGACAGAAGGAGAAGAAAGTTGGTAAATGTCAGTTCAATTGTAAGTTCATTCTTTGTGTGCTTAGGGTGTGTGATATGTATTGTCTATGATGATATTGTAATCATTGTTTTAATGATTGCCGCTTCTGTGTCACCTCTGCACTGCAAAGATGGATTTTGAACTAATGATTTAAGTTGACTGGTAAGAATGGTAGCCTTCTAATATAATTTAATTTGAATGTTAGAATTTGACATAAAAGGTTATGCATACCTCTAAATAATTTTAGAAAAAATGTACATATATATAGGTGAAAATGCCCCTGGAAATCACTGCTGTCTCACAGCATAGAATATGAAAAATATGAATATCTTAGTGAGTCTGCTGTCAACAACAGGCCTAAACCAGCCATGGTACCAGTACAAAAACACAATCAGTAAAATATCATCTAATTATTATTTTTAAAACTTTAAAAATATTGAGATATATTTGGTCAATATTGCGCACCCCTAATGTATGGTATTAATTTCGATTTCTTCAGGTCTTAAAAAGCCTGAAATTGATACTCAGTTATTCAATACTTCATTTATTTCATTATAAAATTACATCAACCATTAATTGTCCATCTCAGGACCAGTGTTGGGAAGTTACTCTACAAAAGTTATTAATTAGGCCTACACCTTCAAAAATGTAATTAGATTACTGAACTAACTCAAAATTATTTGATTGCTTGTTACTTTCTAAATCCCATATGAACCTCTAACCAGTTGAACAATACAAAACACAAAACTGCACTTTTGATTCTTTCAAATAAACAATATACAGTTGCATAAATTATTCTTGAACTAGCCAAACTGTGTAAAGGGAGAAGGTTATGTTAAAAACATACATTTTAACATTTGCAGTTACATCAGAAGTAGGCCTACTTGAATTACAGACATTTTTTAAGTAATCGCTTACTTTACTTTTTCAAGGGAAAAGTAATTAAGTTAATATAATTTGATTAGCCTGCTTGAATAATTACACCCAACACTGCTCAGAACTAATACGCTATAAACATGATTTCTGATAATATCACGGTTCCATTACGGAATGTTCCATCCAAACAAACTGAACTGAGTACACAATGGCAGTATTTCATAGAAACGGCAAGTAAGTGGACACTATTTCGTCTGAATCAGTTCTTGATCGGATTGTGATGAACAAAGCAGGTTGTGCTACGCCTTCACGCACCGCCCAGCTAACGCTCATTCAGGCATGAGGTGTATGTTTCTTCATTACAAAAGGAGCCTGAAAGAGAAGCTAGTTTGATGGTGAAAAGATATTAATCTTCCCTTGTGGCTCATAATAGTTATTCAACAGGAATTTCACCTCAAAGCACAGTTCGACTATCCTGTTTACAGCTCAGTGAGGTGAATATCCCTGCCACATGTCGAATCGAAACCGCACGCCTGAGAGGATCAGGCCCAGACAACGTACATGTGGCCGAGAATACCTATTAATTCCAGGTGATGGTTGCTGTAACTAACACTAAACCGGTCTGAGGAGACCTGTGTCATCTGTTTCACACCACAACAAAAGCCCTGCTGTGCATCGTGTACAGACCCTTTTATCTGCAATCTAACCTGGTACCACAAACACTCCAGAGGCGATACATTAGCCTTGTACTTTACTGAACTGATCCTTTACTGGTTTGAATCAACCAATAGAGGTCAAACCCTGACTTGATTTCAAGTACATTCAGCATCAATCAATAAAACAGTGATGACTAAACATTCAAGGTGCAAATAAGGGTTTGATGGCCCCTCATAACACCTAAACAGAGGACATGCTTATATATAATGTGTCCAATCAGTAAAATCATATCTGTTCAATATTATAAAATTCCAGTCAAATCTGCCAAAAATTAACTTTAATTGGCCAATACTGAAACAATACAAAATAGGTTGAAGGACCGGAGGTGGCAGTAATTTATGATTAATAATTTCTACACGTTAGGCTAATCTCTTTAATTGGTACAATGCATTACATAAGTGAAACAAATCTTATAAGAAAAACACACACATATTCGAATATGAGCCCCTCTCCTCACAGTGTAGTGACCCTTGGGACTTAAACAAGGGAAAACAGAAGTTGAATTTAAATGGAGTGAGTATGCATGACCTTTAAAGCAAATAATAATGTTTTGTTTTTAAATTTGCAAAGGTAAAGAATAAAAAAGAAAAGTCTTGCTTATGCATAAAGCCACATACTCCATGAATCAGTAACAAATATTATTCAGCCCTCAAAGATCCAGGATAAGCAGCACTGAGTGACACCAGCAGAGAGAAGAACGTTAGCAGAGCGCAACGGATAACATTTACATTACACATGAAACGTTTAAACCCTCCAGCACAAGTTCAAAATAAACTGTCTGGATCTAACGAGAGCATAAACATGTCAATGTCTAGGCAGGTTATAGTGGCTACGGCAATTCCCTGAAGCATATCGAGTAGTTTGTGGGACAGAGTGCAACTTATAAAGTGTTAAAGACAGAGCTACTGTGAGCTACGTAGGTTTTTAATCGAAGGTATTTGCTTCTGTTGAAGACATCAGCCCGCATTATTTTAGCTTATTTTAAAATAATCATGTTTAACAGTAGAATTTGTGGTCAAAACCTACATTACCCACGATGCTGTTGTCACGCTGAGTGTCTGTTATAAAGCGCACAGCAATGGAGAATTCAAAACAGTCTTTAATAAACAAAATCCAAAGGGAACACACAAGAAACTTACAACCATTATAACATAAACAACATGGCACAATGAACAGAGGAAACTAAGGGCTTAAATGCACAGGGAGTAATGAGGTAACTGAATGAACAACAGGTGAACGTAATCAGGAACTAAGTAGCTAATAGAACAAGAAACAGAATGAAAATTAAACACCAAGAAAGACTGAGACTGAGGTCGAGCCGGTGGAACTGAGGACCAAGGTGGAGTCGGAGGGAAGGCGGAGTCTGACGAAGCCGAAGGGGTGGAGGGACGAAGTGCAGCTGAAGGCCCAGAAGTCCATGGCGCAGGTAGAGCGATGACTGACCACGGCAAAGCCGGAGGGACGAGGAAGCTCAGTGGAGCCGACTGGTCGACTCGGCGAGGTGAAGTGGCGGATTCGACGGCTTGTCCCCTTGTCAAGGTGGAGCTGGAGACCGCAAGACCCGAGGCAGATCTAAAAAACTAAACAGAACTAATAATCCTGAAAGCTGTACAGAAAATTCCTCCAATCAGAGAGTCAAAAGATCTCTTTAGCTCTGTCCACTCCCATGAAGCACCCTCTCCCTTTTTTGAAATACCCATGGGAGAAATGAATGGAAAAATACTTCAGGAACCAATCCCACTGAAAAAGTGGGCATGCAATGTTGCACTCTATAAACTCTGCCTTAGGAGCCTAAGAAGCATGGCGTCCTAAGACCTTGCTTGTCCTCCTCCTGGTCCATACTTTGGTGACGTAATGCCACATAGCCTGTCAGAACAAATGGAACATTTGACAACCATGTAAGCCTTGTAAGATCACAAGTACACATTAAGTGAGCCATTTGGGACAATGTCAAATACCCAATGGATACAAGAAATGGTCTGTTTAAGCAGGAGGTTTAAGGTGTCCCTTTTCTAAAAATATTCTGAGCCCCGGGAAATACTCCTTCACCATGTCAAAGTTCTCAATCTTCACAATTAATTACAAGGGGAAACAGTGAAAATTAATGGTCTCATTCATGCATACAAGAACATATTCTGTCAGATCAATCATTAACAAGTTCAATCCACTGCCGTCAAACACATCCATTGAGTCAATGCCTGGAGAAAGAAAAGGTTACCAAGTTTAACTGTAACATACGTGCACGTTGCACAAATGAGTGCATTATGTACCAATGATGAAACTGGTGAAAGTTTAAAAATGCTCTACAAATAGGGATAATTACCTCCTTTAGCAAAATACATCCATCCATCCATCCATCAGATTCAGCAACAATTGCAAGAATCCCAGCAAAAACAATATGTTCCTAAAAATGTTTCAATAATTGAATTCATGTATGAAACAAAATCCAAGCACTGACATATCAACTTTTGAGGTAAGTTTGACAGCTGATAGCCAGTTCAACTATACATATTTCCAAGCATTTAACTACTTTTCATCAAAGGTACACAAAATGCATGGCATTCATTTTCTATTAACAGAAAAACAGTTGCAAATTTACCCTAAATAAATCTAGCAAGATAGTTTGGGACCAAATGTTAATTTGTAGGTATTTATATAATTCTTCCAATAAATAAAATGGGGGGAAATGCTAGGTTAATTTCAGATGAGTCAAACTTATCTAATAGGTCTCACAACAAATCACGTGATTTGTATCTTTTCAAAAATTAATAAAATAATGCTTTTAAGACGTCTTGTGAAACCTGAGTGTATGGAAGTCAGGAAGTAGCACACTAGCTGTTCATTTAGAACGTAGCTAAATAATTTCCCGCGCAAATTACGACATCTTAGTAGCGTTTAATGGCGTCAGTGCGATCAGTCAGACGTTTTACCCCGAAATATCCGAATACACATATCAGAACTGAACTGACTCCAAATTCCCCTGCATCAAAACAGGTTCTTTAAAAATCAAACTCAAAAGCATTCTCAATTTGCAACATGTTGCATAACTTAGCAATCAGTCATCCTTAGACATTTCTCGCAAATGTAGCCTATGTTTTCTTTCCTGAGGAATGGGGCGAGTATTGGAGATACAGACACACCTCCCGCTCCCACCGTTTAAAAGTGACACTAATGCGCGTCCACGTCTCTTAACAACATCACCAGTCCTCAGGAACAACCTGCAGACATGGGGAACTGCACTGCAAGCATGTGCGACCGGCCAAAGAACACTAACATCAAATTTAGTTTACCTGCCGTGTGTTTCGTCTGGCAGTTGTCTATGATTATTCTTTTTGGGGTATTTGTGCGGTATAATGAGGAGGCAGACACGCACTGGGTTGACATCAGAAAGGAGAAAAATATCACAAGTGATATTGAGAATGACTTCTACTTCAGATATCCAAGTAAGTGCATCATTTTATGGATCAAACTACGATAAATATAAGAATCTATGATATATAGCCTATTAACAATAACAAAAATCTGTATATATAGGCTACCTAAACAATAATTAACTTATATTTTATTAATATTTGTTGGTTTAATGTCATGGTTTCTTATATATTTTATATTATCCATCTGTCTGTCCATCTTTCTTAAAAATCCAACAAATGCATCACTGTTCATTGATTGTGGTGTTAATGTTTATCAGTTGCTTCATCTGTAAGCTTTTCTCTTGACAACATGCATACCAACTTATGCACATGGGACTGTGGTAGTGGGGGAGGTAGAGGGTTTTATTTGCTCTTTGGTTATGTAAGGATCAGTATCCATTGTCATTTTTTGAATCTTTGAAGGTGTGGTTGAATTTTTCAGTCATGTATAGATCTTTAGTCTTCTGGTCAGACTATCCACTGTTCTCCAACTATCAATGTTTTAAGTGTTGGATGACAGGTGGTATATGATCTTGGACACAAACTATTGTTTGCAGCCCGATCAGATATCATTGGACATGTTTTGTCATGGCTGATGTGTTACTGTCGCTGCAGAAATTCATCTTCTAGTAGTCCACTTTCAGAGTGGTTATGAAAATGTTTACTGATTGGGTGGAGCAAGGATTGGGTGGAGTGCTTGGTATAAGCACAATAGTGATGATGATAAACTTAAGCTCATTTGTTAGCTGTGTGAGATTTGATAACAATTAAAGGGATAGTTTACCCAAAACTTATTGAGTCATTGATTACTCACTCTCATCTCGTTCAAAACCTGTAAGACTCTTGTTCATCTGCAAAACACAAATGAAGATCTTTTTGATGCGCAACTACTAATTTGACGCTTCAAAAAGTTCCTATGAACTTTTTGAACCGTCTGAAAGTTCTAATCCATATGAACTGAGCGGTTTAGTCCAAATTTTCTGAAGAGACTTTATGATGAACAGATGAACAGATTGAATTTAGGCTTTTATCCACATAAATATTAATCAGCAAACATTAACAGAAGCTCAACCGATGCGTGAGAATGAACCTCATTGGTTCTTGCAAAAGCTCAAATGTTCTGCGTGACACGAGAATGAACCTCATTGATTCTTGTAGAAGCTCAAACGTGCTTCGTAACACAAAAACGAACCTCATTGGTTCTCGAAAAAGCTCAAATGTTCTGCGTAACACGGGAATGAACCTCATTGGTTCTTGTAGAAGCTCAAACGCGCTTCGTAACACAAGAATGAACCTCATTGGTTCTTGTAGAAGCTCAAATGTTCTGCGTAACACGGGAATGAACCTCATTGGTTCTTGTAGAAGCTCAAATGTTCTGCGTAACACGGGAATGAACCTCATTGGTTCTTGTAGAAGCTCAAACGTGCTGCGTAACACGAGAATGAACCTCATTGGTTCTTGTAGAAGCTCAAATGTTCTGCGTAACACGGGAATGAACCTCATTGGTTCTTGTAGAAGCTCAAACGTGCTTCGTAACACAAAAATGAACCTCATTGGTTCTTGTAGAAGCTCAAACGTGCTTCGTAACACAAAAATGAACCTCATTGGTTCTCGAAAAAGCTCAAATGTTCTGCGTAACACGGGAATGAACCTCATTGGTTCTTGTAGAAGCTCAAACGCGCTTCGTAACACAAGAATGAACCTCATTGGTTCTTGTAGAAGCTCAAATGTTCTGCGTAACACGGGAATGAACCTCATTGGTTCTTGTAGAAGCTCAAACGTGCTTCGTAACACAAAAATGAACCTCATTGGTTCTCGAAAAAGCTCAAATGTTCTGCGTAACACGGGAATGAACCTCATTGGTTCTTGTAGAAGCTCAAATGTTCTGCGTAACACGGGAATGAACCTCATTGGTTCTTGTAGAAGCTCAAACGTGCTTCATAACACAAAAATTAACCTCATTGGTTCTTGTAGAAGCTCAAACGCGCTTCGTAACACAAGAATGAACCTCATTTGTTCTTGTAGAAGCTCAAATGTTCTGCGTAACACGGGAATGAACCTCATTGGTTCTTGTAGAAGCTCAAACGTGCTTCGTAACACAAAAATGAACCTCATTGGTTCTCGAAAAAGCTCAAATGTTCTGCGTAACACGGGAATGAACCTTATTGGTTCTTGCTGAAGCTCAAACGTGCTGCGTAACACGAGAATGAACTTCATTGGTTCTCATGTCAAACGAACATGCTTGAGCTTCCACAACTGTAAAAGTACCACAACTGATGTGTGCGTTGATGAATTTTTAGATGTGAATAAAAGCCTAAATTAAATCTGTTAATCATATAAAGCGATCGAGTCTCATCAGAAAATTTGGACTAAACCGCTCATTTCATTCCAATGATTAGTTTTACGATCTCTTTATGAACCCTTTGAAAGTGGTAGTTGTGTAGCTGTCATTGGAGGGACAGAAAGCTCTCAGATTTCATCTAAAAGATCTTCATTTGTGCACTGAAGATGAATAAAAGGCTTTGGAACTACAGGAGGGTGAGTAATTAATGACAGAATTTTCACTTTTGGGTGAATCAACCCTTTAATGTTCCTGAAAACGAATGTATCACACCTGCTGCATCCGAACGAACTTGAGTTACTTGGCATAGAAAATGTCTTGTGTATAAATACAACTTAGCAAGACTTGTAATTTATCCGGGCAGCTTTTACCGTAGGAGTTCTGCTTTTCTTAGTTATTTTTTACACCAACCTGAAACCTAGAGTTTTACATCTCCTGCATCATCGGTTGAGAAGGTTTTCAAGGTGAAGCTTCATGCCAGGCCAGAATAAAAGGACAACCTTGCCAAAGAAGCAAGAAGTGTTATCAGTTTCTGGGAGTGATTTCACGATAACGCTTTGATTGCCGTCACATAACGATTGCCAGCAAGTTCTTTTTCTCTGTGGAAATAAGGGCTTGTTCAGAAACCACAGCTCTGTCTGTTTTCATTAGCAGTTTTCTATTGTGTTACCAGCATCTAGATGTCCTTGTAGTGCATTTCTACCAGAACATCTTCACAGTAACCAGCCCAGCCTGGTCCTGTTGAAGAAATTGAAGTATCATTTTTCATCTCTGCTACATTTTAGTCGAATTTGCTGCTGCTTTGACCTCAGTTAAGTCACCAAAAGGCTCAGATTACAGTTTGTGACTTGCTAAAACACACATTTGTCCGTAGTCATCTGAGGGTGAATTAAGATACTTATAAAATGTTTAAACATCATAATTGTTTATCATCATTTTTTTTTCTAAAGGCAGATGTGAAGTTTATGATGCTAACTTAAAAATATAAAATAATGCAAATTGTTTATATTGTAATTCAGATAATATTTCTGAATATAAAGGTCTGATTTCATATAATGACACTGTTTTATTTTAACATTTATTTTTACCTGAGTTAAAATGATTTAGTATTTTTCTCACACAGTTTTTTATACACTACCATTGAAAAGTTTGAGGTCAGTAAGAGTTTTTTTTTTTTATTCATACTTTTATTCAGCAATGATCAGTGTATAAATTGATCAAACGTAACAGTGAACACTTTTGTTACAAAAAAAAAATAATCTAATAAATATTTAAAATAAATGCTGTTCTTTTGAACTTTCGATTCATCAAAGAATACTGAAAAATGTATCACGGTCTCCACAAAAATATTAAGCAGCACAACTGTTTTCAACATTGATATTAAATGTTTCTTGAGCAGCAAATCAGCATATCAGAATGATTTCTGAAGGATCATGTGACACTGAAGACTGGAGTAATGATGCTAAAAATACAGTTTTGATCACAGGAATAAATTACATTTTAAAAATATATGGAGAGAAAAAAACCCCGGTAATTTTAAAATGTTACAGTATTTCACAATATTACACTTTTTACTGTATTTTCTCACCCCTGGTGAGCATAAAAGACTTCTTTCAAAAACGTAAAACAAATCTTACTGACGCGTTTAAATGGTAATCTACATAAAAATATATAGCTGTATATGTATAGTATAGCTGCCTCTATATATTAGGAAGGAGATCATCATTTTTGTCCTACTCTAAAGGACATCCGTCTTTATGGACATGCATAACCACCATAGACCCAATATTCAGATGTTTTTCAATTCTGAATATGTGTTTACACCCTTGACAACACCTCCTTCTATTTGATTTCTTATGATCCTCGCTATGATTTTGATTGACTGAATTGGAAATATTTTGTTTGTTTTTTCCTGCAGGTTTTCAGGATGTTCATGTCATGATCTTCGTGGGCTTTGGGTTTCTCATGACCTTCCTGAAGCGCTATAGCTTTGGCGCCGTCGGATTCAACTTCCTGATTGCGGCTTTCGGCATCCAGTGGGCTCTTCTGATGCAGGGCTGGTTCCATTCTCTGGACCCAGCTGACGGAAAGATCAAGATCGGGATTGAAAAGTATGTTCTTTTTTGTGAGTTATTACAGTTGTCAAGGGGGCCAAAAAAGTTTATACTCCCCTAATTAATACTGATATATAAATCTCTGCATCAGAATTAGCTGATTGTTTGAGGATTTATGTAGAAAACCTGCAGTTTTTGCATGTGAACCCAATGTTGATAATTTCGGACACAATGCAGACAAACCAGTTTGCAGGTGTCTCTTCCCTGCGGGAATGAAGGATTTGTTTTGTATTTAAACAGTAATTAGAAAAACAGCCTGACCAAACTGGAAAGTGAATGACCCTATTATGCAGATGCAGGCACCACTGTTTATTTTATAATCAGCACTGTTTGCTACTTTGTATGAAGGACATGAACCTAAAAAAGTTATAAAAATGCCTAAATTTATTGTCATCTAACACTTATGGTTGTGTACAAAATACAGACTCTCCACACTGAATTAAATGAAACGTAATGTAAGTTCAAGGGCTGAAACGAATGGAACAAATGTTTCATTGAAGCGATGTCCCCTGTGTTCAGCTTGATCAATGCAGATTTCTGTGTGGCGGGGTGTCTGATCGCCTACGGGGCCGTGCTGGGGAAGGTCAGTCCCGTGCAGCTGTTGGTGATGACTCTGCTCGGGGTCACGCTGTTCGCTGTTGAAGAGTTCATCATCCTGAGCGTCCTCCTTGTGAGTCTGATCGCTAGGCTGTCAAAGATAATGTACCATATTATTCAAATGTTTTAACATATAGGGCCCTATCTTGCACCCAGCGCAATTGACTTTGTACACGACGCATGTATCATTCCTATTTTGCACCCGCGCACAGCGGACTTTTCCCTCCATAGACGCGCGTCAGTAAATTAGGAAATGAAATGCGCTCCCGGGGGCGGTTCAGCGTAAAGAGGAGGCGTGTTCCGGCGCAAAAGTTCCCTGATGCTATTTTGCAGGTTTAGAAAACAATTCCGCCACTGACCAGGAAAAACCTAGTCTAAAGTCAGTGACGCGTTGCGCATGTTATTAATATGCTATTTTAAGGGCGCATGCTTGGCCATAATCAATGTAGCGTGTGCGCAACTCGCATGCACTTTGCTTATCTCATCTACACACAGACGCAGCAGTTTTCATTTTCAGAAAACCATACATTATTACAAGGAAAAATATTACCACACGAGGGAAATCATTGTTGTGTCCATGAAGATGTGAAAAAATAGGCATAAATCTAGCTTACACATTTACCCAAATTATTATACGCCTGTTTAACCAAAGCTAATTTGGGTGTGTTTCTCCCATCCCCATACAATGTCACTTCTCTGTGTTTTACGGCCCTGACGAGAACGTCGGTCTCCTCGGCTGTGAACCGCTCCTGGCGCGCGCCTGGCAAATCCGCCGTTATAATAGCAATCCGCCATGGAACAAGCACGCCTGCTCTTAAAGGGAATGTGAGATGACGCTCTGATTGGTTTATTTCACGTTACGCCAAATCCACACCTATGAATAATGAAGCTACTTCAGACCAACCCATTTTAGATTTGCGTCGGGTGCAAGAGTCATTTATCCCGCCGGTATAATAGCAACAGCGCCCAAGACCCGCCCACAAAGTTACTTGCGTTTTGCGCTTGATACTTGCGTTTCAGATCGTTAAAATAGGGCCCAAAGTGTTTTATACAATTTACAATCACTGTAGTGTTCATATGTTATGTGTGTGTGTGTATGCATATTGATCAATGATTCAATCCTCAGGCCAAAGATGCTGGTGGCTCCATGGTGATCCACACTTTTGGAGCTTATTATGGTCTGTCCATTTCATGGGTTTTGTATCGACCTGATTTGGATAAGAGCAAACATATGAACGGGTCCGTCTACCACTCGGACGTGTTCGCCATGATTGGTAAGAGTCTTGTCTTGAGGATTAAACATGAATCGTTTTAGAAACTGAAAGGACTGCTGGAGATTCTGTGCAGCTTGAACTAAAGCTTGCTTTATTGAAGGCTCAGATAGTGTTTAAATGTACATTCTGGTGTCTTGTGCAGGAACCCTCTTCCTGTGGATGTTCTGGCCAAGTTTCAACTCTGCCATTGCTGATCATGGAGACGGTCAGCACAGAGCTGCCATCAACACATACCTGGCCTTGGCCTCCACCGTCCTCACGGCAGTCGCCATCTCCAGCCTGTTTGAGAAAACTGGGAAACTAGACATGGTGAGCATCCTTTATTATTATTTTGGCAGACCTGATTCACTTATTCGTAAGATAAGACTTAAAGAAGATCTAAAACAATTGAATTAAAGTAGATTCAATTTCATTTAATTTTTACTTTATGAAATAAAAAAAGTCATGAGTCATGAAAAACCTGGAAATGTGATTTCCAGATATCAGTATGAGTGAGTTTATAGAGTTACACCTTTTACAGTGTCTGCTCTGCTTATATTGTTCTGTCTTTCACTCCATATTAGAAAGTATCAAAGTAGAACTGAAGTGACACGATTAGAAGTTTAACTGGCAAAATACCAGAAGTGGCGCATGTCACGGACGAGAATCCATGAGCCGTATTATTAGACTGTTTTCTAAGGCTGCACAAATAGGCATTTGTTCTAATACATAATGTACATAAGTTGATTGTTTATATTATCTATATTACATTATGCATTTTAACAGTATTGATCAATAAAACAATGATTAACTGCGTTTGATACTTTATTTGAACCAATTATTATTGCCTTATTGTTATTACACATGCATTTTTAGTCATTTTAAAGGCTATTGTTCACTTGGGTCTAATTTTATTATAACAAAAATTACTCGATTAATCTGCGAAATAATCATCGAATTGCTCTATTACATACATTGACAGCCGTAGATTAGTTAAAACATTTCAAAATGCACCTGCATTGTGATGTCTTTCAGTCGAATAAAAGACATATTATTTTGTCATTGAAGATCTCTTAAAAATGGAGTTAAAATATGGTCTCGTTCTCATGAACCCAATATCGTGTATTGAATCGTCACACCCCTAACTATTACTATTAATTAATTTGTTTTTTATTATCCAGTAAATGCAATGACAGGACAAGTCTTGGATTATCATTGGTGGTTGACCAATACATTTCTCTGATTGTCCAGTCAGTAATTCAGTTGTACAGTCAGTAATGCATGTAGTGCTGGAAGTGGGCCTTCTGTATTTGAATCTGTAGCGTTTTTCTTGCGGACTGACACTTCTCACATTTTTTTCCCCCACTTTGAGCACTGTGCATATGTGAATTTGAACACAAGTCCTGCTCGAGGTTAAAATGCCATGTTTCTTCCCCTTCCAGGTTCACATCCAGAATTCCACGCTGGCTGGCGGAGTCGCTGTGGGAACAGCAGCTGAGTTTATGCTCATGCCATACGGCTCTTTGATTGTTGGTTTCTTCTGTGGCATTATTTCCACGATGGGTTACATTTTTATTTCGGTGAGTCTTACCTGTCAGATGAATTGTTCCAGTTATTTCTTCCAGACAGTGACCTTTTAAACCATCTGCGTTTCTTTAATTATTTATTTAACTGGATTTGACGATCAAGAACGTTGTGACAGTAAAAGCTTTGCAGAAATTGTCTTTTGTTATAGGGATCACAAGTTATTCCAAACCTGTATGAATTTCTTTCTTCTGCTGAACACTGTATTTTGAAGATTGTCAGTAACCAAACACTTGGCGGTAGCCATTGGCATTCATAATATGAAGAAAAAAAATACTATAGAAGTCAATGGGGACCAGAAACTGGTTTGGTCATTGATATTCTTCAAAATATCTTCTTTTGTGTTCAACAAAAGAAAGAAACTCATACAGGTTTGGAACAACATGAGGCTGAGTAAATGATGACAGAATTTTCATCTTTGGGCGAACAATCTCTTATGATTGCATAAACCCCTGATTTGTCTCTGCTCCTCAGCCGTTCTTGGAGGAGAAACTGAAGATTCAGGACACGTGTGGAATCCATAACCTGCACGCTATGCCAGGGGTCATTGGAGGAATTGTGGGCGCCATCTCAGCCGCTGCCGCCACCACCACCGTTTATGGAGAGTTAGGGTCAGTGAACAATCAAATAAAATAATAATAAAACAATATATGTGACCCTGGATCACAAAACCAGTCACAAGTCGCACGGGTATATTTGTGGCAATAGCCAACAATACATTGTATGGGTCAAAGTTATCGATTTTTCTTTTATGCCAAAAATCATTAGGATATTAAGTAAAGATCATGTTCCATGAAGATATTTTGTAAATTTCCTACCGTAAATATATAAAACATTTATTTTTGTGAGTGAATGCTGCACAATCACGAACATAAATGGACAATTTTAAAGGAGATTTTCTCAATGTTTAGATTTTTTTGCGGCCTCAGATTCCAGAGTTTTAAATAGTTCAAATATTGTCCTATCCTAACAAACTATACATCAATGGAAAGCTTATTTATTCAGCTTTCATATGCTGTATAAAACTCAATTTCAAAAAATGTACCCATGTGACTGGTTTTGTGGTCCAGGGTCACATATGTAGCCTATTTCATGCAAGATATTTTCAGATTGTATAAAAAAAAAAAAAAAACTTTTCTTAATGGTATTTAATTCACTGCAATATTTGTCCATTTCAGGTTGGAAAACACATTTGACTTTACAGGAGCTATTGCGAAACGGGTGCCCACGGTCCAGGGAGGATACCAGGCAGCGGGACTCTGTGTGGCCTTGTGTTTTGGAATCGGAGGCGGTATATTAGTTGGTAAGAGTCTTTTTAGAGATTAATCTAAAAATGGTGCATATTGTAATGGCTTCTCGTTGTGTGCCGCAGTACACCATGCAATACTTCTGAAAAGCTTGCGGATCTGAAGGGCTTTTGTTGCAATTGTTTGTTGCGTCGTGGTGTGGTGTGGTGCTTGTAACATGAAAGCTAGAGAGGACAGTGTAGGATGACGTTTTGATAGTCTACAAATAACCTGATCTTCAGCTAACGTGAATGGACAGGCGTATTAGATTTCAGTTTGTAATGGAAATGTCACATTTATCATGTTGACATAGCTGTGATGTTACATCAACAGGCCTGGTTCTGAAGCTGCCCATCTGGGGGGATCCTGCAGACGAAAACTGCTTTGAGGACGAGATCTATTGGGAGGTCAGACAATTGTTTTTTCTTTGAAATGTTTACAGAGAAATTGTTTTACTTGCAAGGCAAAACTCTGTCTGTCTATCTATCTATCTATCTATCTATCTATCTATCTATCTATCTATCTATCTATCTATCTGTCTGTCTGTCTGTCTGTGTATATATAAATATGCAAAAAAAAATAATAATAATAATAATATATATATATATGTATATATACAGTATGTATATATGTATGTATGTATATATATATATATATATATATATATATATATATATATATATATATATATATATATATATATATGTATATGTATATGTATATGTATATATATGTATATATGTATATATGTATATGTGCATTTTTTTACATATTTATATATACACATACACAGATTGCGTCAAGAAGAAAAAGTCGATTCTTTTTTTCTTTTTGTCTTTTCTTTTTCTTCTTGCGATCAGGGTCATCATCCCTCTTTTTCTTCTTCTTGGGATCAGAATCTGAAGGGGTTTCTGGTGGTAGAGGGTATTTTGAAATCTTTTTTGTAAGTTTTATTTTGATTTAAAAATTATTTAAATTTTAAATTGTAACTTATTAGCTTAGCTTATTAATTACTTAATAGCTTTTCATTAAACTCACAAATCACCTGCAGTTCCATCATGAAACCCTGACGTAATCTAATCTAATGCACTTCATGTTGTTGATAACAAAGAATGCAATATACCGGTATTTTCTTTCTCTTTAAATTTTTATATCAATATTGTACAAGATTGTCCTCTACAAATCAATGTGATAAACGACTCGAGTAAGGGTCAAAAGTAATCTAAAAGTATTTAAAAAGCAATCAGATATATTACCTTAAATGTGTAATAAATGTAATGTAATGGTAATGGATCACGTTAATATATACAAATTTTTGTCTTGTAATTTGGAATCATTAACCGACTACAATTTGTAAGTGTATATATTTATATAAATCAAAATAAAACTTATAAAAAAAGATTACTAAAAATAGTTTACCTGCATGTCATATGACCATTAACCGACATCAGAGAACCGTTAACTTATTTTTATTAATAAATTATTAGTGTATATATATATATATATATATATATATATATATATATATATATATATATATATATATATATATATATATATATATATATATATATATATATATATATATAAAATATATAATATATAATATATAATATATATAATATATAATATATAATATATAATATATATATATACAAATTATATTTACAAAAAAAATTGTATCACTTCATTGCAGGTTCCAGAGGATGAAGAAAGTATTCCTCCCATCCTGACCTACAACAACCACATGATCCCCAACAAACATGCAAACATGTGAGTACAGAAATAAAACTGTGAATGTCTTCTTCAGTTACTATTTCTTTAGTTAGTGGTTTATGTGAATTCTAGAGTAAAATTCTATCTGGTATCCTATAACAATTTCTTGTCATACATAAAATATCCACCAGGGGGCATATGAAAATGCTATGCATACATAATAATAGCCACTGAATTGAAAATGCACAGTGAATTAATACATAAATTAGCAATACTCGTAGTTTTCTTTATCATAATAAAATAAATAATAATTATTATTATTATTATTTAAATTGAAGTTACATTTATTTTATTAAAAGAAAGATTGAAAGATAACTTGGATGCATAGCTGCCATCTCAGATCATGTGATCTCTCCACCACAAGGTGGCGCTTGATGACCGCGTTTAGTTTCGGACCAGCAAAATCAAACTGAAAGCTGAAAGTAACACATGGTTTCTCATACAGGACAGAGACAAACTTCGTGGAGCAGCATTAACACATGGAATCAGATCTGCTTTCCTGCGGTTTCCCTGAAGACAACAATACTCACTACCGGCCAAAAGTTAGAAAGAAGCCATGAAGCACAGATCCACAATATCTTAATGAATCAGAGAAAGCATTTATTTGTATCCAATTTGCAGATCCAAATAACTACTTAATATATTTGCATATCAAAAAGATTATCAGATTATTCAGAATTATACAGTTAAAAAAGGGGATGATTCCAGAATCAAGTGACTTTCCTGTGAATGTGTTCAGAGAAAATGTGACCAAAAAACCACAACCTCTAAACCTCCAAGCTGTTACATTTTTAATGAAATTAATTTTACAGTTTTTCATTTTAAGCATTGTTATTCAAGCCATCATTTGGTCATTATGATGTAATTATTTTGTTTTATAAGATTATAAAAATGTTTGTCTTATAATTGTAGGTGAGAAACTGCATGTTGCATTCACATATAAAATCAAAAATCTATAATCTTTTATTTATAGACTCAATAATTTGCATGTCCATGTCAATCAGCATGCCTGCATAACATCTCTAAATCAAATATTTGTCATTTTCTTAATGCTTTAACAAATTTGACTAAACAGTGGCAACAATGTGCAATATCTGTAAATATTCCTACATGTTTTTCCTGTCTCTAATAATGTAACCTTTAATTTGTTTTGACCTTTCAGTGTGTTACCTTTATTGTAAGATTGTAAAAAAAAAAAAAAAAAACTAATATTAAACATTTCACTACTGTCTAATACCAGATTAAATTATTGAAGTGATTCTTACCTCAGGTTAACATGCTTCTTTTTTTCCTCTGCAATTCCACACTCATTCGTAGCACATAGACAAACAAAAAAACATGAAATATAGCACTTTAGAATCATTTTAATAATAAATATGATTATGCCCACTGGTCTTAAAACATTTCATTTGGTCCTGTTTTGTGATGTGCTAATTAAGGCTACTCTTTTTGGCTAAATCTGATTTATTTATTTTGCATATCCAGATTTTATTCAGATGAGTTTTTTGAATGTCTGGTCAGCAAAAAAAACCACATAATCTTTTAAAATATAAATAAAATCTGATTCAAAGCACATTTGGAGGTGGTTTGAAATGTGATTCCACTCAGACTTAAAGTGATACATTCAGTTATTATTATTATTATTAGCCTACTATTATTATTATTATTATTACTATTACAACTTTCATATCCAACCAAATCCAATCGGATATTGACGTCAATCTGACGTTTGTCTGACGTTGGGTTCTGACGTCAACCCAACTTTTTTTAGACTGGTTTTGCAATAACATCTCTATAGCTAGGCCTACATGGTTTTGTGAGATTTTGAACTAAAAATAAAAAATAAAAACTCACTTGTTTACACTCTGCCTCTTTCTGCAACTTTTTTGCAGTAGGCTACAACGTTAAAGTGCAAGGCTGATGCTTTGTAGTAGATTCACACATAGCCTACATGAGCGTCGCGAGGCAGTTTCATTCCGATTGAAAGGACCCAAAACACGCGAAACCGCACAGCACACTCCCAGAATCTGTAATGGTGCGTTTTCACTTCATATAGAAGTTTAGCTTCACGAGCTTAAAGCTCAACTTCCATTGGAATGAATTGAAAACACTCGCTCTGCTCGGTTCCAGTGGACACGCTAATATGGGCGTTGAAATGAAACGCGCGAATCTGGCGGTAGATCGCACGTCCACAATTTTTTTTACTTATTAGTAAAATAATACACTTTAAACAAAACATTCAGGGGATTTAGAACGTTCTGATGAAAGGATATATATATATACAGGCCTATATATGCCTAGGCTAGAAATACGTTTGAGAATGAATCGTTTAAAAGAGAAAAAGATATTTGCGTGGTGCTCCTGCATGGGCACTTAGTGCCCAATAGGCTATTGTTAATCCGCCTATGTATACCAGTCTGTTTCTCAGGGCACTTGGAGAGCGAGATGATGCACCACCTCCATTTTTCATGCATCCGTTTTGAAAGCCTCGTCACTTTTTTCACTTTTTTAGAACCTTTTTGGCATTAAGGTTCTTTAAAATTGAGTCAAGAACCATCAGGTTCTATATAGAACCCCCTGAACGTTTTCTTCTAAAAGTTTACAAATGTTAATTGTTAAAGAAAGTGCACTTGTTGAAATACAGTTTCATCCACTGAGCACTAGAGGAAGGATGTTCTGCTGTGTAAACTTTGTTTGGACCCTCTTGAGGATTCCAGTCCTTTTTGGCCAGTGACCATCTTGATGTCCCTTGTAGACTCATGGTGGGGTGAAAGGTCATGACCTTTGCTTGTCTGGGGTCGATTGGTTGATGTCAGAGGTGATGATGCCACATGTTTGTCTCATTAAACACAAGACCAAACAGATATCTGGATGTTGGAGGTCAAAGGGTAGAGGAATGCAGTATAAGACATTTGGAATTCAAACAGCATACACTACAGTATATTATTATTATTAGTCATTTTTTTGCAGGAAATTATATTCAAAATATTTAGCAGAATATTAAAATGATTTCTGAAGGATCATGTGACACTAAAGATTGGAGTAATGATGCTGAAAATACAACTGCATCATAGGAATGAATTACATTTTAAATTATATTCAAATAGAAAACAGTTATTTTAATTTGTAAAAATATTTAACACTATTTCTGTATTTTTGATTCAATAAATGCAGCCTTGGTGAGCATAATAAACCTGAATTTTGACAGTTTTTATTTTATTTTATTAAATGTGGAAAATGTGGTATTTGAAATGAATGAAACTAACAGCCGAAAGTTTGGAGAATTGAATGAATTTGTTTCTCGTTTTGAAATGTTTTGATCAGAAGGTTTATTCTTAAATGCTTAAAATTATTTTTGTAGACACATATAGGCTACGTTGTGTAGAGTGTACAGTTATAAAGTGTTTTTAAAGAGATGAAGAGGATAAGTTATTGAAGATAAAAAGCCAACAAATTCCCAGCACACGTCAACTCTTTCCTGAAGTTGGTCACTACACAATTCTCGGTTTCACAGTTTCGCACGGCAAAACATTTGATCAGAAAATGTCTTCCTGTCTGTATCCATGAACGCAAGCCTTAAATTTCCCCTCTCTGGGAAGACAGCATGTGACATACTTAGATCTTCGCTCCCATCTCGTCAAAGGACGTGAGGAACAAACAAACGTTCCAATTAACTGCTTTGGGATCCTGCAGAGGGAAGCGGGAAACCCCCTCCTTTCTATTTGCACTCACACACCCCTTCTCCACCTTCTCAGCATTCAGATCCCTCGCTCTCATTCTCTCGTCCCTGCAGGCCTTTCGCGGCTAATGTATATTCATTTACCACTTAAAGGACGGACACAGCACCCTGTTAAAACTAAATCAAGCTCCATTCATGACATGATCCTTTTCGCCAGGCTCAAAGGGCCCCGGTCTCAGGGGGGCCGTGACCCTGAAGACGCAGAGAAGGGTAGAGCGAGGGAGGGGTGGGTTTGATCCTATAGCCCCCTAAAAAAGACAGCAGTGTCTGCCTCTGTGTGATTAAGCCGACCAATGGTGGACACGGCGAGCCCGACGGCGGGAACTTAGAGGAGGCGTGCTGGAGATTAAAATATGTCACGCCCATTCAGAGGCGCTGGGATAAAGGAATAAAGGAGCGTTATAGGAGGGAATGAAGGGATGGTGGGACGAGGTCTTTTCACGGCTGATGACTGATTGCCCGTCTTTTGATTGACAGCCAGTGTGGAGCTGAAGGGTGGGAAAGTTCTGGGTGGGGTTGATGTTGAGCTGTGAGAAATGAAGGTTGGGACATTGTGTGTGTGTGTGTATGTGTGTGTGTGTGTGTGTGTGTGTGTGAAGAGAGGCTTTGGTGAGAATCTCCACGCCGGTAATTAACTGTGACCGTTACAGACGCTCAGTAGCATGCTGGATATTACAAATAAATGTTTTACCAAGATTAGAAAGGATAATGTGGAATTAAATGTGGGCATTATGGCTCACGAAATGTGTTGAAATGCTCAAACCACACATAAAAATGTCATTTATTGCAGTCAATAAAATATCAAAACCAATATATATATATATATATATATATATATATACAATATATACACACATATACATATACATACATTATGAATGTGTGTATATTTGTTTTTTATATATTTTTATTATAAATGTGTATAATCGTATATCTGCCTTGAGTGTCTAATATAATATTTACATTTTATTATTATTATTAGGTTTTAAAGGAGAACTCCGGTCAATTTTAACATTGAGCTCATTTTTTTGTAAATTTGGAGTGCTGTCAGTACAGAGAACAACGACAAAAATCGGTGTTGCCTACACCGTGTTATCCTCTTTTTAAAATTTGCACCCTGTTGACTTCAATGGGGCAAGTTTTAAACCTGCTTTTAACCTCTTAACATCCTTGATGTGTCATTACAAGTGCCCAACCATGGTTTACCTACGATCAGGCGTGTGAACTCGACAATCGACTACTGTGGACTTCGACCGAAAACAGGAAGTAAATACAGGTATGTGCGCTGGCTGAATTAACATCATTTTTATTCATATCTTTCACATCTACTGCAGTCAGATTCACACGCGTTCACTCTGAAGGAATCACTCACATTGGCTGTGCACTTGTAATGACACATCAAGGATGTTAAGAGGCTAAAAGCAGGTTTAAAACTTGCCCCATTTAAGTCAACAGGGTGCAAATTTTAAAAAGAGGATAACACGGTGTAGGCAACACCGATTTTTGTCGTTGTTCTCTGTACTGACAGCACTCCAAATAACAAAAAAATGGAGTTCTCCTTTAAAGCAGTGTTCATTGTAAATGTGATAGTTAACTACAACAATGTGAATTTGAGGAGGAACTGACTTCATACCTCCAATAAAAAGTTCATTAAGGGGCGTTTTACACCGTTTTCAACTAAAAACTGAAAACTTTTAATGCGTTTTGCCCGTTCATTTACACAACAACGGCGTTTTGGGGGCCTTAAGATGAAATCAAACTTTTGAAAACTGGTTTTAAAATGCACTGTTTTGAAAATGATACCGTTATCATCTCCGTGTAAACTACAAAATAGCAAATTTGTGAAAACGGTGACGTCATGCGCGTGCGTATTACATGTTCAGTCGTGTTTCTTTTCAAAGTGACATCGCCATCTACTGGCCTGGCATGAATAATACAGCATTTTTAGTCATTTTCTCGGATCCGTGTGAACAGGATCATTTTGACAACATTGTTGTCTATACGCAAAAAAATGCAAAGGTAAAACTTTTCCATTTTAAATACATCGTTGTCGTTTAAACGTACCCTGCAAAAATGAATCAGAAAAGTTCTGTTTGATTTTAAGGGCTGTTTACATGACACCGTTTTCGACTAAAAACGGAAAACTTTTTATGTGTTTTGGCCGTTCATTTACACGACCACAATGTTTTGGGGGCCAAGTTTTTGAAAAAGATACTGTTGTTAAGGCCCTTGCACACTGAGTCCAAAATTATCGCATGCGTTTTTTCGCTTTCGTGATTCGGTGGCTCTGAATTGTCAAAACACCATTCAAAATGCTTGCTACGGATGCGAAAAACGCAGAAAATCGAACCCGATTCGATTTTTTTTTGACGGACGATAGTTTCGGAGGCAGTGTACAAGCGTGATTGACATAACGTGAGGTCGTATTTATTTTTTAACGTGCGAAAATTTCGGACGCGAATTTCGGACTCAGTGTGCAAGGGCCTTTATCGTCTGTGTAAACTACAAAAACACAAATTTGTGAAAACAGTAACGTCATGTGCACGCGTATTACGTGTTCAGTCTACCTGTAGTGTTTCTTTACAAATTGATATCGCCATCTACTGGCCTGGCAGCAAAAGCGTTTTTAGTCGTTTTCACAGATCCGTGTGAACGGGGATCGTTTTGATAAAGTTGTCGACTCGTCTGTAGGTGAAAATGCGAAGGAAAAACGTTTCCATTTTTATTACATCGTTGTCGTGTAAATGTATAGTGTCCAAATACTTTTTGGAGTGCCTTGATGTAGATTCAAAATAGAAATTTGTATTTGTTATTTATTTAGCTTTGCGTTTAACGATTTAATCTTAATTCAAATGTTTTCCAGTGTATTTCTGCTGAATGTGTAGGAACCCAGTAAGATTGTGAGTTCATGAGTGTTTCTGTGCTCTACACTCATAAACCAGCCTGTAAATCCAGACACAGCTCCATAAACACGTTTACAAAGGCGCCAAACTGTCTTTCCCTGTCTTTGGGTCTGAGCCCTTCGTTTGAATTCTAGTTTCATTGAGGAATCTGTTAGTATTATGGGATGTTGGTGTAAATCTCATTCAGGAAAGGCAGCAGTAAAACCTTTTACAGATTGCTGGCCCGTGTTAAGATGCAGCTCTTCAGTAAAAAATACCTGATTAGTGTTAGTTTTATCAGGTTTTCTCTTTGGTTTCTGATGCACCAGTATATCGACCAGCCTGATTGTCAATATCTGTGTATTTTGAGCTCCAAAGCATCAGCTGATAACATTCATCCAATCAATTTTCAGCATCATTACTCCAGTCTTCAGGGTCACATGATCCTTCAGAAATTTGCTGATCAAGAAACATTTTTTTTTATTATTATCAATGTTGAAAGCAGTTGTGCTGCGTCATATTTTTGTGAAAACCATGATACACTGAATAGAAAGTTCAAAAGAACAGCATTTATTAGAAATATAAATCTTTTGTGACATTATAAATGTCTTTACTGTCACAGTTAATCAATTTTAATGCGTCCTTGCTGAATAAAAGGGTTAATTTCACACTTTTGATTGTGGCTTTAGCAAGAATATAAGTTTAAGAAGTGAGATACCAGTTATTTCATAATCTGAGGTGTTCCTGCTTGATTTATTTGTTTATTTGTACAATGGCCTCCTTCTGAACCCCCCCACCCCCACCTGTCATAATTGGCGACCCGCCGCCGGCTGTGCGCCTCGCACACTCCAGGTATCCGGTGACTCAAAGGGTCGGTGAGTGCCCCCGTCAGCACACCGCGGTGAGGAACAAGAGATTAACCCTAATCCAATCCACTCAATCCTTCTCCTGCGTTCCTCTCGCTGTTCCTTCAACCTGGAGGAGGAGCCGTGGCTTTCAGGTCAGCGTTGGAATCCCTGGCCTGAATAGAAGCCCACCAGGGAAAAAAGCCCTCGCTTCAGTGCGGTGACTCCGGCTGGTTGGCTTCTGAATGGCTCTCTGTGACAAAGGGTCTCTTTCACGGGGTAAATGAGGAGGATGCCACTGCAGATGTCTGAGACGTCTCTGTTAGCGTTTGACTGGCGTGAGGCTGCACGCTCGGCTCCTCGGCACCTGTCTGAGAGTGTGTTGAGTCCTCTGACCTGGAGATGGTGTGGAGGCCATGTTTCCCATCAGGCTCTGTGAGACTGCGTCATACACACACATCGGCCTGGGCATCACCTGTGTGATATGTGTGGCAAGACTCCTGCCTTGATGATCCCATACTTTTCTGAAAGCACAGCCATATTAGGTTTAGTGGAAGGAGATACTTTGTTTCAATACATTGCACTTTATTTTACAGTCCTGTTCCCCATGTACATTCTATGTACTTATTACAGTAATTACAATAACTGGGTAATATGTATAAACCCTGAACCTGCACCTAAACCTAAACTTAACCCCTAGTTACCTTATATTACATAGTGTTTTGTTTAGGTAAGTACACATAAAGTGCAATATATTATATTTGTAATGTATGTATGTGTGTACTGCATTCAGTGTTGCATTTAATATTTATGGCTTGAATGTTTTTGTTTTTGGCTTAAAAAGCTTTTAGTACATTTTTAATAGATAATCAACCAAGCTGAAGGGGAATGCTTTGGTAGTTCTGAACAACTATAAGGGAGTTTAAAATGTAGGCCTATAATTTATAATAAGTATGCAAAAGAACAATAGTGATGCAAGCACCATTAATAATAATTATGAATAATAATTAAAATATATAAACACTCTATGTTTTGATATGTAATAATAATATGATGTAATAATAATAACAACAATAGATTTTAATTAACATAAATAATAATTTATAAATATTTATTTCAAATAATAATTTATAAATATTATTCAAAACCCTCAGATAAATGTAATTGTGATAACAACAATTTACAAACATTCATTTAAAAATGTTAAAATGTTTTTTCTTAATGTTTTAATATGAAAACATTCAGATAAAATAACCTTACTTTTTTTTAATTGTCAATATCTTAGATAAATGTAATAATCATTTATAAATTTCAAAAAATATAACATTACAATATTGATAATAATATTTCAAATCATTTTTAGATAATGTTTTTCTGAATATCTTAATAATAATAATAATAACAATAATAATAATAATAGCCTATATATATTTTTTAAATGTTCAAATGTTCTTAAAATGTATAAATACAAAATACTGGAATATTATTACATCATAAAAACCAGGCTTTTTCTTTAACATTTGTCTTTTCCTGTATGCTGTACATTTTTCTAAGTATTTTTAAATTATGTAAAATTTTAATTAAATATCTGTTGCATTATTGTACATTATTATATTACATTATTAGAAATGTTACATTATTTTATATATTCAATATATATATATATATATATATATATATATATATATATATATATATATATATATATATATAGTAGGCACAGTAACAGTCATTCAAAAAAAAAAATTATGCATTGTTATTTTGAGACTTTCTACCATTTTTAGAGAGCATGTGCACAAGAGTCTGATGTAATATTTTTTAACACACTCATTATTGCTTTGTAAAACTAAAACTTTAAGAGTAATACTGTATTATGCCTTATCATTAATATTACAATAGTAATCAAGCCATGAATAAAGGTAGCTGTTTCCCATAGCGTGTCAGAGTGTGTTTGTGTATGCTGATCACACTCCTGGTGTCTGGCCCCCGTGCCCCAGTCAGAGCCCTGACGTGGGGCGTCTCACTCACACTTTGGGATATATGGGTACCACATTGTCCCAAACATGTCTCCGCTCTCCTCCCTATACTCCAGGACTGTCTGGATGTGTTTTCCCAGACAGCCACCCCCCCCTACAGGGGCTGAGAGAACCGTGACCCCCTGTGTGAGCACAGGCCTCCAGACAGCAGGGGTCAGAGGTCAACACCAGCTGTCACTTCACCCCACTGCTGCATTATAGTCCTGATTAAGGGATGGAGGAATGCAGACGTACATTCCTCGGGACGTCTCATCAGAGAGAGACAATACTGCAACTCTTATATATGACAAATAAGCGTGTATTAAAACTGCTCAAAACTTGGTCATGAAGAAACATATTAGTTTAAAGTTATATTTCAGCTATACAAATGTAGAGTTTTTATGATGAATAGAATTTTTTTTTATAAAGTATTTTTTAAATGTAGGCTACATATAAAATCTAATATGTAGCCTATTGTTCATATTTGATTTGTTAATTTCGTGATATGATGGTTTTAAAGAGCTTTGAAAGCTCATTTGTTCTGTGAAGAGACGATGTCCTTGAGCTGAAGTTCAAGTCCAAAGTCATTCAGTTGTCTGACTAATGTTTGTTCAGTGAAAGTCCAGTTGTATGTAAAATGTACATGATCTGAGACAGATCATAAGCGTTTTTAGTCAAAATTACAATTACACAAATGTGTGTTTTCTACAGCAGTGTGTTTGTTGGTTTCAAACACCTTATTTAAATGTATATATATATATATATATATATATATATATATATATATATATATTTTTTTTTTTTTTTTTTTTTTTTTTTAATACTTTTTGTGAATTCTATCCAAACTAAAATTCATGTCAGCATATTTTCCCTATGTAATGAAGAATTTTAACTGAAGTTAAACATGCGGGACAAAAGTAGCCTATATTTTTCATAAATGTCAAGCTTGGGCAAGTTGTTACATTTAACATGTTTAAGAGTTTATTCAGTTTATCAATTACAATATTTGTTGACCAGATTAATATGTTTCCTTTCACACTCCTGAATTGTTTTGTGTTTTATGATTGTTATGCTGTTTGGTTGAATATATATAGCCTATATTTTTTTTCCTGGGCTTTAAAGGTGCAAATGTCCAATAGCTTTTTTGGTAACACTTAACAATAAGTTTCATTAGTTAACATTAGTTAATGTATTTACTAAAATGAACTAGCAATTAGCAAAACATTTTTTACAGTATTTATTCATCTTTGTAAATGTTAGTTCATAAAAATACAGCTGTTCATTGTTTTAACTAATGTTAACAAATACAACCATTCTTTGATTTTAATAATGTATAAGTAGCCTAAATGATGAAATTAATATTAAGATTAATAAATGTTGAAGAGGTATTGTTCATTCTTAGTTCATTTTAACTAAGGTAGTTTACTAATGTTAACTAATGAACCTTATTGTAGAGTGTTACCGCTTTTTTTTTTTTTTTTTTTTTTTTTCAAGGCAAGACCTTATCTGTGCAGAAAATGATATAAACCCGCCCTGAATAAAATATTCAGTGGAGTACAAGTGTGACAACTAGCCCCGGTCTCCCTCACCGCGAGAAGAGCTGAATTCAGCGCGTTTAAAAAAAAGCGCGTTTCCTTTTAATGACCTCCCACTTTTTTCCCTTATAATTTTTCTTTTTTGAATTTAACTTTATTTTTTCTTCCTTCTCTTTTACCTGGTTACCAATAAGTTGGAAAAATTGTTGGAATAATGTTTTGATGTTTTAGCTAACATTTCGATGTTTTAGAGTTTTGACATCTGACCATTTTTTCGATCTCTAAATACATTATGCTTCTCTAATCCTTCAGATATGGTCATTTGTTTAACGAAAAAATCCTTAAGATCTGTTTTCAGGACAATTGTTGCACTTTTTCGTACAATCTAAAGCTTCTTAAATGTAATGCTGATATTAATGAAAGGAAAAGACACGTGTAAGGAAATATAATAATATGTAGGCTAATATAATATAATATAGTCTAATATAATAACATAATATAATATAGATTCAAACGAAAACTAATAATAACAACAACGTTCAGAGAAAGATAAAATAGCCTAGATCTTTTTATGCACAATCTGTAAACATTGTCATTGATTTGATAGTTCATTCCTTTTGATTTTATTTTTTAAAAAGTAGACAATTGTGTTTTGTGTTGAACGCAGATGAACTTTTAACAATTAATCCAATTCAGACAAAATAACACCTCACATTTTCAACCATTCTTCCTCTTCCTTTTTTGGAAAACAATTATAGCAAATAAAATAGAAGATTGTCTTCCGTGTTTTGACTTGTTATTTTGAAAAAAAGCTGCAAAATAATCAGTTTTGAAATGACACAATCACAAAGTACTGTGTAGCCTATAGCCAGTATTATTATTATTTTAGTCAAGGGATTAATACGGGATTTTTAATAGATTTGTCGTTCTCATTCGTTTTTGGCCAAGTCGCGTTTTATAACCAATAAATTGCGTGTTTATTTCATAACCATTTTTTTAAAGCCATAATAGTCAGTAAATGAATAAACAGGCTGATCAAAGCTCAGCCACATCTGTTCATTAAGAAACGTGGCATCGGAGCCTCGATCACATCATCTCACACCCCGCGCACAAAAGCGACCTGCGTCCTCGCGCTCTGATTGGCCAGTCCGCGGCGCTGCGCTCAGCCGAGGCTTTGATTGGCCGGTCCGCAGCGCACGTCACTGCAGGAGAGAACATACTGGGCAGGATGCTGAGGACTGGTACCATAGCTGTGAGACCAGCATCATCGACATCATCATAATCAATATAATCAATGCTGCTGTGGAGAGTTTGCCACCTGTTGTAAACGCTCCAGGCAGCACGCGACCAGAAAGAGTAGAGCGGGCTTGTTTTGAGGAGAAATCCATTGTTTGGTGAGTCCGAGAGGCACATTTAGGGAGACATTGTGGATTACAGACATGCTGCATGTTTCGTGTGTTCCATGTGCAGTTGCACGAGGATGCTGATGGTGATGCCATTTGCACGGAGGGATTCATGAGGTAAGCCGTGCACTATTTCATCTCAAATGCCTTTTGTTTTCAGTCCATTTGAATTAAGAAAATCCAGAAATAAATATCGTAACCTCGTTATTGATAGATTTATCATGCACTTGGCTCTTTGCGAATTTAGTGGTTCGCTATAATTAAAGTGGATCCTTTATAAACGCCTACAATTTTACATTGGATCAAAAAAAAAAAGAAAAAAAAAGAAAAGCAAACCCAATGGAGTTCGTTCATCCTTGACCGTTAGACAACAGATAACCTGTTTTCTCAGACATGAAAGCTGACTAATATCACACATATTGATGATGGTTTAGGCCTAATAAATGTCATATTTTAGCTTAAAGAGTGTTTAGCAAACTAGTGGTCAGAGGTTGTATATATAGTTCATCATAAGAGCATATTCTTAAAATAAGATTTAATAGAAGGGAGTTTGCCTGTGTTCTTGATGAAAGGCGTAATTATAGCATAAAGAAATAAAAGTTTCCAAAGAGGTCTATATCACTAAATGATGTCACCCGAACACATGGGTGCCTTAAACTCAAAGTGTGTGTGTTTAAGAAAAACTATCTTCAAAATAACGCCACTAAATGTGCTTAAACATATATAGAGCATTGAAGATTTTATGGTGAGATGACCTGCAATATAAGAGTGTGTATGTTTTTAGAAATGTGGATATGTGGAGTTTTGCACAACATAATCATTTTTTTTTTATATTCCAAAATATATAAGGCATGTATCTTTTATAGAATTAATCTTGTTTGATTATAGTAGTGGTTTGTTGTGTGATATGTATTTTAGACTGTTAAAAAAGCTTAATTTTGGATTGCAGGAATTGGCATTACATAAATGTGAGATTTGAAATGAGATTTTAGTAGAATTATATAAATATAAACAAATATTTGATCAATGTCACCTGAGCACCATAGAAAAAGAATTTGAATAATAAAAAATATTGTTTAATAATATGTTTAGTTTATTTAAAGATACACAATTGTTTTGTAAGTACATATTTAAAATGAAATATTAAAAGTACAATAAAATCAAATATATATATATACATATGTATGTGTGTGTGTGTTTTAGTTCTGGCCTGCTGATGTGTTTCTTCTGCTTTTTTTTGGCTGTTGATAATCTATTTAACGAAATGCTTGCAATTTCTTTGTAGATGTGTTTCTGCAGTAACATCCAGACCAGCGATGTACGACCACACACCGCTCGGGCCTGAAACCTCTTTCTGAGGGTTGGTTTCTCTCTTTGGTTATCTAGCTGTATGAGTTTTAACACTTTTCATAAAGCTAGATAACCGAAAGTAGAAATAATTCTCAAAATCTGTTGAAAATAACCTGAAAGCAAGAGAGAACGCCCGCTTTTACTTCAGGTAATTTCACATGGATGTTTTCATTTTTTATTTTTATTTTAAATCATCAAATTAGAATTATTCCAGATTGTGATTTGTTTTTCAGAATATGTTAACTCACAAATGATGTTTCCAGTCTAAAGCAGTTGTGTGAATGCAGATCAGAACATTGCCTCCACTGAAATGTGGATAATCTGCATTTGTAAAGAGAGTCTTTTTGTTCTTTTCTCTTGACAATCATTTTAAAAGATGGACCTGCACTATTAGTAACAAAATCGTGCAGTGCTTTTAAAACACTTGGAGAGATTCCCATTTTGCCGATTTTCGGCTCATTTTGATGATGTCGTCAGGTGAAGGGTATTGGACTCTGACTGGTGGGACGCTCACTATAGCTCAGCATTAAAAGAGGCACTTGAAGGCTATTTGTTGTGGTCTGCAGCCTAAACGGAGGCCTTAGGATTGTCCTGTAGTTCTATTTAGACTCTTTCTGCTGGATTTCCCCATGTGAAAGACAGAAACAATGGCAGCAGTACAAACACTTATTCATTCTCTGTATACACACACACAGGGAAAGCGGCCTATCATTGCATTCAGTGGCTGCCTAAATGAGGCTGCGTTTAATTCTTTAGGAAAAACCTCTCGATAGAACAGAAATCCATTGCAGTGGGTAATGATATACGCTGCTAATTGGTTAGACTCAATGTTAGGTTAGACTCAATGGAGAGCATTTTATAGCTTGAGTATAACATGTGGATATTCTCATGAGCTTCTGCACTTTCTGGATTGGACATCTTCAAAAGCATGCAAATAAAATGTACGTTTGTAGTTAATTTTTGAATAAAAGTTGCCTAGATATAACATATATATATATATAAAATGTAATATTATGTATATACTGTATATATATGTGTGTACTATATATATATATATATATATATATTATATATTCAATAAACTTGTTTAATATATGTAATATTAATTTTGTATAATAGTTTTTTAAATATTTTGTTTTATATTATGTACATTATATATATATATATATATATATATATATATATATAATTTATTTATTTTATTACAATTATTTTAATAAAATGTATTTATTTATTTATTTTATGCTGTATGTATATATATATATATATATAGAATTACACACATCACACACACACACACACACACATATATATATAATGCCATGGAATCAGCTTGGCAATAATAATGAAGTGTGTTTTAAAGCTGGTTTTTCATGTTGTCTTCTTGACACTTTCCATTTCTTTTTCTCTCTCTCATTGTCTTGTACTCACTCTTTCCCTCTCGCCTTTCATACAGACTCTTATTTCCATCCACAATATGGCACAATAAAGACAACAAGGGCACAGCCATCAGCGAGAGAGATGCTTGGAGGAACATGGCAGTTTCCATTTGCTACATCTTCCATTCTCCGCCTATACCCAGAAAGCCCCGGTGCCATCTGTACCCCTGTGGGGTGCGAGAGAATCCGTGCCAGTGCCAGCGGCAACACAACCCTCGACTGGAGCCCCGACACAGACGGCACAGGGAGAGAACGGAGGCCATCTTGACGGAGATCTTACACGAGAAGCTAAGATGGCTGGGCTGGCACATGAGGTGAGTTGCATCATGGGTCTTTTTTTTTGTGCTTGTGTGTGTTTATGGGGGATATTATAGCTCCCTTCATTTGCCCCCCCCTTGCTTCTAGCCTATCTGATCTTACTACACTAATTAGCGAGAGGGTTTTGGCGGGAGCTTGGCGAGGAAGGGAGGGAAGCAAAGAAAATAAATTAACTGGCAATGACTGTAGCAGCGACTGCCATCTTCCTTTGTTAAAGATGCACTGTGCCTCCATTATATATTAACAGAGATCTCAGAGTGTTCATTAAGGCATACAATCAGATTCATCGCCTAAAATCTAAAACTCACAAATTATGTTTGTCTCATTGTCCATCCATATACAGTGTATATATACAGTATATATATATATATATATATATATATATATAAAATATATTTATAATTTTAAATATGTACTTAAAATTTTCTGATAATTCTTATTAAACTTACAACAAATATTTATATACATATATTTAAAATTACTCAAATCTCTCAAATTTTAAATCTCTCTCTCTCTCTCTCTCTATATATATATTATATAAGTATTTAATAAGAATTATCAGACAATTATAGGTGTAATTAGATATTTTTTATGAATTTGCAGGGTGCTGTGCAGTTCAATAATCAAAATTAAATCCATTTGATGTACCAAAAGAAGTGAAAAATTATTCTACACTTTTGTTTTTGTCCTTTTTATTCCCCACAAAAAGAGATTTTTTTCTCTTTTAGCAGGCTTATTTACAATTCAGATTTTTTCCTTATAGCAAATAGCTTTGCTGAGGACGGATAATGAGGGGTGGGAGGATTAAAAAAAGAGAAAATAATGAAACTAGGGCTGCTAATGAGTGGCGCTAAGCTAAGATCCTCTTGACATAGATGCAGTGAATGAGAGTGAGGGCTGGTTTAAAGAGACAGGCCGCGTCCCAGCATTCCCTGTTGCATTCGGCGGGATTTATTCTATTTTCACACATTCAAAAGTTTTAGAATACCAAATCAGGCTCCATAAATACGAACGAACAAATTCATGTTTAAAGAATGAGCACATGATTGAATTAGTGAATGTACGTGTGACTTTATGCAATCTTTTGAAAAATGCAATCAATCCGAATGTAGATAATCACATTTTGTCAAATGCATGCAATTTAGAATTGCTTTGAACATTTTCCTCTCATTCAAAATACATAAATTCATACCTCTTGCCAAATTAATAAGATATTCAGGTAGTTGACGTGAAAAACCTTTGGAAACTTGGCCTGCGATGTATGTGAATTTATATATTATTTTGGTCTTTAGATCAATTGAGAGAATAGCTAGAATATTTTTACTCTAAAATGCATTTATCATACTTAAAATAAACTACACTGTAAAAATGATTTTTCAAAGCTAATAATAGAAAGATTGAGTATGCTTTACAGGAAAATACATCATTTCAGTCTTACTTCAAAATGGTAATACTTTACAATAAGGTTTCATTAGTTAACACGAACTAACAATGAACAAAACTTTTACAGCATTTAATGTTAATCTCAGCACCTGCTAATGCATTATTAAAATAAAAAATTGTATAACATTAGGCTAGTTGATGCACTGTGAACTAGCATGAACATGAAGGTCTGTATTTAACAAACGTTAATAAATGTGGTGTATATCGTTCATTGTTTGTTCACTGTAAAAAATGATATGATCAATAAGTTATGACAATTTTTTTACATTGCTTTATCTCATCAAAAAGCAATTTTCAACTTTTTTTTATGTCATACAAGATTCAACTCATTTTTAAGTCAGTTTAATGTAATTTAAGTTGAATTGACTTAAACATCCAAGTTGATTGTACTTAAAAATGTAATGCAGCAACCTTTTTTACAGTGTTCATGTTAGTTATTTCATTATTTCACAATTGAGACCTTATTGTAAAGTGTTACTGTTTAATTCAATGTGTTACTTGCTCTTTACAAGCAATTTCTGAGAGAAAATGATTAAAAATAGTCAAAAATAACATTTAAACAGCCAAAGGCCTGGTTTCAGACAGAGCTTAGATCAAGCCAGGATTAGGCCTTAGTTTAATTTGGACATTTAAGTAGCTTTTATAAGCATGCCTTAGAAAGAAGAAAAAAACATCTTGAGACAAAGCAATGGATCTGACATATTTTAAGATATGCCAGTGCAAGTTGCTTTCAGTTAAAACAGCTCAAATGTGCATTTTAGTCTAGGCTTAGCCTTGTCTTTGAAAACGGGGGATAATATTTTAAATGATTTTATATATACTTTCCCTAAAACGCATTTTAATATATAAGGGAAAGTATATATAAAATCATTTAAAATATTATCCCCCGTTTTCAAAGACAAATATTAAAATGCGTTTGAACCTAAAATCTTCATAAAAAGCTGAACTCGTGGAAGTCAGAGTATCTTGATGCTGCTCTTTGGCCTTCACACAGACACACAATGCAATTTTCCAAACAGCATGTGTCCCAGGCCCTGGCAGAAACGGCCCGTCGTGCCCCTGGCGATCTGGTTCGGGGGGTTTGTGAAGGGTGAAGCTGGTATGAGGGCCGGCAGCTGCAGCATGCGTGGCTTTAATGAACAGAACGTGGTGTCGGCCATTAATATTCTGCCCAGCTCGCGGCTGGTCCCTCGCGCTCAATGGAGGCCCCCTCCTTTATAAAGAGCTCCGCTTTCCCACCATTGTCAGGGCCGCTGCTCCTGCGGCACGAGAGAGGGGGCAGGGTGGGAAACACCGATGCAGACCAGACACCACCAGATGCCAAAGACACGAGACGGTTATGCAGATCGCAGGGGCCTTTGTGTGTGTGTGTACAGGGGTGTGTATGTTTACAGACGGAGGCTGTACGCCACCTGATCATCTTAATTAGTTTGCGTGTAGTTAATAGGTGTCTGAGTCTGAGTGCGATGCAGATGTAAATGTGCCAAGTGTGGGGTTTTTCTTCGCCTTACAGAATGTGCTGAAGGTTATTTTGTAGGTTTTCATTTCTTTATTGCATCCACATTTAGCTGTGTTAAAATCATTTTGAGTTTTTGATAAACGCTCTATTGTTTTAGATTTGATAAATTGGTAACACTTTACAGTAAGGTTTCATTTGTTAACATTAGTATTAACTAACATGAACTATTTATTAATCTTTGTTTATGTTAATAAAAATACAGCTGTTCTTTATTTGTTCATGTTAGTTCACAGTGCATTAACTAATGTTAACAAATACAACTTTTGATTTTAATAATGTATTAGTAAATGTTGAAATTAACTTTAAGATTAATAAATGGTGCAGTTCATTATTAGTTAATGTTAACTATTGTAGTTAATTAATGAAACCTTATTGTGAAGAGTTATCGATTAAAATGTAAGCTATCAGTTTTAAAGATTAGGGTCAATAATATATATTTTAAAAGAAATTAATACTTTTATTCAGGATACATTAAATTGACCAAAAGTGACATTAAAGATAAAATAAAAGATTTCATGCTGTTCTTTTTATGTTTTCTTTTTCAACTGTGATAATAAGAAGTATTTCTTGAGCAGCAAATCAGCATATAAGAATGATTTCTGAACGATTTCTGGATTAATTAATGGCTGCTGGAAATTCAGCTTTGAATCACAGGAATGAATTACATTTTAAACTATATTAAAATAGAGATCAGTTATATCAAATTGTACTTTTGTACTATTTTTGATCAAAATAAATGCAGTCTTGGCAAGACTTTGAACATGAATATTGTTTTATCAACCCTGAATTTTCTGTGTGTGTATATATGTATATACAATATATGAAAATCATTGCAGTATATAACAAAATATTAAGCTGAGTGACATTATTTAAATTATCACACAAATACATTTTTCCAGCACAATATTTCACAAACTTATCAAACATTAAGTGTGCCTTAGGTCTTTTTTGGGCCACTAAACATCATATTGGCATGTATATTGTATATTTAACAGGTAGCAAACAATATAAATTGATAGCAGTGCCAGTGAAACTGCAGTGATGTACTTGTTGTGCTTACTTCTGGTGTAAATAATTGAGCAATGTCCTCAGATATCAGTCCCTTCAGATACAGTAAAGAGAGACACTGTTTGTTGATGAAATGAATAGACCTCTGGGAAACGTACGAGGCTGCATGGGTTGGTGATTTGCATCGGCACCGTGATGAAGGTCATATGACATCAGAGGCGGGCACCTCGTGCACCGTGAGCTCCGCGGAGTAAAGAAACCATCAAACAACGAGCCCACCTCAGTCTCACCTCATCAAAGACAGGGCAAAGAGAGACAGAAGTCAGTGAAAACCATAATGCCGCTGATAATATGGCATTACAATGTTGAAGGTTTGAAAATTAAAAAAGAAAAGAAGGAATATAGGGATGGGTTTTAGTGACACGTTGCGAGATTGATAGATTCAGGGGATGGCAGGAAGGAGGGGCGAACATGTGACCAGGAGCCATGTTTCGTAAACCACAGGTCTGCATGCTGATTGGACACAAACATTTATCAGAATTAATATTATGCATTTGTTAATAGTCAGTTAGTTAATAGTTAGCAAGTAAGTTTGGGTTTGGTAACATTTTATAATGTCTCTATGCTCACCACAGCTCCATTTATTGATCAAAAATGCAGTAAAACAGTAATAGTGCAAACATTTTACTATTATAATAACTGTTTTCTATTTTAATATATTTTCTTATGTAATTTATTTGTGTGTTGGCATCATTACTCCAGTCTTCGGTGTCATTCTCCAGAAATCATTCAGATATTTGCTGCTCAATAAGCATTTATTATTATTAACTGCACTGCTTAATATTTTTGTGGGAACCATTTTTCAGGATTCTTTGATGAATAGAAAGTTCAAAAGAACAGCATTTATTTGAAATAGAAATCTTTGGTAACATTATAAATGTTTTTACGGTCACTTTCTATGAATTTAATGTGTCCTTGCAGAATAAAATAATTAATTTCTTTAAAAAAAAAAAAAAAAAAAAAACGTACTGACCTTAAACTTTTGAACGCTTGTGTGATATGTAATATCTGAAAACAATGTTAATGTTCTATTGAGATTGATTTTAATGGTTGGGTTCCCTGAGACCACAGACTGTGATATATGACTTTAAAGAACAATAATAATAGTCATTTTAAATGAACCTCTTATTTGGCCTTCAGACTCTTATTATAAGTTCCTCTGACCTAATTAAAACCCATGCAGCAGGAGGATATTATTAAAGCTTTAACCCTTTGTTTAATCACAGCAATCAGAGAATCTAAGTGTGTGAAAAGAAATACAAGATGTGAAAAAGGTTTGTAATTGGGTTATATCGACTTCACAAAACATTATGCTATTTGCATTAAAACGTGCTATTTGCTGTGATGCAGTGGATTGACTCACGCACAAAAAAGGTCACAAAAACATGCTAATCACTGAATAATACAGAAGTATTTCAGTGGAAGTCTATTGGGTTTATTTTATTTTAGAAATGTTGTGTTTTCTGGTGATAAGTAACTTTACCACTTACAGTTCTAACACTTTAAGTGCATCCTTGGTTGCTGTTTAAGAGCAGATGCAGTTGGTCGAGAGCGACTTCAGCCCAGTTTAAATAGCACACAGTCAAAGATGTATAAAGACGACAGACTTCTGCTCATGGCTGTTGACCTAAATACACAGCAGACATGATCTTGATTTAATCTTACCGGACCGTGTTAACAGATAGTGCTAAAGCAAGACGCTTCTCTTAATCCGGCTCGCGATCAAAAAGCGTGGCGATTGTCTATACAGTCAAGTGTTAAACATGTAAGCATTGTGCGATAGATAGAAAGACAGACAGACATACAGATAGACAGATAGATAGATAGATAGATAGATAGATAGATAGATCCGTCATGTACCATTCAGAGTCCTTACAGTAATCTTAGTCTCTTAGTGCAACTTTGGCCATGAAGAACTAATCTATCAAGAAACCCAGATCTTAAGGATCTTTAAAGTACAGACGGATATTCCTCCATCCTCCGTTTTAGTGATTATGAGACGAGGGAACCCCTTAAGATGAGCGGCAAAGCAGGACAAGCTCACGAGAAGCACTTGACCTGATTTTTGAGTGAGATTTCGCTCAGCTGCCCGATTTCTTCATCCTCAGATGTGTGTTGGTTTGTTTATGGTTTAATCGCTGGAAATGTGCATTAGCACACGAGCCAATTAAATTACCCGGGTATTGAAAAAAAAAGATGTTTATAGTTTATTTATTAGGGCCGCTCATTAGCTGATGCAAAGCGCCTGTAACCCTTGAGGCTCGTGAGTTCAATTGAGCCTCTGTGGTGAAACGCAGGAAAAGCCTGATGAAGACAACAACTCAAACATCAGCTAAACTAGGACTTAAAGAGATAGTTCACCCAAAAAGTGAAAATCCAGTAATCATTTGCTCGCCTTCATGTCGTTCCAAAGGGGAACTTTCAGACATTTTTTAAAATTATCTTATTTTGTGAGAGCGAGTAAAAGATAGCACAATTTTCATATTGGGGTGAACTATCCCTTTAAGGCAAGACACTGCAGACAAAACCTTTAACTCTATGTTTACACAATAACAATGTACTAAAAATGGAAATGTTTGTCCTTTGTGTTTTTGAAAAGTTTCGCTGACAGACGACAACGTTGTCAAAATGATCCCGTTCACACGGATGCGCGTATTTTAGATACTAAAAACTAGTACTGTATAGTGGATACTGTATTCTGCTGCCAGCCCAGTAGATGGCGATGTCACTTTGTAAAGAATCTATGCGAAATCTATACAAAGAAACACTACACGTGGTCATCGTTTACACAAATTTGAGTTTTTGTAGTTTACACAGAGTTGACAACGGTTTCGTTTTCAAAAACTTGCACTTTGAAACCCGTTTCAAAAGTTTTTGCGTTTTCAGGCCCCCAAAACGCCGTTGTCGTGTAACCGAATGGCCAAAACGCATTAAAAGTTTTCTGATTTTAGCTGAAAACAGTGTTGTGTAAACGGCCTCCTAGCAAGATGAAACCTTTTTTTTTTTAACCTGGCTTTATTGTTCAAATTGTTTAGTTCTGGATAAGATAAATCCTCATTTGCATATTTAAATACAATTTCAGAAAACTTAAACTTACAGGCTAATAATATTAATGTTTTATTTTTACAGTGCCTTTCCAAAACCCAATTGGGTTTTGGAAAGGCACTGTAAAAATAAAACATTAATATTATTATTTAATATTCATTTACTTAATATTCATTTTCACGACCTTAAGGTCGATTTTTAAGGTCTTGACACTGGGGAAGTATGGTGATTTATTAGGTATAAACCCCTGTTTACCTGTGGTGTCTTGCCTCAACTAATTCAGCCACTTCTGAAGGGTGACTGATTTTACGAAACGATGCGAACAGTCAATGAAGTCAAGTTCAAGTTCACAGATGTCTAGACCCGTCCCGTTCTATACCGTCCCTCTTTCTTTACATTCAGGGGGTCTGTCTGCCCTTTGACCCGTGCGTAAGTTGCTATGGAACGTGGGCGAGAGGGTTCAGTAATGTTCCTGTGAAAGGGCCGTGCTGTCAGGACTGTCTAGTGACGTCCCCCCTCCCCGCCTCTCTCCGCAGCTGGGCACGGTCCCGGAGCCTGGGAATCTTCGGGCTCAGACCTGGTCCACCCCCCACCGAGACTCAGTCTAGCCGTATTCTCACCCCACCATCTGCACCATCCCGCTCAGGGCCCAAGTTCAAATCTAGCCGCGTAATATCAAGGTGCAAAGGCTTAGTTGTAATTGCGGTAATGCATGTGTGTTTTTGCGCACTGTTCAATAAATATAAATGGAGATCTGCCAAGTAAGACCGGCGTCGCTTGTCGGTTTTGTAATTGGTTGTCGATGCTCTGAAGGTGCGTGTTGGAGTCGGAAAGAGAATTACTGTGTGTAAGAATGTGTGTGTGGCTGTCGGGCAGCAGGAGGGTAGCCTATAATAAAAGGAGACATTTGCATAAGCTGCATGGAGCCCAAAGAGGGTGTTCGGAGGAAAACAACAAGGAAGGGAAAAAAAGGACAAATCCTACGTTGTGTGGGCAGAAAGAGAAAGCGAGAGCTCGCGTATAGAGGAGAGGGTGGAAATTAACAGAGAAAGACTTGAAGCTGCTCCCCTGTGGTAATGAAAGGCATCAGGAACCTCTATGCATAATATTTGAACACTGTGACAGAGCGCTTACACTGTTTACAAAGCCTCATTGAAGAAGAGAGAAAGAAATTGATTACGGATCATTTATTTTGCTTTTGATGAGCGTGGAACGTGAAAATATTAAAATTGTATCATCGTCACTCTCTACGTCTCTGTGTGAAGCTGTACGGGATTGTGTTTTGAGCGGCAGGTACAACGGCCCTGATCATTGGACTAATAATGACCGTGCAATTAAAAAAATCACTGTTTGAGGAAGCAGGTCTGTTAGATTGTAAGTTAATGCACCTCTGGTAAAGCATTGATCTGTTTCTCTTTTACAGAACTCAATGGATACACACTTGTGGGATGAAAATCGACTAATTATTCATCCTGAGAGAACAATGGGAACCTCAAGCACCTGGAAGTTTAATGTTGATGATGATGATGATGATGTGTGTGTGTGTATATGAGAGCAAAAGTATTGTGTATTTAATAATAAAAAAAAATTATTGTACTGCATTGTATTTTAATTTAGATCATGTGAATCATAGCTGTCTTATTATTCATTATTCTTTACTGTTGCTTAAAGATATAACATATTTCTAAAGTAAAATTTATTTATTCATTTATATAGCCTAATGTATTTTTTTGTTGTTGCCCTGACTACACACATATTTTTATTTTTACAAAAATGTGTATTTTTCCATGTTTTTTAATTTTATATTTTTATTATATCTATAAATAAAATATTTATTCTCTGTAGTGTATTGTATTGTACTGATGATTCAATAAAAAATAAGTGTGATTCAAACGTGAATGATATGAATAAGAATCCACTTTAAGCTTTGCAATTGTATTTAATTGAGTCAGGCTTTGTCACACCTGGCAAACGTGTGAAGAGTTAATTACTGTGAGTTAATTGGCTATTTTTAGGCTACATAAAACACTTGTATTAATGTTGAGATAACATCTCGAACAGCAAATTTCAACGAGCAGCGACACTTATGCAAATATCTGTGATTTATTGACGAAGTTTTGTAAAATATTTTATTAAAACACTTAAAATTCTAACAAATTATTTTAGCACAATTTATTTCAAATCCAAATTTGTTAGCTTTTTTTAATGATTAGGTAGCCTACACCTTTAAGAAATAGGAAAACACCTTGCAAAAATGTAGCAGATTAAATTTGTCATGAAAACGCTGTCTTTATCATTTAGTAGGCTACCGTACATTTGAGGGTCTGTAAGTGGATATCTGGATTTTTTTTTTGTGCCTATATTTATTGAAAACAAATTTGACAACAAAGCATGTACATTTTTCTATCCGTGTGGACTATATCAATTTCTGTTATTCCTCGCGCATCTATGCAAATGACTGTGAGAAAGTCTCTATCAGTGACCTCTAAACCAGCTTGCATTAAGTGTTAATTAGCCGATGAATGGAAGAGATGTGACGAGCAGAAGCTAAAACGTGCCAGGAATCCCGTACGCGAATTCACTAATCCTACTATTGCGAAGGATCGTCAATTAATATTCATAAACTAAGCCTTCAGCATTGAAAGGATACAGAGCTACGTCAGCGAGACCTACTTAGTATTCATGACACAAACGTTCACCATTGGACGGTTGCGAATTTCGAATTACGAATCAACATCTGCGAGGATAAAGATCAAATGAATATTCAAAACACAGCTTTAACCATTGGACGTTTTACCAAGAGACGTCAGATGTACTTTTTTAATATTCAAAATGTAGCTTTCGCCATAGTAAGATTAGTAAATTCTCGTCCAAAAATGGATTTCCGTGCAGAGTCAGACACACTGATAAAATATGCTGGGTATTTGTGTGTATAGTTGTAGAAATGAGGGGAACCCGGTAACTAAATTAGGAACACTAACGCCTTTAAAATATTTTACTAATCATTTTATTTTAAAGAAAATGATTGTCTGAGTTGTGGCTCAGTATCCTACACATTCATTCACAATAGTTTTAAAATCTGTAATGGGTTCTACTGAGAAGAACAGTTTGTTGAAATAAGAACAATTCCACCTTTGAAGCATTTATAACATTTAGGACAATATTTACAACCATAGACAAATGTAATCTGGTAGAATGAAGTATATTATAATAGGATATTACTTATATAAAATTCCCATCATTAAATAAAGTCAAATAAATATTGGTTGATTATGACAATGGGAATTCAAACTACTAATCTACTAATGTTTCCTGTAATTTCACACACACACACACACACACACACACACACACACACACACACACACACACGCACACACACACGCACATGCTCACACTATTACATTTTGGGGTTTTAATTTATAGGTAAATTTACAGGAAATATATTTAGTAATTAGTCATCTTCATTTATGGACTAAATTGAATTAAATGGTTTTATAAAATTTGTATTGTGCTAAAAACAAAACCACAAAATAAAGGAATAAAAACAAATATGTAAGAAGCAATTTGGTTCTTTCTTGGTAATGACCTTGACCCCTTAGACCAGAGACCCCTTAGACCAGAGACCCCTTAGACCAGAGCACTAAATGGACACTTGATGGAGTCCGGATGAATGAATATCAGATGGACACGGACTGGCTGGACGCTCCCTAGAGGACAATTAACTGGACCAAAGCCACAGGTCAGAGTTCACAATGACAGGTCAAGAGCTGCTAATTGAGTGGAGTTTTCCTCTTTCTCCCCACTGACAGTGACCAGTGAGGGCGGATGACACTGAGCTCCCTAAAACATCTGCACGTCAATGAACCCTTGACCATTATAGATACAGTAGACAGACAGACAGACAGACAGACAGACGATAGATAGATAGATAGATAGATAGATAGATAGATAGATAGATAGATAGATAGATAGATAGATAGATAGATAGACAGACAGACAGACAGACAGACAGACAGACGATAGATAGATAGATAGATAGATAGATAGACAGACAGACAGACAGACAGACAGACAGACGATAGATAGATAGATAGATAGATAGATAGATAGATAGATAGATAGATAGATAGATAGATAGACAGACAGACAGACAGACAGACAGACAGACAGACAGACAGACGATAGATAGATAGATAGATAGATAGACAGGTAGATAGATAGATAGATAGATAGATAGATAGATAGATAGACAGACAGACAGACAGACAGACAGACAGACAGACAGACAGACAGACAGACTGACAGACGATAGATAGATCATGAAAGAAAAAGAACATTTATTTTCATTCCACAACTGTTGATTTTCTTTTATTCCACAGGATTTCTGTCTCTCTGTGAGGATATATGTATTCTGCACGTTAGCATACCAATAGAGCCGGAGCCTGTGAACCCCCCTGACCCCTCGACCCCTCTCCCCCAAACATGAATAGCATCACTCAAGGCCTGGACAGGCTTTTCAGCCGGCCTGAGTCGTGCCTAAGCTCCTAAACATGATGATTTAATGTATCCTCAGCCCCCCGGGTAGCTTTTGCAGGGACTAACAGAAGTTTGTTTAAGACACAAACCCCCCTAAAGACATGCCTCCCCATCTAACACTCTCTCTCAGATACACACAGGCAAACGTCCCGCCCCTCCTCTTCTTCAGGCTCCACACTTGGCAAAATTAAGGGTCTGATCTAACAAGGGCTCTTTCATCCGCTGAGAGAGTATCTGTTCAACTGGCTTCTATAGGACTACACTGGCAAAGAAAAGAAAGAACATTTACTCATTCTGAATCTGAACTCAACCCATAATAATCTACATATTAAATCACTGGAGAAGACATGAGAGAATGACCTGAATAAAGACAGAGAGAGAGAGAGAGAGAGAGAGAGAGAGAGAGAGAGAGAGAGAGAGAGAGAGAGAGAGAGAGAGCTAAAGTCATGGTAGAATTTACTAAATCGTTCTAAATTTACAATATTTATAGTCATATTTTTTGTTCCACTGACTATATAATTACAATTAATATAAACTATAGGATTATATGTAAATAAAAGTCTTTAAAAATGCTAATATGTTGTTATTTTTGGGAAAAAGTTTTTTTAATTATTAAAACAACAAAAAGAACATTGTGATTTTTTTAAAATTTCAGTTTAGGTTAAGTTAATACTTAACCTAAACTGAAATTTAAAGAAAATCACAATGTTCTTTTTCAATGTTCAATGTTCACAGGGCAATAGGCTCAGTATATTTTGATGTTTCATCAAATATTTAGATTTTTCAGTTGTTATTATATTATAATATATTATATTATATTATATTATTATAAAAATGTTAAGTTACAAATAATTCAAATAATATATATATTTATAATATATAATAAAAAATACAAATAATTGTAGTCTCTTTCTCTAAGATGTGCTCATTTCCTATGACGATAGCGCCCTCATGCGACAATAATAAGAATGCGTATTGGATATTGAATTCGACTGAGGTTCATAGACAACTATTTCCAGAGCGACTTGATAACTTGATAAATGAATGCACTTAAAATAATGTCTTGTTTCTTTTAAACGATTCCATTGAAACGAATCATTGCATCTGAAGCGAATCATAATGCTGTATCAAAGGAAGCCGAGAAGTGACCCATAAAACCGCAACATTACTGGCTGATACGAGACGGTTATGGTAATCGCTCTGTTAATGTTATTTGTTTCTCGAGAACGTGGCTTACGTCTGTAAGGATTTTTAATCATAAGAAATAGGATACAATATATAAAGAAAAACTTCGACCCCGGCAGGACTCGAACCTGCAATCTTCTGATCCGAAGTCAGACGCCTTATCCATTAGGCCACGAGGCCGCTTATGACAGTGTTTGAAAATGTCGTCTACTATGTTTATTACATCATGAAATATCAGAGACTATTATCTGGCAGAAAAAAAATCAAAAGAGGATGTGAAAAAAGCGAAATTATAAATCCTACTATGTCTATGGGTATCTCATGAATATTAAATCATCAATTCTGACGTTGCACGGTAAACTTCCATTCACGTTACAGGCAAGTAACTTAGGATCCGAACATGAATGTTGATGAGCGGAAAGTAGTTTCGGATTTTCATGCTTTCCAGCGTCTCGAACGTTGATGTGGTCCCAAACCACTGGGTGTCGCTGTGAGGCAAGTCGAGCTTTGCAGAAACACAGTATTTCTTCGGATAGCGCTGTAGTAGTATGCGTGTGTGGTGCATCCGAATGTTTCTGTTTAGGGTCAGTTTCTGCATTTGGGAGCAAAATGTTTACATTACTATAAAGAAAGCGGGTTGCAAGTACAGTAGCATGGAAGACCAGCCAGCGTCATATTTATCCAACGGTGGTTAATCAGGTATTCTGAAGTAAGGCTGTCCATGTGAAAATTGACTTTGTGAATTATCTGATGAAATAAAATAAGAAACATGCTTAATCAAACTATTTAAAATACTTCGAATTTATGTCTGCAGTAAATAAAACCGAACTTCTCATTGTAGCCCCAACTAACTTATGTAGGCTACTTTAAATTTTAGCTCAGGAAAAATAATAAAACCAATAATAATATTAACAACATTGTATAATAAAAACAAATTAAATGTAAAAATGTATATATAGTATGAATATTTATATTAAATTTATAAAACTTAAAAAAATGTAAGACACATTGCTTTGAAATAACAACATCTTCAAGTCGAAGGAAACACATAGCCAAACTTGACACGGTTATTTGTGGTCTGTTAGATGCATTTCTGTTTTTATTTTTCATTTTCCAGGTTCTTCCGAGTATGTTTCATCCAAGGCCCTAATATGATGCTCCGTCTGATATGTCACCGGTGGCAGACCGTCGTACAACCTGCAGTTCGGTTAAGGTGGTGCTCCACCTCAGTGAAGCCCAAATCCCAGCAGGGCTCAGACCAGACCCGTCTGAACCCCCTCAACATCCAGATGCTCTCCAGGAACCTGCAGGAGCAGATATTCCAGGGCCGGACGCAGGTGTACATGGACGAGGATGTTGAACGCAGTATAAGACACTTGGAGCAGCATGAACTCTGGGGGAAAGAAACAGACCTGTTACCTGACGTAGAACTCAAATTACCTCAAATGTACGGCAATGACATTGACGAACATTTCCGATTACTTGCCCAAAAGCAGAGCCTTCCTTACCTTGATGCGGCCAGCCAGCTTCAGGGAGCACGGCTTCCCGGGATGCCCAAGGAATGGGCTTGGGAAGTGGGCTGGACTCGGTATGGGGCGGGTGGAGAGCAACACAGGGTGAATTTCCCAGATGAGAAGGCTATTGTGTTTGATGTGGAAGTCTGCATGGCGGAGGGACACTGTCCTACGTTGGCCGTGGCGGTTTCCCCAACTGCCTGGTGAGGGTTATTTACCATAACAGGTCAGTATTTACCATTCATTTCACCACTGATTCCACACAAACTCTTTTATTTGGTGTTTCAGGTACTCGTGGTGCAGTAAGAGGCTCGTAGAGGACAGATACACCTGGTCTAGTGATCTGACGCTGGCTGATCTCATCCCGCTGGAGACCCCCACAAACTCCAGCCAGCCGCGGGGCGGTGAGTGGCAGGAGAGGCTTGTGGTCGGACACAATGTGAGCTTTGATCGGACACACATTAAAGAACAGTACTTACTGAAGGTGAGGGCCATTTCGGACTCATTTGAGTCTGAATTCTTCCTTTTTCTGTTGATTCTAAGGGTGCAAGGATCTTAAAATTCTACATTATTTCTAAAATCATTAATAAATGAAAAATGAAACTGTAAAATCTAAAATGCTAAGAATATTATATTGTACAGCAGGCTTTCCCAAATTGGTCTACTGGAGTTGATAGAAAGCTAATAATTAATTGAATCAAATGAATAAATTAATCATTAAAAAATAAAATGATCATAATAAATTACTTGAAATATTTTATCTGTTTATTTGCATGTCATGTGACCAGCATCAGAGGACCTTGAACATGCCGATGTGTTGTTAAATTATTAATATTAACTTAAAATCTCAGGTCGTACTTCAAGAAAATATTTGATGTAAAAAAAAGGGTTTGGCTGACAAAAAAAGTTTAGGAATCCCTGCAGTGCTGTTAAATGGTAAATACAATTAAATCTATTAAAAATAAGTGCTGAAGCTAAAATAAAATAAAATATGAATGACAAAATAAAATATGAAAGACGAAAGCACTTGACAAAATGACTAAAAATTAAACAAATTGAAATTAAATCTGGAAATATAAATAAAAGCTAATTCTGAATATGAATAAATATGTAATTAATTAGATTTGCTAAAGATCATATGTAAAATTATGTGTTTGTTAAGAGTGAACATGCACAATTTACACACACAATTAAATATCCAATATTAACTGATACTGATAAATGAAACAAAAATCAGCTCTAATATCGGCTGATAACAAATATGATTCTGAATTATCATGCATGCGCTTTTGGGTCGGTCTGTGCAGGGCTCCAAGATGCGTTTCCTGGACACAATGAGCCTCCACATGGCAATCTCAGGGCTGACGGGATTCCAGCGCTCGCTCTGGATGGCCAGCAAGTACGGCAAGAGAAAAGGCCTACAGGAAGTGAAGGAGCACATGAAGCGCCTCGGCCGTCGCCCTGAGGGCCCGATGGTTTGTGCAGACCTCACAGCTGTTGTCAGTTTACAGTGCTGTAGACAGTATTAAATTGTATGCATTTCCTTATGCAGATTGGCTCATGGGAATGGGTTGATATCAGTAGTATTAATAACCTTGCTGATGTTCACGCTCTCTACGTGGGAGGAGAACGGTTGAAGAAAGAACCAAGGGATGTGTTCGTGAAGGGCAGCATGTCTGATGTTAGGACCAATTTTCAGGTAAGCAGGATGTTTAAAGAGGCCATATTATGCCACGTTTACTAGAATAGGTTTTCATGCTGTCAGTAACGCTCTGTTTAGTTCCTGCCTCTATGAAGCCCCTTCTTCCGAAAAGCACAATGTACTCTGATTGGTCAGCTGGACCAGTGTGTTGTGATTGGTTAACCGAGGATGTTTCAGAAATGTCACGCCACTTACTATAACCGTGGGTTTCTCAGATGTAAACACTAAGGCTGCGTCCGAAATCTGTTTATTTGATGCTTCAGGAGCTGATGCAGTATTGTGCTCTTGATGTTTTAGCCACTCACGAGGTCTTCACAGAGCAGTTGCCTCTCTTTATGGAGAGGTATGACACTTCATTTACATAAACCCATCCTCCAGCTTTTCATTGTGACATATTATTGTTTAAGTGACCTGTCACCTTTGCCAAATCTGCATTTTTCTAGGTGTCCTCACCCAGTGACACTTGCGGGTATGCTAGAAATGGGCGTGTGCTACCTTCCTGTCAATCAGAACTGGGGGCGGTACCTGGAAGATGCTCAGGCTACTTATGATGAGCTGCAGAGAGAGATGAAGAAATCATTGATGATTTTGGCTGATGATGCCTGCCAGTTATTGGAGGATGATCGGTAAACATGCATTAGTTTGCCTCTTTCTTTTATAATATCCATTAGACTCCCTCAAAGGTTCATGAAACCCCTTGTTTCAGCACCGATCAGTTCTCACCACAGTTTTGAATAATGCTACATAAGTTGACATGGTAAGCCGTGGAGTGTAGGGGGAAAAAGGGAGCTTCAATTCAATTCTGGACTGGTGTAAAATAGATTGTGCTAACAGTTTTAGTGCTCAATAATCCAATATTTAGTGATTATTATTGTGGTCTGCTGTTTAGGTACAAAGATGATCCCTGGCTTTGGGACTTGGATTGGGACGTTCAGGACTTCAAGCAGAAGAAAATAACTGTAAGCAAGAAGAAAGCCAAACAGGAGGCTGAGGCAACAGCAGCAGCAGCCAACGGAAATATACCCAGAGACTGGGACGAGGGTAAGGGTTTTTCATTTGCACATTTGATCTTGCATTGTGAAGATATATCATTGCTTGAACATTTTGAACACATTTGGTACTGATTTTGCAGTAGCTGGCTTGAAACAGTATTTTTCTTTCTTGAAATGTTTGAAATAGTTCACTGTTAGTTAAAGTTCATTAAATACACTAAAGTTCAAAAGTTTGGGGTCGGTAAGTCGGTAAGTCTCTTCTGCTCACTAAAGATGCATTTATTTGACCAAATTTCTCTATTTGAATATATTTTAAAAATGTTATTTATTGCTGTGATGGTAAAGCTGAATTTTCCACATCATTACTCCAGTCTTCAGTGTGACATGATCCTTCAGAAATCATTCTAATATGCTGATTTGGTGCCTCTCATTATTATTAATCAGTTGTGCTGCTTAATATTTTTGTGGGAACCCTGATACTTTTTTTTTTTTTCAGAATTCTTTTATGAATAGGAAGTTCAAAAATTATTTGAAATAGAATCCTTTAAAACATAAATGAATTTACTGTCACTTTCAACCCTTCTTCTAAATATATTTATCTGACTTTTTCCTCTGTGGATCGGTTCTATCCACTTTTTTTCTCCTATTTACACAGCCACGACTATGTACAAACACAATTTTTTGACATTATTGACATTAAGCAAATATTCACAAAATTGTTGATCTAGCCTAACCCAGTGATCTCAAACTCAATTCCTGGAGGGCCACAGCTCTGTTTAGCTCCAACCAGCTCCAACTCACACCTGCAAGGAAGTTTCTAGTAATCCTCTAGACCCTTGATTAGCTGGATCAGGTGTGTTTGATTAGGGTTGACGCAAAACTGTGCAGAGCTGTGGCCCTCCAGGAATTGAGTTTGAGATCACTGGCCTAACCCTTAAACACATACCATTGACTACCCTCCTCCTCCTCATTGATTGTTTTAAAGTTAGACATCAATCTTTTTAGTATTCCTCAATCAATTCATTATAAACAATATAACTAGAAAAAAATATATAAAAAAATACTTGTTTTCCATTTTTTGTAAAAATTGAATAGGGTCGCTAAAGACCCGAGGTGTGTAACATGTAAATATATTTTTTTCTGCACAACAATACTTGAATCTTTGAAGACTGAATAAATGCAGTTCACCTTTATTCCACAAGTTGGAAATGTCTGATACACAATGATAAAGTGACGTTTCAGTTACCGCAGGCAGAAAACAAAAGAATAGGAAGCATCATCAGCAAAACTTAAAAATGGCTCAAAGATTTACTGCAGAGCAAGTACTGAACGCAATCAACTATTAGTGTCACTATCACTTGATGGTGGATCTGGTGAAGAAGCTGTCAGCAATCAAAATATCGATTTTGAAGATGTTGAAAATTATCGTTTTGAGAATATGTTTGAGATTGCTGAATCTACTGGGAAATAAAACATTCATGCATTTAAGGGTTATATAAGGGTGCAGAACCCTGAATCAGGATAAGAGGAACAATAACATTATTAACCCTCTGTTCCAGACCCAGGTCCTCCTCCAGAAGAAGTTGAGGCTGATCCAGACCCCAGCAGAGAGCTTTTACAGAGACTGAAAGAGACCGTCAGCTGCCTGCCAAAGAGGAGACAGCACTTACCGGCCCACCCCAGGTGAGTGCCGCCCCTCCTTATCCTGTTTGGGTAAAATAACACAGGGTTCCACATTGGATGTGTGCATATTTTGTTTATTGTCTACGGTCAGCTGGTACCGTAAGCTGTGTGTGAAGATGTCTGAGGCCGAGGACTGGTCTCCTGGAGCCAGTCTCATCAGTCTGCAGATGAGGATCACACCCAAGCTGATGGGCCTCACGTGGGACGGCTTTCCCCTGCACTACACCGACCAGCACGGCTGGGGTTACCTGGTACCAGGCCGCAGAGATAACCTGGACATCTCAGAGGATAGTGAAGGACCTGTATGTCCATACAGGTAAAATAAAGTGAGGATAATAATGTGTTAATTAGGAAAATATACAGTGGCTTGACATCATCTTTCCTAAAACTTGGTTTCCAGGGCAATTGAGAGCATCTATAAGGAGTATTGTGAGCGGAAGGGGAAGGAGCAGCCCCAGTATCTGGACAGCACACTTTCTGATGATGACCTCATGTTGACGGACAGTGCCGTGTGGCAGAAGGTTAGAGCTTTGGTGTGTTACTAAACTGGGTTTTTAGGGCTGGTATTTTCTGTGAAAGTGTGTGCATGTTTTTGTCACGTGTGTAGGTTGAAGAAGTGAGTCGACTGGAGGTGTTTGATGATGAAGTGATGAGTACAGCAGGCCCATCCAAGAGGATCAAGGTTTGCTCCATTTAAACCTTATGATAACCAAGAAAACCCCCCACAAAATTGTTTAAAAAAAAAAATATATATATATTTATAAAAATATATATTTTATTATATATTAAATAGTATTACATAATAATTAAATATTTTTAAATATTATCAAAAAATATGATATTATAATTTAATACTATCTAGTATATAATTTAATATTAATGATATTTTTAACTAATAATATTTTTTCATAATATAATACTATGAGGAAAATATAACATTATAAAAATAGGTAAAAATGAAATTAATATTAATTTATATATTAGATAACTTAATACTATCTGATATATTTTGTAGCATTTAATATTTTTAAGTAATGCAATTTTATATTTCTAAAATTAAAATCAATTTAAGACTAAGATTAAAATATTATTAAAATTATAAAAATATTATTCATATTATATGATATATTAAATAGTAATACATTATTATTGTTATTTATAATATTAATTAAACATTCAGATTTTTTATAGGATGAACCACTTTTTTTGTGTAATATTACCTTTATTTGCTCATTAGAAAAAACAAAATTCAATAAATGAAAACGGGGCCGACGAGTGTCCCTATCACCACGGAAATGGACCGTACAATGATGTCAACATCCCTGGCTGCTGGTTCTTCAAACTGCCTCATAAGGTACAGGATTGTGTTTCTGTCCGCTTCGCACAATGCAGTCATTGAAGTTTTACACTCAAAATATTTAAAATCACAGGACGGAAATGAGAACAATGTGGGCAGTCCATTCTCAAAAGACTTCCTGTCCAAAATGGAGAGCGGTACGCTTCAAGCAGGACGTGAAGGCACCAACGCCACACGGGCGCTAGAGATCAACAAGATGATGTCCTTCTGGAGAAATGCCCAAAAACGCATCAGGTTTGAGACTTCCAAATGTTCTCTATTTGAAATGTTTTGAATGTCTAGATGGTGCTTACCGCTGATATTTCATCTGAAATCTCTTATTTTGTCTCTCTTTGCAGCTCCCAAATGGTAGTGTGGCTCCGCCGAGCAGAACTGCCGCGCACCGTCAGACTGTAAGTTAACTTCTAGTGTCTTCTTCGTTTGATTACAAACATTGCAACCTTGTCTGACGTTCTCTTTGCTCCTTCATCAGACATCATGACTATGATGAGGAAGGGAAATATGGTGCCATTTTACCGCAGGTCATCCCAGCTGGAACGGTCACTCGCAGGGCTGTAGAGCCCACGTGGCTGACTGCAAGCAATGCTCGGGTACCACAACTACAGATAAAAATGACAATTCACAATTAATGAAGATAATCAATTATTTCCATTAATTAACTATTTTTTAATATGTATACTACTAGTCAAAAAGATTTGTACAAATACAGTAAAAACAGTCAAATTGTGAAATATTATTACACTTTAAAATAACAAAACTGAATTTCCAGCATTGTTACTCCAGTCTTCAGTATAACATGATCTTTCAGAAATGATTCTACTATGCTGATTTTTTGCTCAGGGAACATTTCTTATTATCAATGCTGAAAACTATTTTTGCTGCTTAATATTTTTGTGGAAACCGTGAATTAAAACTTTTATTAAAAAAGGTTGTATTAAAATAATCAAAAGTGACAGTAAAGACATTTATGGTGTCACAAAAGATTTCTATTTCAAATAAATGTTGGATCAATAAATTCAGATTTGCCATCACAGGACTAAATTACATTTTAAAATGAGTTTTTTATATAGTTGTAAAGATTTTTACCATGGCTGATTTAGCTCTGTCATATATGGAAGTGCATATCTGCCACATAAGAAGAAAAATAAGAAAAATCTTGCTTTGGTAAATCATAATTATGACATAAAAGTTATCGAAATTAACAAAAAGTCAAAATTATGAGAGAAACTGAGTCAGTTATGACAAAATGTCATAATTATGACAAAATCTTAATTCCATAATTCCAACTTAAGTCGTAATTTTGATGTTTCATCTCATTATGAGTTAGCATGTCATACATTTTTAACACTGTCAATTTCGACATTATGATGTAGTATCTCATAATTTCTACGTTTTACCAAAAAAAAATCATAATTTTGACTTTTTGTCAGAATTTCAACATTTTGTCATAATTATGACTTCTCATAATTTGGATGATTTATTGGTGTTATTTTACGTTTGTTTGATTTTTTGAGTTTGAAGCTGTTTATCTACAGCACTTTGGTCCATTTGTATGGTTTTGAAACTGCCTCATACAAATAAAGGTTGAGAATTTCTACTTTTTTCACATTATAATCATGATTTACCAAAGTATTCTTTTTTTCTTGCGTGGAAATGGGCTTCCATAATTATGACACTGAAATGGCATTAAAGCTGAGCAGTTTGTGTTTGTTTGCAGAAAGATCGTGTCGGCAGTGAGCTGAAGGCCATGGTGCAGGTGCCTCCTGGTTATCACCTGGTGGGAGCAGATGTGGATTCTCAGGAGCTGTGGATCGCTGCCATGTTGGGCGAAGCACACTTTGCAGGAATGCATGGTAATCCAGATGCTGTTTCCTAGCCATTAGATTCCAGGAGGCAAATTCCATGATGCTTCTATGGAACAAACTACACCCCGTAGGTCATTCTTAATCTCTGATTTCCAGGATGCACAGCGTTTGGATGGATGACGCTCCAGGGAAAGAAAAGTCAGGGCACGGACCTGCACAGCCGTACCGCAGATGCTGTGGGCATCAGTCGCGAACACGCCAAGGTCTTCAACTACGGACGGATTTATGGGGCCGGCCAGCCGTTTGCCGAGCGACTGCTCTTGCAGTTCAATCACCAACTGAGCCAACAGGAAGCAGCCAGTAAAGCTCGGCAGATGTACGCATTTACCAAAGGACTGCGCAGGTAGGCTAATTTATGGGTTAATTAACTGTGTATGGCAAGTTTTTTTTTATTATTATCATATATTCTGTCCGGGACTACAGATGAAAAATAACCTTCGGCTGACTCTAGCACAATTACAGTATATTAAATAGTGTTACATTCGGATTGTATTGTTTAAAATATTATTAAAAAGTTTTTATTTGGTGCTTTGCATAAAATAATAGAATATGTGTTGATATCACATTTTTTGATTATGTGCAGATATCACTTGTCTGAGGAAGGCGAATGGTTGGTAAAGAAGTTGGATGTAAAGGTGGAAAGAGCTGAGGATGGCACCGTCTCACTCCAGGATTTGCGTAAAATCTCAAAACTGGCATCTCAAAGGTCTGCTGACTACCCCGGCTGCCATGCATTTTATTAAAGTCTTATGTTGGACAAATCTTCATGTTATACTTTTGTTTTGATCCTTGAAGTACCACCAGGGGGAGCAAGAGGAAGTGGAATCTCACAGGGAAGCGCGTGTGGACTGGCGGGACAGAATCAGAGATGTTCAATAAGCTGGAAAGTATCGCCCACTCTGAGGAACCAGCCACTCCAGTGCTGGGCTGCAGGATATCCAGAGCTCTGGAACCTTCTGCTGTTCAGGATGAGGTTAGGGAACACTTAAGTTCCTTCAAGGTTTTTTTGCTTGAAGAAATTGTATTATTCATTATTTTAACCATTTATACCTCTAAACTGATGTTTCTAACTGCATGCAGTGACACAAACTGTATAAAATGTAAAATTGGTGAGTTATCTGCAGAATCATGGGTAATGTAGTTTTTCACCAGGAATTGTGCTGTTTAACACCATCATTTAAAAAAGTCAAGTTGAAATAATGTGGGCTGATGGCTTCAACAGAAGAATATACCATCGATTACCAACCTCACAGGAATGCTTTATTTAAAAGTTTTATTCAATTTCCCTAAGGAAAAAAGGGATGATATTTTTACTTCTGGAACCTGACTGTTGCACTCTATTATTAAGAGCCGTAACTGACTCCATCACTGTACTGCAAGTCTTTTAATGCTAATGTGTAATTCAAAATGATCTGGGAACCATTATTTGTGATGCATGCATACCTTTTTTTTTTCAAAAAGAGTGATATTGCACATGATGCAGTATCTAAATGAATGTTGTAAACCAACTGTTTTTAAAGGGGACCTTTTATCATGCTTGAATGTTAAAAAACACATTTTTCACGTTTTACATTGTTGCAGCACTTCTCTTCCCAGTCTGTCAGTAACGCTCTGTTTAGTTCCTGTCTATATGAAGCCCCTACTTACGAAAAGCACAATGTGCTCTGATTGGTCGGCTAGACCAGTGTGTTGTGATTGGTCAATCATTTCGAACATGTTTGGGAAATGTCACGCCCCTTATAATAACTGCGAGTTTCAACACACTATTAACTCAGGCAGGCCTTGCCCCATTTTTAGCATAATATGTCTTGGGTGGAAATTATTTAAATGAGACTGCAATCGAGGCGTTTCAGGGAGTTCAGAAACTGTTCATTGATATAGAGAATAACTTTGGAGTGACTTTGCAGTCCTTTTTCATGCTCAAGCAGCAACATCACTCTAAAGAAAGTTGAAAACGTAAAAAAGCATAATAGGTTATTTTTAAGACAATATAAGTATTGTTTATCTTTTAATTGTTCACATAAACCATAGTTTTGATGGTTTTAGTTAATTTAATCTCCATTTAATTCATGACAGTTCTATTGTGCTTTAGTTCATTACCAGCAGAGTCAACTGGGTGGTTCAGAGCTCAGCGGTGGACTATCTCCATCTGATGCTGGTGGCCATGCGCTGGCTGTTCGAGGAGCACGACATTGACGGGCGCTTCTGCATCAGTATTCACGACGAAGTGCGTTATCTAGTGACGAGTGAAGATCGCTACAGAGCTGCACTCGCCCTACAGATCACCAACCTGCTCACCAGGTGAAGACCAACCGTTGATTCCTGTTACTGGTGGCATTACCCTGTGAAGTGCATGCTTGAATATTTCTGTCCATTCTCAGGAGCATGTTTGCCTATAAACTGGGAATGATGGATCTGCCGCAGTCAGTGGCTTTCTTCAGTGCAGTGGACATTGATAAGTGCTTACGGAAGGAGGTGACCATGGACTGCGTGACTCCATCCAATCCCACAGGAGTGGAGCGGAGATACGGGTTAGCCCAAGGTAAGACTCAGCCTTAAAGTGCCCCATTATGCTATTTTAAAGGTTCATAATTTTGTTTTGAAGGTCTCCTACATTAGTTATACATGCATCCAAGTACAAAAAAAACACTTAAATTGTCTCATAATATACATTGCAGTATCAGCTCTTTTCTCATTGTCTGAAACGGTTCGATGAATTATCCGCTTACAGCGCATGTTGGAAACAAAATGCCCATCTATTTTTGGCTGGATGGTTCCTTAAGAAATTCACCAGATCACATGTAGACATTTGTTTATTATAGCAGCATTTTGTGAACATCAATAACTCATTACGTCTAAAAACTTGTATTAACAGCACAATGTATTAATTAAGCAAGAGTAAGGCAGGTATTCTTTAAATATTGTCGATGTGCTACCGTGAATAAAGTTGATCATGCTTTTATATCAACAGGTGAGGCGTTGGACATTTATCAGATTATAGAAATCACCAAAGGGTCTTTGGCCAAAGGAAAACGACAAGCTACAAGGTTAAAGTAATATCTGTGTCATGAAAGAATAAACGCAGGTCATGTGAACTGTCTCAACTCATAAATGGCCGTCCTAGTACGAACTCAAAAAAGTGCAAAAGAAGGACTAGAAGTTTTTTTCACTGCTTCCTCCTCTTTTTCTTTGGCGCTTGGTTTTCCTCCAAAGGCTGAGAGTCTTCAGTCTAAGGAAAGAAAGACACCATTGAAGATGAAGAAAGCAATCCCAGAGCTCAGTCTGAGGATGAACATGTTTAAACGGACACACACCTGTTGGCTTACGTCCTGCTGCTGTTCCTGCAGTGCAGCTTCCAGCGTAGCAGTGTTGATTCGGAAGTCTCTGGAAGTGCTCAGCTTCATATACTGCATCAGATTGACCTGCGTAAAGACATTCACCAATGTGCCGTAATGTTTCCGAGGATTTTGTTACCTTTTTTTGTTGTATATGCCGTGCATATGGGCAAAGAATTAAGAGACCTTACCTTGGATTTCTTGGAGAGAAGAATGAGAAACTTCTCATACTGTTCAATGTTGAAAATGAGGTTCGGGATGGCTTTAGTCTCACGAAGAACTTTAGCCTAGAAATCACATCAGATGCACAAAACGGTTTCAAGACTTTGCACTCCAAGGCCTAAATTTGTTACCAAAATATTTTCATTAAAAAAAAATCTTTTTTTTTCAGTCTCAGGTAATGAATTGAAATAGTTCTCACTGAAGCAGCTGCTACTGCATCATCTTCTTTTTTCTTCTTCTTCAACTTTTCCAGGCCTCCAGCCGTCAGTTCTCCACTCTGTACGAGACAACATTTAATAATGTGTTAAGACACTGTTGTAAAGGTTAAAAAACACCAAACTGAAAGAAAATGGGCACATACCTGTACATATGTGATGAAACAATAACACTGGGGAGTGAGATGAGACCCTGACAGCTTCACCTGGACACAAGAAATGTTTGTGAGTTGTTAAATTACATAATTTAGGATGTCATTTAGGTTGAATCTGGATCTACAAGAAACGCCTTGAATATTATTTTTAATTTACTGTGTTTTAGTTTTGTGCTAAAGATTCTGAATCTACTTGGCAATAATGGCTGTTTGGACAAATTGATGGTTCCTTTGGTGTGAAATGGTTAAAAGGTTTGTTTTTCACAAATAAAAGGTATAAATGTTGAGAGAGATTAAATTGTACATTCTTGCATCATTTCAAGATAAATGTTGTAACTAACTGGCATTAAATGTCAATGTTTGGTCTTGCCACCCTCTATACTCTAAAGAATTAGAAAAACCTTACCAGTTTCTCCAAACGTGCGGGGAACTGACCGGGTTGGGTCGCACACAGCTGAATATACTGAAAAAAAAAAAAAAAAAAGATTTCCCAAACCATATAGAGCAAATCAAAAAGACTGAATCTGAGATTATGAATCATATTACAGTCGTAAATCAGGATGAGACTCACATATTTGGTAAGTGTAGTGAGGAAGCTGTAGGTTCGACTGAGCTCTCTCATTAGAGTGTCCGTACAGGGTCCCGTGGGCAGAGCGGTCTGAACCAGCTCATGCAGAGCCGTTAACAGCGTGCCTAACTGAACCGTGACGGCCTTCTCAATCGGGTCCTGCTGGCCCAGTGGCTGCTGGGTATTTCCTAATGCACACAGGACATTTCTATAATGCTCTTTATCCTAGATCAGGGGTGTCCAATCCTGCTTCTGGAGAGTTTAGCTCCAATCCCAATTAAACACACCTGAACCAGCTAGTCAAGTGCTAAATTCGAAACACGTCCTAGCATACTACTTTTACTATTGTTACTAAATTGTTATACTGTATGGCAGAAATAGTAAGGGTAGTATGCTATTCTAAATTCAAGGCAAGGTCTTACAAGGCATACTAGAAACTTCCAAGCAGGTGTGTTGAGATAAGATGAAGCTAAACTCTGGACAGTGGCCCTCCAGGAGTAGGTTTGGATACACTTGTTCTAAATTAGGGAAATCCAATCCTGGTCCTGGATGGCAATAATCCTAATTAAACACACATGAGCTATTCACAGTCTTCAGGATTGCTAGCAACTTCTAGGCAGGTGTGTTAGAAGCCTTCCAGGAAAAAGATTGGACACCTCATGAGATTTTTGGTGCTTTTTACCTGAAATTGTTCTGTCTGAGCTTATCTGGCCTTTCTTCTTGGCGATCAACCAGTCTACTTCATCCAACACCTTTCCAACCTGAGACAGGACTAGAAGCTGGAAAGGAAGAGAGGCAGACGCTGCGCTCTTTTAACAGGTATGAAGATTTAAACATTGGTTTCTGAAGTGTGTCCGTTCTTACCGTGGTGGATGCAGCCGTCTTCATGCTAATGATGGCAAAATGAGATTGTTTCTCCACCTCTACGTCCTGATCAGAAACGGAAATGACTATTTTAGTGATGTACGATCAAATGTAAAGTCTCCAGTTGTTTTGTGCACTGTTTTTGTTGTTGTTTTTTTAACACAATTTTACTGCCTTGAGGAGACTAGAGAGGTTTCATTTGTTTTAGAAGAGGCCACAGTACCTGGTCGATGTCTCCCAGCTGGCTGTGTATGTCCTGGCACATCTCCCAGAGCAGAGACACTGGGCTTTTATGCAGGACTTGCAGGTTGAACAGCAGGGACAGCAAGCCCTTAGTGAGAGAGATGTCCTCTGAAAGAGAGAAACGGGTGAACGAAGGGTTGGGGATACAAAATGAAGAAGCATTGTGAATACTGTGATGATTTTAACAAGCTTTTTTTTTATTTGAGCATCACAATTCCTGAAGACTATATTATTATACAAGTTTAATAATCTCCCATCTCATCCGTTACTTAACTCTTATTCAAAATGTATATATATATAAATGTTTTAGTAAATGTATTGTTGTATTATAGTATGAACATTACCATTTAAAAAATACTGTGAAATACTATAAATTTAAAAATAACTGTTCTATTTAAATGTTTTAAAGTGATTTATTACTGTGATCAAAGCTGAATTTTCAGCATCATTACTCCAGTCTTCAGTGTCACATGATCATTCAGAAATCATTATAATATGCTGATTTGCTGCACAAGAAATATTTCTTATTAATGTTAAACAGTTGTACTTCTTAATATTCTTAAAAAAAAATGAAAAATATTATTTCTGTTCATTCAGTGAAAAAAAGTATTAAAACATACCTTTCTTAACTAAAACAGTAAAATTCTAGTTTTTTATGTTAAATATATTGAATCTACTTAGCAATAATGGCTTTTAGGACAAAAGTATGGTTATTTTGCTAGGAAATAGTTATCCCAAATGAAATGCATAATTTTTGAGAGATATATGCAATTTTTCATTCTTGCAACATGGCGAGATAAATGTTGGTTTGAAAACATCCCAGCTCCCCCTAATAAATGTTTCATCTCTGTACATGAATCACTCACCGAAGTTGGTTTCCTTGCAAATTTTCACAGTCCATGTGAGCATTTGCGTAAACTGCACATAAAAACAAAAAGACGATGTATTAAGATTCCTGACAGCCAACACTGCAACAACACGAGTGTTTCGAAGAGTTACCTGCTGAGAGGAAGGATCGAGCTGTCGTGACAAAACGCTGAGGATGCTGACCAATAACTGAGCTTCTTTACTATTGAACTCCTCCTCTCCCCCGCTGAGCTGGTTCATCAGCGCTCGCTGGACACAAAAGATCAACTTACAACGCCTGCTGGTGTGTGTTTTGTCTCCAACTCTGATTAAGCAGAGCAAATGGAACATTATGGTTCATTCTGGGTTTGAACATGAAGCTGGTACCTGAAACTGGCGGATATAGAAAGCCATTTGCGCTGTCAGAACAGACCCCTCGCCCTCTCCCTCTGCTTCCCCTGAAACATCTTTAATACAGATTGTGTTTCATTAAACCACCATTAACATACAAAACTATTATTTCGAAGTCACAGGAATGCTAAGACGCCCACCGAGAGAAGACAGGAAGCTGCTAATGCGTGTTGGGTATCGCTGTATCACCGTGGTGAAGACTCGCAGCAGACCCTCCAGACATAGTAATGATACACTCTGGCCCTTCTCCTTCTTCCCAGCATCCTCCACGGTGGACGGCACATTAGTGTAGCGCCACATTAGCACACTGCAAGAAGGGAAACCGGAAATTAAGAAATGCAGCATCTTTCAAGCACTGTACCCCTAAGTAAATCTAAAAACATTAAGCTTTTATGAGGTTTTTAAAGTCACCATGAAATCAAAATTGACAATTCTTTTTTTTAAGGAATATTGCAGTATTTATTATTAAAACATCTATCTGTTCACATCACTATTTTGTAATCTTTGATCAAAATTTCCCCTCCCTCTTGCAGCTCTGATGATGTGTTTAGTGGTGTGAGGGAAGGACAACCTGTCACTCACATGAGATCCACCAATAGCAACCACACACACACAACCATCCAATCAATTTCAGACGGATAAAATCAAGTCCCGCCCTACATATACTTCACCATAGGGAAAAGACTATCACAACATCCGTTTCATGCCAACTTTAACAAATGTTTCTTTTTTGAGGTTTGTTCAACTGAAGTCTAGATGTTTATGTGATGGCCAATAACAAAAAGCCGAGACCTGGTGATGTCACAGAGGTGGCGGAAGGTCTTGTCAGGGCTCTGTCCCTCCGGTCCGTCTGTGTGTCCGGTGTCCTCCAGCTGCTGGATCTTCTGCAGGGCCACGCTCACACAGTACCGCAGGAAGTCTCCACTGGAACGCAACACAGACAGGCTCTCCTCGCGGCTCTGAGTGCTGTCTCTAAAAGAAATTAATACTTTTATTCAGCAAAGGCGCATTAAATTGATCAAAAGTGACAAAGAAATTAATAAAGATACAAAAGATTTCTATTTTAAAGCTATTAGCTCTTTATTCATCAAAGAATCCTGAAAAAATGCATCGTCTCCACAACAACATTAAGCAGCACAGCTGTTTTTAACATTGATAATGCAGTCTTGGTGAGACTTCTTCATAAGAGGCTATTTCAAAAACCTTTAAAAATCATATACCGCTTTTGAACAGTAATGTACATGCTCTTATTTTTAGAGTGCCGTTGTACGGCAAATAAATCCTCATGTAGGTGCACAGTGAAACTGTACCTGAAGAGAGCAGTGAGCAGTGTGGAGATGAAGCCTAGAGACAGCAGGCTGCGGGGGGGTTTGCTGGACGATGTGGGGCGTCCCTTCCCTGCCCGCTCCCTCAGGATCTCAGACACTTTATGATAGCGCTTGAAAAGCTCCAGAATGTCCTCAAAATGGTTCTTACTGCTCAGCATGTGCACCACAGAATATGTTAAACACATCCAGCATGTAATGCCTGATTTAAAAGTATTCAAAAACAACGTTTTCACGAACACACACCTGTAATTAGCAGTGATGAAGTTGTACTCCATGAGAACCTCGTTCAGTCCCATCACCAACACAGCGTAGATGCTGTTTTTTATTCCAACACTGGAACTCGTTGAAAATTCAGCACACTTATCCTGAGAAGCAGAAAATGAAACATTAAAAATGCATAAATGTAGTTTTGTCAGTTGCAATTACCTTGACCAAATGCACACTATCAAAAGTTTCACGATTTTTCTAAATGTTTTTGAAAGAGGTCTCTTATGCACATCAAGCCTTCATTTATTTGATAAAAAAATACAGTAAAAACTGTAATAATGTGAAATGTTATTACACTTTAAAATAACTGTTTTTCTATTTGAATACATTTAAAAATTGAATTTATTCCTGTGATCAAAACTGAATTTTCAGCTTCATTACTCATGTCGCATAATCCTTTAGAAATCATTCTAATATGCTGATTTGCTGCTCTAAAAACATTTCTTATTATCATTTGTTTGGTTTAATGTTGTGTAAACCGGGATAACATTTTTCACAGGATTCTTTAATAAATCGAGTTAAACAAACAATTTATTAGATATTTTTGTAACATTATAAAATGTCTTTACTGTCACTTTTGATCAATTTAATGCTTCTTTGCTTGCTGAATAATTTCTTTTGGAACAGTATTATCCAAGTAAATAACATTTTCATTTAGACGTAACCAACCAGCAAAGGTAAGAATCATGCCGTACCAACTCAAAATCCTCCAGTTCGCTTTTAATCATGCGCTTCGTTATGCTTTCTAGTATAGCATGCAGTTCATTTTGGACTCCGCCCTCCTCTTCGTCATCTTCATCATCGCTCGCACTGCCACCTGACCGTATGTTCTGGTTCCACAGCAGGCAGTGAACCGTGCAGCACAGCAGGTGCGCCTGGAGAAACATATATGACCTGAAGTTTCATCCTGTACATGTTCAAGTGCAGTGCATCGATGTGATTGAGGCATGGCATCAGTACCAGAGGCTCCTGGAGGAAGACCTGATCTCCATGTGCGCTGATACACGACTCCAGCTTTAGAGGCGGAAGCAGATCTTGCTCGGGTTCAAAGTATCGTTTCAACTGGTTAACACAAATAATAATTGAATCAGTAGCATTGTCAGAACAGGAAGGCATAGGCTCTCGTTTTGGTAAAGGATGATACACACTTGTGACAGGAGGGTCTGCATGATGGAACTTGACAGCTGAGAGTTACGACGAAGGACATCGTGGAAACCCTAAAATCAAACAAATCACTTTCTCAGTACAGCACAGAAGTCAAATGGAAAGGATCGATCAATCACAGCTGTTTTCGTTCACTTCTTAATTTCTAAAAGGGGAAATGAGAGGGTCAGACCCAGACCTCATAAAGCATGAGCCGGACGTCAGCCTGCTGGTTAAGGCACCGGCGTAGACTGCTCAGGATCTCCAGGCAGAAGGCTTCATTAGCAGCAGTGTTATAGCGCGAGTGCACGTCTGCATGGACCTGCAATGGGAATCAGATGCGGTCACACAGTTAGAGGATTCTTAAACCGGACTGGCTGGCGTTAAAGCGACGTCACAACAACGTAGTAGCATTATGCCACACAGTTAAATATCAAATATCACTGATAATGATAAATAATAATAAATAAAAAACCTTCTAATATTGGCTGATAACCAATTTGGTACCGATATATTGTGCAATCTCCATTAAACATAAAATCTGTTTCAACTGGCTTTGATTTTGTTGTTTTTATGCAGAATTTTGCGCTTAGTAGGGGTGCAACGGTACAGATAGCCCACGGTACGGTCCGTACCTCGGTTTTTGGGCCACGGTCTCGGTTCGGTTTCGGTACATGTTTTGTGCAGAAAGAGACTGCTATTTCATCCCAAAAATATGTTTTATTTTTCTTATGAGCATAAACAGAATGTCACAGTAGGAAGAACATCAATGTATGGAATAAATTAACACTCTAGTCTGTACTGAACAACACTAAGTAATACAACCTCTTCAACTATCACTTATATGAAATACAAAATGTAAACAAACACACTTCAAAATATTCAAGTGGATCCCAATTCCAAACCTTGATAACTGGTATATGAAGTGATCAATGTGAAAGAAAAAGTGCACTTTTACCTTTGACAAACATAAATTAGCTTGTGCTTTGAATAAAAAAAAAAGCAGAGCAAAATAATATAATAAAAAAATACTGCATTCAGGATACAAAGTGCAATGTTATTTACTCATCCACTATTGAGAGATTCTTGTGCAAAAAGATGAGTCTATCAACACTGTCGGGTGCAAGGCGAGACCGGTTGGCACTAACGATGTCCCCAGCAGTGGAGAAAATTCTCAACTTTTCAGAATGCCGCAAGCGCACCGTAGGTCACGTGACAAGAACCAACCAGAGCGCGGCTGATGATTGCTTTAGCAACGACAGCCGCATCCGGAGCGCAACCGCCCTAGCGCTTTGGAAAAAGGAGAACGCGGCGCACCTAGCGTTTTCTACGCGTTTTTAGGCGCGATATGTGAACGGCGCCTAAAGCAAAAACTAAAAGGATCAGCGCGAACTCAGTGGCAAAACCGAAGTCCCGCGGGTAGATTGTCCCGTGCAGGGCTGACCGAACGGTCCGGGATTTTACCGTGTACCGTTGCATCCCTAGCGCTTAGTGAGGGCAGAAAAATAATACCAGTATGTAATGTAAACTGCCTTGTGCACAGTTAAGACGCGCAGAGTAAAGTAGATGTCTATAGTTTACCTGGCTGGTTGTAATGGCCTGACTGGCCTGGCTAGAAGCTAAACTCCCCAGAATATGAAAGTTCTTCAGTAGCAACAGGAAGCCCGCCACTGCTGACTTCCGGCCATCTAAATGACTTCAGAGAGATGATGATGATTCATTAGTACTTCGTCATCATTCAACACAGAGGAAAATACATTTGGATGTGGACCATTCCTTACTCTACCTGGAGAACATGGCCTTCCGAAGGACCAGGATCAAGGCATCTTTCATAGACATGCTCACTTTGAGCAGGGGCTGAGCAGAGGAAACATTAAACATATCAAAAAATGTAAAAAAGCATAATACAGGGATTAAAGTGAAAAAAATTCTTCTGACTGAATTTTTTTTTTAGGCCAAGTCATATTCCTTTAACTTTTTACATAGTCGAGACCAATAGCGTTTTAAGGGGAGACGTTTTAAACCGCTTTAATATTGCCAGTAGGCGTATTTTAAAAGCTATTTTAATCTATGAAAACGAGGCAGGGAGCATGTGTAGGCTACTGTAGAGCACGAACGGCAGCATTGTGACTAGCTTCTGATTGATGGTGACCTAGCACTTTTTTGCCATTATTGCCATATTGAAGTCTCCTGTGACATACTGTGCAAAGACACGTAGCCTACCTGGTTGTTTGATTTTTTTAGTCCACAAACTAAAAGGCTTGCCATTCTCCCCCCATTTCGCTAAGCCTTCCCCTTTACTTAAACTTTCGTTAAGTAAAGGGGAAAATATTATATATAGGCAAATTATAACACGTTAACACAAAATTTGTTAACACACACAAGTACTTTTCCCCTTTACTTAACATAAATTGTAAGAATATAAAGACTAGTAATAAATAAACATTAGGCCTATGCTAAAGCTATTAAATAGCAGTCCCAAACTAGTTTTTGTTAATACAAAGTTGGTATGAGCCACTATAGTCATTTAAAAATATAAAAAATAATACAAAGAAAAATAGTGGCATTTTGGGGTTAATATGGAAACGACAGTTAGCCTACCATGGCGAATACACAATATTAACAATAACTGTTAATGAAACATGGAAACTGCTCCTGGTGAATAGAATGAAAATCATCCCTGCATTACTTTTATTTCGGGTAATTTACAACGTAACGGCGTTGCATGCTCGTAGTTTCTTTTGCACTAGCTTGATCAGTGAGGCGATACAGCACGCGCCGCTGCATTTGCGCGTGCAATTGAGTGTGCGCTACGAGAACAGTATAACGGCTGACAGGACAAGAAAGTCCGTTTTTCTGAGGTGAAAAACTATATTTCAGCGTATACTCATGTCACTGCCTGGTAGTTCCTATTGTGCTGGGTTTTCTGAAGTAGTCATGATTCGCCTCTCATAACATGCTCTAATAAACACGCATGCAGAGTGGAAAAGGAGGAGCGGAGGCGCGGGGAGCAAGGATTACAGCGCAAACTATATCGATATATGCGATATAGTCTAATTCCATATCGCATTTCAAAAATATCAGGGTTCTCAAGTTTTATCAAAAGCTTGGAGTGAGATCACATGCGGTTGGGGGAGGAGCCATAATGGAGCCACGCCCCCACCCCCCAATTTTACCCAAATTAACCAGCACAAATTGAAACTAGATTAAAAAGTTCGTCGAGACAAACTTTAAGTTGCCTTGAGAAAGCCGGACCAGAAAGTTTGAAGAAGTTTGAAGTTTAAAGTAGTTTAAAGTTTAAATTAGTTTGAAGTTTAAATTAGTCTAAAGTTTAAATTAGTTTGAAGTTTAAAGAAGTGTAAAGTAGTTTTTGAAGTTTAAAGTAGTTTGAAGTTTAAAGTGGTTTAAAGTTTAAATTAGTTTGAAGTAGATCGATAGATGAGTTTGTTAGTTTAAATTTTACACACAGACACGCTCACTAACTCTCTCTCTCACACACGCACACACACACACTTATGCACATACACCCACACTCATGCACACACTCACTCACTCACACACACACACACACACGGACATACACTCACACATGCACACAGACATGCTCACTAACTCACTCACACTCTCTCTCACACACATACACACACGCACATACACTCATAAATGCACACACTCACACACACACACTAACTCGCTCTCACACACACACAGACACGCTCATTAACTCACATACACTCACACACATAGACACATACACTCTCACACACACACACACACACACACACACTCTCTCTCTCTCTCTCACACACTCTCACACGGACATACACTCACACACGCACACACCCACCCACCCACACACACACAGACATGCTCACTAACTCACACACACACACACTCACTAACTCACACACACTCTCTCTCACACACATACACACTTACGCACATACACTCACACATGCACACACACTCACACATAGACACACACGCTCTCTCACACACACACACACACACACGTTTTGAGTTTAGAGTTCATTAGTTTAAATTAGTCTCAATGGCTCATATAGTATATAGAACGGCAGTTTGGTTTAGTCTTCAAGGTGTTTAGATTTAAATTTTAGACATACACACACACAAGCACGCACGCACAGACTCTCACTCTCTCTCACACACACACACACTATCTCTCTCACACACACACACTATCTCTCTCACACACACACTCACTAACTCACTCACACACACACAGACAAGCTCATTAACACACACACACACACTCACATAGACACACACACTCTCTCTCTCACACACACACACACACACACACTCAGAGTTTATATGAGTTTAGAGTTTATAAGTGTACAAGTTTTTGAGTTACGAGTTTATAAGTTTAAATGAGTGTGTACGAGTTTTTGAGTTTACACACACACAAACACACACACACTCACACATAGACACACACGCTCTTTCTCTCTCACACACACACACACACACACACACATTTTGAGTTTAGAGTTCATTAGTTTAAATGAGTCTCAATGGCTCATATAGTATATAGAACGGCAGTTTGGTTTAGTCTTCAAGGTGTTTAGATTTAAATTTTCGACATACACACACACAAGCACGCACACACAGACTCTCACTCTCTCTCACACACACACACTATCTCTCTCACACACACACTCACTAACTCACACACACACACACACACACACACACACACACACACACACACAGACAAGCTCATTAACACACACACACACACACACAAACTCTCTCTCTCTCACACACATACACGCGCACACACTCACACACACACTAACTCGCTCTCACACAGACACACACACACTCTCTCTCTCTCTCTCTCTCTCACACACACACACACACACACACATAGACACACACACTCTCTCTCTCACACACACACACTCTCACACACACACACACACACACACACACACACACTAACTAACTCACACACACACACTCTCTCTCACACACACACACACTCACTCACGCACATATACTCACTCACACACAGACACACACACCCTCACTAACTCACACACACACACCCTCACTAACACACTCACACACAGACATGCTCTGTCTCACACACACACAGAAGAAAGAAAGAAAGAAAGAAAGAAAGAAAGAAAGAAAGAAAGAAAGATGGATTAGTTAGAAAGAGAGAAAGATAGATTAATTAGAAAGAAAGAAAGATGGATAAGTTAGAAAGAAAGATAGATTAGTTAAAAAGAGAGAGATAGATAGATAGATAGATAGATAGATAGATTAAAAAACTTTAAAGTAGTTTGAAGTAGATAGATAGATGAGTTTATTAGTTTAAATGAGTCTAAAAAAGAAAGATTAGTTAGAAAGAAAGAAAAAAAGAAAGAAAGCAAGAAAGAAAGCAAGCAAGAAAGAAAGAAAGATTAGTTAGAAAGAAAGAAAGAAAGAAAGAAAGATTAGTTAGAAAGAA
>NC_139982.1:27138167-27150667 GCF_963993115.1 Abramis brama
ACACACTAACTAACTCACACACAGACACACACACCCTCACTAACTCACACACACACACCCTCACTAACACACACACACACACACACACACACACACACATGCTCACTGTCTCACACACACACACACACACACACACACACACATTAACTCGCTCTCACACATACACAGACACGCTCACACACATAGACACACACACTCTCTCACACACACACACACACACACACGCACACACTCTCACTAACTCTCACACACACACACACACACACATGCACACACACATAGACACACACACTCTCTCTCACACACACATACACACACACACACACACACTAACTAACTCACACACACACACACACACACACACACACTCACGCACATACACTCACTCACACACAGACACACACACTCTCACTAACTCACACACACACACACACCCTCACTAACACACACACACACACACACACACACACACACACACAGACATGCTCACTGTCTCACACACACACACACACACACACACACACTAACTCGCTCTCACACAAACACAGACACGCTCACACACATAGACACACACACTCTCTCACACACACACGCGCACACACCCTCGCTAACTCTCTCTCACACACACACACACACACACACACACACTCACGCACATACACTCACTCACGGACATACACTCACACATGCACACACACACACACACACACACGGACATACACTCACACACGCACACACACACACACACACACACTCTCTCTCTCTCACACACATACACACGCACATACACACACACACACTAACTCGCTCTCACACATACACAGACACGCTCACACACAGACACACACACTCTCTCTCACACACTCACTCAGACACACACACACACACACACACTCAGAGTTTATGAGTTTAGAGTTTATAAATGTATAGATTGATGAGTTTATAAGTGTACGAGTTTTTGAGTTTAGAGTTTATAAGTTTAAATGAGTTTAGAGTTTATAAGTTTAAATGAGTTTAAGAGTTCAGAGTTTATTAATTTATGAGTTTAAGAGTTCATAAGTCTATGAATTCATGAGTTTATAAGTTAATTAGTTTATAAGTGTATGAGTTTAGAGTTCATTAGTTTAAATTAAATGGGTGTGAGTTATGTTATAAGTTATGTATGTTAGTTTAACTTAGCTTGAAGTTTAAATTAGTTTAAAATAATTTGAAGTTTAAATTAGTTTAAAATAGTTTGAAGTTTAAAGTTGTTTAAAGCTTAAAGTAGTTCAAAGTTTGAAGTAGTTTAAAAGAACTTCTTTAAAAGAAGAAGAAAGTTGCTAGAAAGAAAGAAAGAAAGATTAGTTAGAAAGAAAGATAGATTAATTAGAAAGATGGATTAGTTAGATAGAAAGAAAGAAAGTTTAGTTAGAAAGAAAGAAAGAAAGAAAGAAAGAAAGAAAAAGATTAGTTAGAAAGAAAGAAAGACAGAAAGAAAGAAAGATTAGTTAGAAAGAAAGAAAGAAAGAAAGTTAGAAAGAAAGAAAGAAAGATTAGTTAGAAAGAAAGAAAGAAAGATTAGTTAGAAAGAAAGAAAGAAAGAAAGAAAGAAAGAAAGAAAGAGATTAATTAGAAAGAAAGAAAGAAAGAAAGAAAGAAAGAAAGAAAGAAAGAAAAAGATTAGTTAGAAAGAAAGAAAGACAGAAAGAAAGAAAGATTAGTTAGAAAGAAAGAAAGAAAGAAAGAAAGAAAGAAAGAAAGAAAGAAAGAAAGAAAGAAAGAAAAAGATTAGTAAGAAAGAAAGAAAGAAAGAAAGAAAGATTAGTTAGAAAGAAAGAAAGAAAGAAAGAAAGAAAGAAAAAAAGAGAAAGATTAGTTTCTCATTAGATTAGATTAGCTCATATAGTATATAGAACGGCAGTTTGGTTTAGTCTTCAAGGTATTTTGATTTGAATTTTCGTCGGTTTGAATTTTTTAGAACTCCCCAATGTAAGTCAATGGGAGTTTTTGAATGAGTTTTTTCGAGTTTTGATCGTCATTTTTAGGAAAACCGTAAGTCCGATCAGTCTGAAAAGATATAGCACACTTGGTCAGAACAGTTTGAGTGTCTGAGCCGAGTTTGGAGTATGTAGAGTGAAAGCTCTAGGAGGAGTTTGATATAGAAATTTTTAGTCTCAGAAGAATAATAATAATAATAATAACTAGATGCGAAAGTTCGTCGAGACAAACTTTAAGTTGGCTTGAGAAAGTTTGGAGCAGAACGTTTTTTTGCTAGGCGGTTGCTAGGATGTTATAGGTGGTTGCTATGGTGTTGCTAGGGTATTTTGGGCGGTTGCTAGGGTGTTCTGGGTGGTTGCTAGGTTTTTGCTAGGGTGTCCTGGGTGGTTGCTAAGGTCTTTTGGGTGGTTGCTAGGGTGTTCTAGGTGGTTGCTAGGGTATTCTGGGTGGTTGCTAGGCGGTTGCTAGGGTTTTCTGGGTGGTTGCTAGGCTGTTTTGGGTGGTTGCTAGGGTATTCTGGGTGGTTGCTAGGCGGTTGCTAGGATATTTCTGATGGTTGCTAGGGTCTTTTGGGTGGTTGCTAGGCAGTTGCTAGGATATTTTGGGTGGTTGCTAGGGTCTTTTGGGTGGTTGCTAGGCGGTTGCTAGGATATTTTAGGTGGTTGCTAGGGTGTTTTGGGTGGTTGCTAGGCGGTTGCTAGGGTGTTTTGGGTGGTTGCTAGGATGTTTTGGGTGGTTGCTAGGGTCTTTTGGGTGGTTGCTAGGCGGTTGCTAGGGTGTTTTGGGTGGTTGCTAGGATATTTTGGGTGGTTGCTAGGGTCTTTTGGGTGGTTGCTAGGCGGTTGCTAGGGTGTTTTGGGTGGTTGCTAGGGTCTTTTGGGTGGTTGCTAGGGTATTTTGGGTGGTTGCTAGGCGGTTGCTAGGGTGTTTTGGGTGGTTGCTAGGGTGTTTTGGTTGGTTGCTAGGGTGTTCTGGGTGGTTGCTAGGGTCTTTTGGGTGGTTGCTAGGGTGTTCTGGGTGGTTGCTAGGGTCTTTTGGGTGGTTGCTAGGGTGTTTTGGGTGGTTGCTAGGATATTTTGGGTGGTTGCTAGGGTCTTTTGGGTGGTTGCTAAGCGGTTGCTAGGGTGTTTTGGGTGGTTGCTAGGATATTTTGGGTGGTTGCTAGGTGGTTGCTAGGGTCTTTTGGGTGGTTGCTAGGCGGTTGCTAGGGTGTTTTGGGTGGTTGCTAGGATATTTTGGGTGGTTGCTAGGATATTTTGGGTGGTTGCTAGGGTGTTCTGGGTGGTTGCTAGGCGGTTGCTAGGGTGTTCTGGGTGGTTGCTATGGTATTCAGGGCGGTTGATATGGTGTTACTAGGTGGTTGGTAGTTGTCACAGATGGTTACTATGGAGTTTTTATAGAGTTCTTAGCATGATCTTGGCATGATTTAACACTTAACTAATTGCTATTAGCATTTAGCTATTCATTGCTAGCATGTGTAGCATGTTGGAAGTGCTGTTTGCTAGCATGAGTCAAAAGAGCCAAAACTCATCTCTATACGATGTTCTGATACAGAGATATAGGTCTTGCAAAACGGTTGCTAGGGTACTCAAGTTTGGTTGCTATGGAGTTGCTTGGGAGCTGGAAGATTTAAACTTAAGAAGTTTATAGTGGTTTGAAGTTTACAGTAGTTTGAAGTTTGACAGATAGATAAATAAGTTAGATAGACACACACACACACACACACACACACAAACACACACACACACACACTAACTCGCTCACACACTCACTCATAAACTCAGTGTGTGTGTCTGAGTTTAGAGTTTATAAGTGTATACATTGATGAGTTTATAAGTGTATGAGTTCTTGAGTTTTGAGTTTATAAGTTTAAATCAGTTTAGAGTTTATAAGTTTAAATGAGATTAAGAGTTCAGAGTTTATTAATTTATGAGTTTAAGAGTTCATAAGTTTATGAATTCATGAGTTTATAAGTTAATTAGTTTATAAGTGTTTATAGTTTAGAGTTTATTAGTTTAAATGAGTCTCATTGGCTAATATAGTATATAGAACGGCAGTTTGGTTTAGTCTTCAAGGTATTTAGATTTGAATTTTCGTCGGTTGGTGAGTTTGAATCTGGATTTGAATTGGGAGTTGGGAGTTTTTCCGAGTTTTGATCGTCATTTTTAGGAAAACCGTAAGTCCGATCAGTCTGAAAAGATATAGCAACTAACTTCAGATCAGTTTGAGTGTCTGAGCCGAGTTTGGAGTATGTAGAGTTAAAGCTCTAGGACGAGTTTGAGTCAACAGTTTTTAACAGAAGAATAATAATAAGAACTAGATGCGAAAGTTCGTCGAGACAAACTTTAAGTTGGCTTGAGAAAGTTTGTACCAGAAAGTTTTTTGCTAGGCGGTTGCTAGGGTATTCTGAGTGGTTGCCAGGCAGTTGCTAGGATATTTCTGGTGGTTGCTAGGGTCTTTTTGGGTGGTTGCTAGGCGGTTGCTAGGGTATTTTGGGTGGTTGCTAGGGTGTTCTGGGTGGTTGCTAGGCAGTTGCTAGGGTGTTCTGGGTGGTTACTAGGGTGTTCTGGGTGGTTGCTAGGCGGTTGCTAGGATATTTTGGGTGGTTTCTAGGGTCTTTTGGGTGGTTGATAGGCGGTTGCTAGGGTATTTTAGGTGGTTGCTAGGGTATTTTAGGTGGTTGCTAGGGTATTCTGGGTGGTTGCTAGGCGGTTGCTAGGGTATTTTGGGTGGTTGCTAGGGTCTTTTGGGTAGTTGCTAGGCGGTTTCTAAGATATTTTCGGTGGTTGCTAGGGTGTTCTGGGTGGTTGCTAGGCGGTTGCTAGGGTATTTTGGGTGGTTGCTAGGGTGTTCTGGGTGGTTGCTAGGTGGTTGCTAGGGTGTTCTGGGTGGTTACTAGGGTGTTCTGGGTGGTTGCTAGGCGGTTGCTAGGATATTTTGGATGGTTGCTAGGGTATTTTGGGTGGTTGCTAGGCGGTTGCTAGGGTATTTTGGGTGGTTGCTAGGGTGTTCTGGGTGGTTGCTATGGTGTTTTAAGGTATTTTGGGTGGTTGATAGGGTGTTCTGAGTGGTTGCTATGGTGTTGCTAGGGTGTTCTAAGGTATTTTGGGTGGTTGCTAGGGTGTTCTGGGTGGTTGTTAGGCAGTTGCTAGGGTGTTCTGAGTGGTTGCTATGGTGTTGCTAGGCGGTTGCTAGGGTATTCTGGGTGGTTGCTATGGTGTTGCTAGGCGGTTGGTAGTTGTCAAAGATGGTTTATAGGGAGTTAATAACGAGTGCCTTCAGTACGGCACTCGGCCTGCGGCCTCGTGCCTATGGCCGAATAGGCACAAGCATGGAGCAATATCGCAAGGCCACGAGTGCAATATTGCTTTAAAAAATAAAAAAAATATAAAAAAAGGTTTTTTTTGGGTTTATGGTGGTTGCTAGGGAGCTCTTAGTGGTTGCTAGGGTGCTGTAACTGGTTGCTAGGGTGTGGCTATGAAGATTTTAGGCCATTACTTATTGGTTGCTTGATAATATAAATCCTCTGAGGGAGAGAGAGAGGGAGAGATGCAGGGGTGTCAGGCCCTTTGGAGTCTGTGTGTGTGAAAACGGCAGTTTGGATTCAAATGTTTTTAGAACTCCCCAATGTAAGTCAATGGGAGTTTTTCCGAGTTTTGATCGTCATTTTTAGGAAAACCGTAAGTCCGATCAGTCTGAAAAGATATAGCAACTCGAGTCAGATCAGTTTGAAGGTCTGAGCCGAGTTTGGAGTATGTAGAGTTAAAGCTCTAGGAGGAGATTGAGTGTAATTTTTTGGTAAGAAGAATAATAATAATAATAATAATAAGTTTAAATAGGATTTCAATATGTTGGCTCTCTCAAGCCAACTTAACTAGATTAAAAAGTTCGTCGAGACAAACTTTAAGTTGGCTTGAGAAAGCTGGACCAGAAAGTTTGAAGAAGTTTGAAGTTTAAAGTAGTTTAAAGTTTAAATTAGTTTGAAGTCACTAACACACACTCACGGACATACACACACACTCACTTACACACACACTCACGGACATACACTCACACATGCACACAGACATGCTCACTAACTCACTCACATACACACACACACACACACACTAACTCACACACACTCTCTCTCACACACATACACACACGCACATACACTCATAAATGCACACACTCACACACACACACTAACTCGCTCTCACACACACACAGACACGCTCATTAACTCACATACACTCACACACAGACACATACACTCTCACACACACACACACACTCTCTTTCTCTCTCTCTCTCTCTCTCTCTCTCTCTCACACTCACGGACATACACTCACACACGCACACACACACACACACACACACACACACTCACAAACTCACACACACTCTCTCTCACACACATACACACTTACACGCACATACACTCACACATGCACACACACACACACACACACACACACTCACACATAGACACACACGCTCTCTCTCTCTCACTCACTCACACACACACACACACACACACGTTTTGAGTTTAGAGTTCATTAGTTTAAATGAGTCTCAATGGCTCATATAGTATATAGAACGGCAGTTTGGTTTAGTCTTCAAGGTGTTTAGATTTAAATTTTCGACATACACACACACACACACAAGCACGCACGCACAGACTCTCACTCTCTCTCACACACACACACACTATCTCTCTCACACACACACTCACTAACTCACTCACACACACACAGACAAGCTCATTAACTCACACACACACACACACACACACTCATGCACATAGACACACACTCTCTCTCTCTCACACACACACACACACACACACACACACACACACACAGACACGCAGAGTTTATATGAGTTTAGAGTTTATAAGTGTACAAGTTTTTGAGTTAAGAGTTTATAAGTTTAAATGAGTGTGTACGAGTTTTTGTTTACACACACATTTACACACACACACACACTCACACATAGACACACACGCTCTCTCTCTCTCTCACACACACACACACACGTTTTGAGTTTAGAGTTCATTAGTTTAAATGAGTCTCAATGGCTCATATAGTATATAGAACGGCAGTTTGGTTTAGTCTTCAAGGTGTTTAGATTTAAATTTTCGACATACACACAAGCACGCACGCACAGACTCTCACTCTCTCTCTCACACACACACACACTATCTCTCTCACACACACACACACTATCTCTCTCACACACACACTCACTAACTCACTCACACACACACAGACAAGCTCATTAACACACACACACACACACACTCACACACATAGACACACACTCTCTCTCACACACACACACACACTCAGAGTTTATATGAGTTTAGAGTTTATAAGTGTACAAGTTTTTGAGTTAAGAGTTTATACACACACACACACACACGTTTTGAGTTTAGAGTTCATTAGTTTAAATGAGTCTCAATGGCTCATATAGTATATAGAACGGCAGTTTGGTTTAGTCTTCAAGGTGTTTAGATTTAAATTTTCGACATACACACAAGCACGCACGCACAGACTCTCACTGTCTCTCACACACACACACACACTATCTCTCTCACACACACACTCACTAACTCACTCACACACACACAGACAAGCTCATTAACACACACACACACACTCACGCACATAGACACACACTCTCTCTCACACACACACACACTCAGAGTTTATATGAGTTTAGAGTTTATAAGTGTACAAGTTTTTGAGTTAAGAGTTTATACACACACACACACACACACACACGTTTTGAGTTTAGAGTTCATTAGTTTAAATGAGTCTCAATGGCTCATATAGTATATAGAACGGCAGTTTGGTTTAGTCTTCAAGGTGTTTAGATTTAAATTTTCGACATACACACACACACAAGCACGCACGCACAGACTCTCACTCTCTCTCTCACACACACTATCTCTCTCACACACACACTCACTAACTCACTCACACACACACAGACAAGCTCATTAACACACACACACACACACACACTCACGCACATAGACACACACTCTCTCTCTCTCACACACACACACACACACTCAGAGTTTATATGAGTTTAGAGTTTATAAGTGTACAAGTTTTTGAGTTAAGAGTTTATAAGTTTAAATGAGTGTGTACGAGTTTTTGAGTTTACACACACACACACACACACACTCACACATAGACACACGCTCTCTCTCTCTCTCACACACACACACACACACGTTTTGAGTTTAGAGTTCATTAGTTTAATTGAGTCTCAATGGCTCATATAGTATATAGAACGGCAGTTTGGTTTAGTCTTCAAGGTGTTTAGATTTAAATTTTCGACATACACACACAAGCACGCACGCACAGACTCTCACTCTCTCTCACACACACACACTATCTCTCTCACACACACACTCACTAACCAACTCACACACACACACACAGACAAGCTCATTAACACACACAGACACACTCACGCACATACACACACACACACACATAGACACACACACTCTCTCTCACACACACACAGACACTAACTAACTCACACACACACACACACACACACACACACACACTCACTCACGCACATACACTCACTCACACACAGACACACACACTCTCACTAACTCACACACACACACACCCTCACTAACACACACACACACAGACATGCTCACTGTCTCTCACACACACACACACACACACACACTAACTCGCTCTCACACAAACACAGACACGCTCACACACATAGACACACACACTCTCTCACACACACACACGAGCACACACCCTCGCTAACTCTCTCTCACACACACACACACACACACACACACACACACACACTCACGCACATACACTCACTCACGGACATACACTCACACATGCACACACACACACACACACACACACACACACACACACACACACACTCACGGACATACACTCACACACGCACACACACACACACACTCTCTCTCTCTCTCTCTCTCACACACATACACACGCACATACACACACACACACTAACTCGCTCTCACACATACACAGACACGCTCACACACAGACACACACACACTCTCTCTCACACACACACACACACACTCAGAGTTTATGAGTTTAGAGTTTATAAATGTATAGATTGATGAGTTTATTAGTGTACGAGTTTTTGAGTTTAGAGTTTATAAGTTTAAATGAGTTTAGAGTTTATAAGTTTAAATGAGTTTAAGAGTTCAGAGTTTATTAATTTATGAGTTTAAGAGTTCATAAGTCTATGAATTCATGAGTTTATAAGTTAATTAGTTTATAAGTGTATGAGTTTAGAGTTCATTAGTTTAAATTAAATGGGTGAGAGTTATGTTAAGTTATGTATGTTAGTTTAAAGTTTAACTTAGCTTGACGTTTAAATTAGTTTAAAATAGTTTGAAGTTTAAATTAGTTTAAAATAGTTTGAAGTTTAAAGTTGTTTAAAGCTTAAAGTAGTTCAAAGTTTGAAGTAGTTTAAAAGAACTTCTTTAAAAGAAGAAGAAAGTTGCTAGAAAGAAAGATGGATTAGTTAGATAGAAAGAAAGAAAGTTTAGTTAGAAAGAAAGAAAGAAAGAAAGAAAGAAAGACAGAAAGAAAGATTAGTTAGAAAGAAAGAAAGAAAGAAAGAAAGAAAGATTAGTTAGAAAGAAAGAAAGAAAGCTAGAAAGAAAGAAAGAAAGAAAAAGATTAGTTAGAAAGAAAGAAAGAGAAAGAAAAGAAAGAAAGAAAAAGATTAGTTAGAAAGAAAGAAAGAAAGAAAGAAAGAAAAAGATTAGTTAGAAAGAAAGAAAAAGATTAGTAAGAAAAAAAGAAAGAAAGAAAGAAAGATTAGTTAGAAAGAAAGAAAGAAAGAAAGACAGAAAGACAGAAAGAAAGACAGAAAGAAAGAAAGAAAGAGAAAGATTAGTTTCTCATTAGATTAGATTAGCTCATATAGTATATAGAACGGCAGTTTGGTTTAGTCTTCAAGGTATTTTGATTTGAATTTTCGTCGGTTTGAATTTTTTAGAACTCCCCAATGTAAGTCAATGGGAGTTTTTGAATGAGTTTTTTCGAGTTTTGATCGTCATTTTTAGGAAAACCGTAAGTCCGATCAGTCTGAAAAGATATAGCACACTTGGTCAGATCAGTTTGAGTGTCTGAGCCGAGTTTGGAGTATGTAGAGTTAAAGCTCTAGGAGGAGTTTGATATAGAAATTTTTAGTCTCAGAAGAATAATAATAATAACTAGATGCAAAAGTTCGTCGAGACAAACTTTAAGTTGGCTTGAGAAAGTTTGGACCAGAAAGTTTGAAGAAGTTTAAATTAGTTTAAAGTTTAAAGTAGTTTAAAGTTTAAATTAGTTTAAAGTTTAAAGTAGTTTAAAGTTTAAATTAGTTTGAAGTTTAAAGTAGTTTAAAGTTTAAATTAGTTTGAAGTTTAAATTAGCTTAAAGATTAAATTAGTTTAAAGTTTAATGTAGTTTAAAGTTTAAATTAGTTTGAAGTTTAAAGTAGTTTAAAGTTCAAATTAGTTTAAACTTTAAAGTAGTTTAAAGTTAAAAAGTTTTTGGGGGTTTTCTAGTGGGTTGCTAAGGTGTTCTGGGTGGTTGCTAGGCGGTTGCTAGGGTGTTCTGGGTGGTTGCTATGGTTTTGCTAGGCGGTTGCTAAGGTATTTTGGCTGGTTGCTATGGTGTTGCTAGGTGGTTGCTAAGGTATTTTGGGTGGTTGCTAGGGTGTTGCTAGGCAGTTGCTAGGGTGTTCTGGGTGGTTGCTATGGTGTTGCTAGGTGGTTGCTAGGGTATTCTGGTTAGTTGCTAGGCGGTTGCTAGGGTGTTCTGGGTGGTTGCTAGGGTGTTGTTAGGTGGTTGCTAAGGTATTTTGGGTGGTTGCTAGGGTGTTACTAGGCGGTTTCTAGGGTGTTCTGTGTGGTTGCTATGCTGTTGCTAGGTGGTTGCTAGGGTATTCTGGTTGGTTGCTAGGCGGTTGCTAGGGTGTTGCTAAGTGGTTGCTAGGGTATTTTGGGTGGTTGCTATGGTGTTTTGGGTGGTTGCTAGGTGGTTGCTAGGGTGTTCTGGGTAGTTGCTATGCTGTTGCTAGGCGGTTACTAGGGTATTCTGAGTGGTTGCTAGGCGGTTGCTAGGGTATTCTGGGTGGTTGCTATGCTGTTGCTAGGCGGTTGCTAGGGTGTTCTGGGTGGTTGCTATGCTGTTGCTAGGCGGTTGCTAGGGTATTCTGGGTGGTTGCTATGCTGTTGCTAGGCGGTTGCTAGGGTATTCTGGGTGGTTGCTAGGCGGTTGCTAGGGTGTTTTGGGTGGTTGCTAGGGTGTTGCTAGGCGGTTGCTAGGGTGTTCTGGGTGGTTGCTAGGGTGTTGCTAGGCGGTTGCTAGGGTGTTCTGGGTGGTTGCTAGGCGGTTGCTAGGGTGTTTTGGGTGGTTGCTAGGGTGTTGCTAGGCGGTTGCTAGGGTGTTCTGGGTGGTTGCTAGGGTGTTGCTAGGCGGTTGCTAGGGTGTTCTGGGTGGTTGCTATGGTGTTGCTAGGTGGTTGCTAGGGTATTCTGGTTGGTTGCTAGGGTGTTCTGGGTGGTTGCTATGGTATTGCTAGGCGGTTGCTAGGGTATTCTGGGTGGTTGCTATGCTGTTGCTAGGCGGTTGCTAGGGTGTTCTGGGTGGTTGCTATGGTGATGCTAGGCGGTTGCTAGGGTATTCTGGGTGGTTGCTATGGTGTTGCTAGGCCGTTGATAGGGTATTCTGGGTGGTTTCTATGCTGTTGCTAGGCGGTTGCTAGGGTATTCTGGGTGGTTGCTATGGTGTTGCTAGGCCGTTGATAGGGTATTCTGAGTGGTTGCTAGGCGGTTGCTAGGGTGTTCTGGGTGGTTGCTATGGAGTTGCTAGGCGGTTGCTAAGGTATTCTGGGCGGTTGCTAGGCAGTTGCTAGGGTGTTCTGGGTGGTTGCTATGGTGTTGCTAGGTGGTTGGTAGTTGTCACAGATGGTTACTATGGAGTATTTATAGAGTTCATAGCATGATCTTGGCATGATATAGCACTTAACTAATCGCTATTAGCATGTAGCTATTCACTGCTAGCATGTGTAGCATGTTGGAAGTGCTGTTTGCTAGCATGAGTCAAAAGAGCCAAACCTCATCTCTATACGATGTTCTGATACAGAGATATAGGTCTTGCAAAACGGTTGCTAGGGTACTCAAGTTTGGTTGCTATGGAGTTGCTTGGGAGCTGGGAGCTTTAAACTTAAGAAGTTTAAAGTGGTTTGAAGTTTAAAGTAGTTTACGAGTTTTTGAGTTTTGAGTTTATGTTTAAATGAGTTTAGAGTGTGTGTGTGTGTGTGTGTGTGTGTGTGTGTGTGTGTGTGTGTGTGTGTGTGTGTGTGTGTGTTCACACACACACACACACACACACACACTCAGAGTTTATGAGTTTAGAGTTTATAAGTGTATAAATTGATGAGTTTATAAGTATAAGAGTTTTTGAGTTTAGAGTTTATAAGTTTTAAATGAGTTTAGAGTTTAT
>NC_139982.1:27155667-27160667 GCF_963993115.1 Abramis brama
CAAGGTATTTTGATTTGAATTTTCGTCGGTTTGAATTTTTTAGAACTCCCCAATGTAAGTCAATGGGAGTTTTTGAATGAGTTTTTTCGAGTTTTGATCGTCATTTTTAGGAAAACCGTAAGTCCGATCAGTCTGAAAAGATATAGCACACTTGGTCAGAACAGTTTGAGTGTCTGAGCCGAGTTTGGAGTATGTAGAGTGAAAGCTCTAGGAGGAGTTTGATATAGAAATTTTTAGTCTCAGAAGAATAATAATAATAACTAGATGCGAAAGTTCGTCGAGACAAACTTTAAGTTGGCTTGAGAAAGTTTGGACCAGAAAGTTTTTTGCTAGGCGGTTGCTAGGGTATTCTGAGTGGTTGCCAGGCAGTTGCTAGGATATTTCTGGTGGTTGCTAGGGTCTTTTGGGTGGTTGCTAGGCGGTTGCTAGGGTATTTTGGGTGGTTGCTAGGGTGTTCTGGGTGGTTGCTAGGCGGTTGCTAGGGTGTTCTGGGTGGTTACTAGGGTGTTCTGGGTGGTTGCTAGGCGGTTGCTAGGATATTTTGGGTGGTTGCTAGGGTCTTTTGGGTGGTTGATAGGCGGTTGCTAGGGTATTTTAGGTGGTTGCTAGGGTATTTTAGGTGGTTGCTAGGGTATTCTGGGTGGTTGCTAGGCGGTTGCTAGGGTATTTTGGGTGGTTGCTAGGGTATTTTGGGTAGTTGCTAGGCGGTTTCTAAGATATTTTCGGTGGTTGCTAGGGTGTTCTGGGTGGTTGCTAGGCGGTTGCTAGGGTATTTTGGGTGGTTGCTAGGGTGTTCTGGGTGGTTGCTAGGTGGTTGCTAGGGTGTTCTGGGTGGTTACTAGTGTGTTCTGGGTGGTTGTTAGGCAGTTGCTAGGGTGTTCTGAGTGGTTGCTATGGTGTTGCTAGGCGGTTGCTAGGGTATTCTGGGTGGTTGCTATGGTGTTGCTAGGCGGTTGGTAGTTGTCAAAGATGGTTTATATGGAGTTAATAACGAGTGCCTTCAGTACGGCACTCGGCCTGCGGCCTCGTGCCTATGGCCGAATAGGCACAAGCATGGAGCAATATCGCAAGGCCACGAGTGCAATATTGCTTTAAAAAATAAAAAAAATATAAAAAAAGGTTTTTTTTGGGTTTATGGTGGTTGCTAGGGAGCTCCTAGTGGTTGCTAGGGTGCTGTAACTGGTTGCTAGGGTGTGGCTATGAAGATTTTAAGCCATTACTTATTGGTTGCTTGATAATATAAATCCTCTGAGGGAGAGAGAGAGGGAGAGATGCAGGGGTGTCAGGCCCTTTGGAGTCTGTGTGTGTGAAAACGGCAGTTTGGATTCAAATGTTTTTAGAACTCCCCAATGTAAGTCAATGGGAGTTTTTCCGAGTTTTGATCGTCATTTTTAGGAAAACCGTAAGTCCGATCAGTCTGAAAAGATATAGCAACTCGAGTCAGATCAGTTTGAAGGTCTGAGCCGAGTTTGGAGTATGTAGAGTTAAAGCTCTAGGAGGAGATTGAGTGTAATTTTTTGGTAAGAAGAATAATAATAACTAGATGCGAAAGTTCGTCGAGACAAACTTTAAGTTGGCTTGAGAAAGTTTGGACCATAAAGTTTGAAAAAGTTTAAAGTAGTTTAAAGTTTAAAGTAGTTTAAAGTTTAAAGTAGTTTAAAGTTTAATTTAGTTTAAAGTGTAAATTAGTTGAAAGTTTAAAATAGTTTGAAGTTTAATTTAGTTTAAAGTTTAAATTAGTTGAAAGTTTAAAATAGTTTGAAGTTTAATTTAGTTTAAAGTTTAAAATAGTTGAAAGTTTAAAGTAGTTTGAAGTTTAATTTAGTTTAAAGTTTAAATTAGTTGAAAGTTTAAAATAGTTTGAAGTTTAATTTAGTTTAGTTTAGGGTGTTCTGGGTGGTTGCTATGGTGTTGCTAGGCGGTTGCTAGGGTATTCTGGGTGGTTGCTAGGGTGTTGCTAAGCGGTTGATAGGGTATTTTGGGTGGTTGCTAGGGTGTTGCTAGGCGGTTGCTAAGGTATTTTAGGTGGTTGCTAGGGTGTTCTGGGTGGTTGCTAGGCGGTTGCTATGGTATTTTGGGTGGTTGCTAGGGTGTTGCTGGGCGGTTGCTAGGGTGTTCTGGGTGGTTGCTATGGTGTTGCTAGACGTTGCTAAGGTATTTTGGGTGGTTGCTAGGCGGTTGCTAGGGTGTTATGGGTGGTTGCTAGGGTATTCTGGTTGGTTGCTAGGGTATTTTGGGTGGTTGCTAGGCGGTTACTAGGGTGTTCTGGGTGGTTGCTAGGGTGTTCTGGGTGGTTGCTAGGCGGTTGCTAGGGTTTTTTAGTGGTTGCTATGGTGTTGCTAGGCGGTTGCTAGGGTGTTCTGGGTGGTTGCTAGGGTGTTGCTAGGCGGTTGCTAGGGTATTCTGGGTGGTTGCTAGGCGGTTGCTAGGGTGTTCTGGGTGGTTGCTATGCTGTTGCTAGACGGTTGCTAGGGTATTCTGGGTGGTTGCTAGGTGGTTGCTAGGGTGTTTTGAGTGGTTGCTAGGCGGTTGCTAGGGTGTTCTGGGTGGTTGCTATGGTGTTGCTAGGCGGTTGCTAAGGTATTCTGGGTGGTTGCTAGGCAGTTGCTAGGGTGTTCTGAGTGGTTGCTATGCTGTTGCTAAGGTGTTCTGGGTGGTTGCTAGGCGGTTGCTAGGGTGTTCTGGGTGGTTGCTATGGTGTTGCTAGGCGGTTGCTAGGGTATTCTGGGTGGTTGCTAGGCGGTTGCTAGGGTGTTCTGGGTGGTTGCTATGGTGTTGCTAGGCGGTTGCTAGGGTGTTCTGGGTGGTTGCTATGATGTTGCTAGGCGGTTGCTAAGGTATTCTGGGCGGTTGCTAGTCAGTTGCTAGGGTGTTCTGGGCGGTTGCTATGGTGTTGCTAGGTGGTTGGTAGTTGTCATAGATGGTTACTATGGAGTTTTTATAGAGTCCTTAGCATGATCTTGGTATGATTTAGCACTTAACTAATTGATATTAGCATGTAGCTATTCACTGCTAGCATGTGTAGCATGTTGGAAGTGCTGTTTGCTAGCATGAGTCAAAAGAGCCAAACCTCATCTCTATACGATGTTCTGATACAGAGATATAGGTCTTGCAAAACGGTTGCTAGGGTACTCAAGTTTGGTTGCTATGGAGTTGCTTGGGAGCTTGAAGCTTTAAACTTAAAACATTTAAAGTGGTTTGAAGTTTAAAGTAGTTTACGAGTTTTGAGTTTACAAGTTTAAATGAGTTTAGAGTTTAAGTTTAAATGAGTTTAGTGTGTGTGTGTGTGTGTGTGTGTGTGTGTGTGTTCACACACACACACACACACACACACACACACACTCAGAGTTTATGAGTTTAGAGTTTTTAAGTGTATAAATTGATGAGTTTATAAGTGTTAGAGTTTTTGAGTTTAGAGTTTATAAGTTTTAAATGAGTTTAGAGTTTATAAGTTTTAATGAGTTTAGAGTTTATAAGTTTAAATGAGTTTAAGAGTTCAGAGTTTATTAATTTATGAGTTTAAGAGTTCATAAGTCTATGAATTCATGAGTTTATAAGTTAATTAGTTTATAAGTGTATGAGTTTAGAGTTCATTAGTTTAAATGAGTCTCATTGGCTAATATAGTATATAGAACGGCAGTTTGGTTTAGTCTTCAAGGTATTTTGATTTGAATTTTCGTCGGTTGGTGAGTTTGAATCTGGATTTGAATTTTTTAGAACTCCCCAATGTAAGTCAATGGGAGTTTTTCCGAGTTTTGATCGTCATTTTTAGGAAAACCGTAAGTCCGATCAGTCTGAAAAGATATAGCACACTAAGTCAGAACAGTTTGAGTGTCTGAGCCGAGTTTGGAGTATGTAGAGTTAAAGCTCTAGGAGGAGTTTGAGTCAGATTTTTTTCCGCTCAGAAGAATAATAATAACTAGATGCAAAAGTTCGTCGAGACAAACTTTAAGTTGGCTTGAGAAAGTTTGGACCAGAAAGTTTGAAGAAGTTTAAATTAGTTTAAAGTTTAAAGTAGTTTAAAGTTTAAATTAGTTTAAAGTTTAAAGTAGTTTAAAGTTTAAATTAGTTTGAAGTTTAAAGTAGTTTAAAGTTTAAATTAGTTTGAAGTTTAAATTAGCTTAAAGTTTAAATTAGTTTAAAGTTTAATGTAGTTTAAAGTTTAAATTAGTTTGAAGTTTAAAGTAGTTTAAAGTTTAAATTAGTTTAAACTTTAAAGTAGTTTAAAGTTAAAAAGTTGTTGGGGGTTTTCTAGTGGGTTGCTAAGGTGTTCTGGGTGGTTGCTAGGCGGTTGCTAGGGTGTTCTGGGTGGTTGCTATGGTTTTGCTAGGTGGTTGCTAAGGTATTTTGGGTGGTTGCTAGGGTGTTGCTAGGCAGTTGCTAGGGTGTTCTGGGTGGTTGCTATGGTGTTGCTAGGTGGTTGCTAGGGTATTCTGGTTGGTTGCTAGGCGGTTGCTAGGGTGTTCTGGGTGGTTGCTAGGGTGTTGTTAGGTGGTTGCTAAGGTATTTTGGGTGGTTGCTAGGGTGTTACTAGGCGGTTTCTAGGGTGTTCTGTGTGGTTGCTATGCTGTTGCTAGGTGGTTGCTAGGGTATTCTGGTTGGTTGCTAGGCGGTTGCTAGGGTGTTGCTAAGTGGTTGCTAGGGTATTTTGGGTGGTTGCTATGGTGTTGCTAGGCGGTTGCTAGGGTGTTTTGGGTGGTTGCTAGGTGGTTGCTAGGGTGTTCTGGGTGGTTGCTATGCTGTTGCTAGGCGGTTACTAGGGTATTCTGAGTGGTTGCTAGGGTGTTTGGGTGGTTGCTATGGTGTTGCTAGGCGGTTGCTAGGGTGTTCTGGGTGGTTGCTATGCTGTTGCTAGGCGGTTGCTAGGGTATTCTGGGTGGTTGCTATGCTGTTGCTAGGCGGTTGCTAGGGTATTCTGGGTGGTTGCTAGGCGGTTGCTAGGGTGTTTTGGGTGGTTGCTATGGTGTTGCTAGGCGGTTGCTAGGGTGTTCTGGGTGGTT
>NC_139982.1:27165667-27178167 GCF_963993115.1 Abramis brama
GATAGAAAGAAAGAAAGTTTAGTTAGAAAGAAAGAAAGAAAGAAAGAAAGAAAGAAAGAAAAAGATTAGTTAGAAAGAAAGAAAGACAGAAAGAAAGAAAGATTAGTTAGAAAGAAAGAAAGAAAGAAAGACAGAAAGAAAGAAAGATTAGTTAGAAAGAAAGAAAGAAAGAAAGAAAGATTAGTTAGAAAGAAAGAAAGAAAGAAAGAAAGAAAAAGATTAGTTAGAAAGAAAGAAAGACAGAAAGAAAGAAAGATTAGTTAGAAAGAAAGAAAGAAAGAAAGACAGAAAGAAAGAAAGATTAGTTAGAAAGAAAGAAAGAAAGAAAGAAAGATTAGTTAGAAAGAAAGAAAGAAAGAAAGAAAGAAAGAAAAAGATTAGTTAGAAAGAAAGAAAGAAAGAAAGAAAGAAAGAAAGAAAGAAAGAAAGAAAAAGATTAGTTAGAAAGAAAGAAAGACAAAGAAAGAAAGATTAGTTAGAAAGAAAGAAAGAAAGAAAGATTAGTTAGAAAGAAAGATGGATTAGTTAGATAGAAAGAAAGAAAGTTTAGTTAGAAAGAAAGAAAGAAAGAAAGAAAGAAAGAAAAAGATTAGTTAGAAAGAAAGAAAGACAGAAAGAAAGAAAGATTAGTTAGAAAGAAAGAAAGAAAGACAGAAAGAAAGAAAGATTAGTTAGAAAGAAAGAAAGAAAGAAAGATTAGTTAGAAAGAAAGAAAGAAAGAAAGAAAGAAAAAGATTAGTTAGAAAGAAAGAAAGAAAGAAAGAAAAAGAAAGAAAGAAAGAAAAAGATTAGTTAGAAAGAAAGAAAGACAGAAAGAAAGAAAGATTAGTTAGAAAGAAAGAAAGAAAGAAAGAAAGAAAGAAAGAAAAAGATTAGTAAGAAAGAAAGAAAGAAAGAAAGAAAAAAAGAGAAAGATTAGTTTCTCATTAGATTAGATTAGCTCATATAGTATATAGAACGGCAGTTTGGTTTAGTCTTCAAGGTATTTTGATTTGAATTTTCGTCGGTTTGAATTTTTTAGAACTCCCCAATGTAAGTCAATGGGAGTTTTTGAATGAGTTTTTTCGAGTTTTGATCGTCATTTTTAGGAAAACCGTAAGTCCGATCAGTCTGAAAAGATATAGCACACTTGGTCAGAACAGTTTGAGTGTCTGAGCCGAGTTTGGAGTATGTAGAGTGAAAGCTCTAGGAGGAGTTTGATATAGAAATTTTTAGTCTCAGAAGAATAATAATAACTAGATTAAAAAGTTCGTCGAGACAAACTTTAAGTTGGCTTGAGAAAGCTGGACCAGAAAGTTTGAAGAAGTTTGAAGTTTAAAGTAGTTTAAAGTTTAAATTAGTTTGAAGTTTAAAGAAGTGTAAAGTAGTTTTTGAAGTTTAAAGTAGTTTGAAGTTTAAAGTAGTTTAAAGTTTAAATTAGTTTGAAGTAGATCGACAGATGAGTTTGTTAGTTTAAATTTTACACACAGACACGCTCACTAACTCTCTCTCTCACACACGCACACACACACACTTATGCACATACACCCACACTCATGCACACACTCACTCACTCACACACACACACTCACGGACATACACTCACACATGCACACAGACACACAGACATGCTCACTAACTCACTCACATACACACACACACACACACTAACTCACACACACTCTCTCTCACACACATACACACACGCACATACACTCATAAATGCACACACTCACACACACACACTAACTCGCTCTCACACACACACAGACACGCTCATTAACTCACATACACTCACACACATAGACACATACACTCACACACACACACACACACACACACACACACTCTCTTTCTCTCTCTCTCTCTCTCTCTCTCTCTCTCTCACACTCTCACACGGACATACACTCACACACGCACACACCCACACATGTCTGGTTCACTATCTTTGTGGGGACTCTCCATAGACTTAATGGTTTTTATACTGTACAAACTGTATATTCTATCTCCTTACACTAACCCTACCCCTAAACCTACCCATCACAGAAAACTTTCTGCATTTTTACATTTCCAAAAAAACTCATTCTGTATGATTTATAAGCTTGTTTACCCATGGGGACCTCTATTTAGGTCCCCACTGTGACACGAGCCCCCATGAGTCTGTGTGCATTCAGGTTGAAGTCCCCATCGGGATAGAAAAACATGAACACCCACACACACACACACACACAGACATGCTCACTAACTCACACACACACACTCACTAACTCACACACACTCTCTCTCACACACATACACACTTACGCACATACACTCACACATGCACGCACACACACACACACACACACTCACACATAGACACACACGCTCTCTCTCTCACACACACACACACACACACACACACACACGTTTTGAGTTTAGAGTTCATTAGTTTAAATGAGTCTCAATGGCTCATATAGTATATAGAACGGCAGTTTGGTTTAGTCTTCAAGGTGTTTAGATTTACATTTTCGACATACACACACACACACACAAGCACGCACACACAGACTCTCACTCTCTCTCACACACACACACTATCTCTCTCACACACACACTCACTAACTCACTCACACACACACAGACAAGCTCATTAACTCACACACACACACACACTCACGCACATAGGCACACACTCTCTCTCACACACACACACACACACTCAGAGTTTATATGAGTTTAGAGTTTATAAGTGTACAAGTTTTTAAGTTTAAATGAGATACGAGTTTTTGAGTTTACACACACACACACACACACACACACACTCACACATAGACACACACGCTCTCTCTCTCTCTCTCTCACACACACACACACGTTTTGAGTTTAGAGTTCATTAGTTTAAATGAGTCTCAATGGCTCATATAGTATATAGAACGGCAGTTTGGTTTAGTCTTCAAGGTGTTTAGATTTAAATTTTCGACATACACACACACAAGCACGCACGCACAGACTCTCACTCTGTCTCTCACACACACACTATCTCTCTCACACACACACTCACTAACCAACTCACACACACACACACACACACAGACAAGCTCATTAACACACACACACACACACACAGACACACTCACGCACATACACACACACACACACACACACATAGACACACACACACACACACACACACACACACACACACACACTAACTAACTCACACACACACACACACACACACACACACACACACACACTCACACTCACACACAGACACACACACTCTCACTAACTCACACACACACACACACACACACACACCCTCACTAACTCACTCACACACACACACACACACACACACACACACCCACACACAGACATGCTCACTGTCTCACACACACACACACACACACACACACACTAACTCGCTCTCACACATACACAGACACGCTCACACACATAGACACACACACTCTCTCACACACACACACCCTCGCTAACTCTCTCTCTCACACACACACACACACACACTCACGCACATACACTCACTCACGGACATACACTCACACATGCACACACACACACACTCACGGACATGCACTCACACATGCACACACACACACACACACACACACACACACACACACAGACATGCTCACTATCTCACACACATACACACACTCTCTCTCTCACACACATACACGCGCACACACTCACTCACACACACACACACACTCTCTCTCTCTCTCTCTCTCTCTCTCTCTCTCTCTCACACACACAGACACACACACTCTCTCACACACACACACACACACATACACTCACACATAGACACACACACTCTCTCACACACACACACACACACACACTAACTAACTCACACACAGACACACACACCCTCACTAACTCACACACACACACCCTCACTAACACACACACACACACACACACACATACATGCTCACTGTCTCACACACACACACACACACACACACATTAACTCGCTCTCACACATACACAGACACGCTCACACACATAGACACACACACTCTCTCACACACACACACATGCACACACTCTCACTAACTCTCACACACACACACACACACACACACATAGACACACACACTCTCTCTCACACACATACACACACACACACACTAACTAACTCACACACACACACACTCACTCACTCACGCACATACACTCACTCACACACAGACACACACACTCTCACTAACTCACACACACACACACCCTCACTAACACACACACACACACACACACACAGACATGCTCACTGTCTCACACACACACACACACACACTAACTCGCTCTCACACAAACACAGTCACTCTCACACACATAGACACACACACTCTCTCACACACACACACGCGCACACACCCTCGCTAACTCTCTCTCACACACACACACACACACACACACTCACGCACATACACTCACTCACGGACATACACTCACACATGCACACACACACACACACACACACACGGACATACACTCACACACGCACACACACACACACACACACACACACTCTCTCTCTCTCTCACACACATACACACGCACATACACACACACACTAACTCGCTCTCACACATACACAGACACGCTCACACACAGACACACACACTCTCTCTCACACACTCGCTCAGACACACACACACACTCAGAGTTTATGAGTTTAGAGTTTATAAATGTATAGATTGATGAGTTTATAAGTGTACGAGTTTTTGAGTTTAGAGTTTATAAGTTTAAATGAGTTTAGAGTTTATAAGTTTAAATGAGTTTAAGAGTTCAGAGTTTATTAATTTATGAGTTTAAGAGTTCATAAGTCTATGAATTCATGAGTTTATAAGTTAATTAGTTTATAAGTGTATGAGTTTAGAGTTCATTAGTTTAAATTAAATGGGTGAGAGTTATGTTATAAGTTATGTATGTTAGTTTAAAGTTTAACTTAGCTTGAAGTTTAAATTAGTTTAAAATAATTTGAAGTTTAAATTAGTTTAAAATAATTTGAAGTTTAAATTAGTTTAAAATAGTTTGAAGTTTAAAGTTGTTTAAAGCTTAAAGTTGTTCAAAGTTTGAAGTAGTTTAAAAGAACTTCTTTAAAAGAAGAAGAAAGTTGCTAGAAAGAAAGAAAGAAAGATTAGTTAGAAAGAAAGATAGATTAATTAGAAAGAAAGATGGATTAGTTAGATAGAAAGAAAGAAAGTTTAGTTAGAAAGAAAGAAAGAAAGAAAGAAAGAAAGAAAGAAAGAAAGAAAAAGATTAGTTAGAAAGAAAGAAAGACAGAAAGAAAGAAAGATTAGTTAGAAAGAAAGAAAGAAAGAAAGAAAGAAAGAAAGAAAGAAAGAAAGACAGAAAGAAAGATTAGTTAGAAAGAAAGAAAGAAAGATTAGTTAGAAAGAAAGAAAGAAAGAAAGAAAGAAAGAAAGAAAGAAAGAAAGAAAAAGATTAGTAAGAAAGAAAGAAAGAAAGAAAGAAAGAAAGAAAGAAAGAAAAAGATTAGTAAGAAAGAAAGAAAGAAAGAAAGAAAGAAAAAGATTAGTTAGAAAGAAAGAAAGACAGAAAGAAAGAAAGATTAGTTAGAAAGAAAGAAAGAAAGAAAGAAAGAAAAAGATTAGTAAGAAAGAAAGAAAGAAAGAAAGAAAGATTAGTTAGAAAGAAAGAAAGAAAGAAAGAAAGAAAGAAAGAAAGAGAAAAATTAGTTTCTCATTAGATTAGATTAGCTCATATAGTATATAGAACGGCAGTTTGGTTTAGTCTTCAAGGTATTTTGATTTGAATTTTCGTCGGTTTGAATTTTTTAGAACTCCCCAATGTAAGTCAATGGGAGTTTTTGAATGAGTTTTTTCGAGTTTTGATCGTCATTTTTAGGAAAACCGTAAGTCCGATCAGTCTGAAAAGATACAGCACACTTGGTCAGAACAGTTTGAGTGTCTGAGCCGAGTTTGGAGTATGTAGAGTGAAAGCTCTAGGAGGAGTTTGATATAGAAATTTTTAGTCTCAGAAGAATAATAATAACTAGATGCGAAAGTTCGTCGAGACAAACTTTAAGTTGGCTTGAGAAAGTTTGGACCGGAAAGTTTTTTGCTAGGCGGTTGTTAGGATGTTATGGGTGGTCGCTATGATGTTGCTAGGTGGTTGCTAAGGTATTCTGGGTGGTTGCTAGGCGGTTGCTAGGGTGTTTTGGGTGGTTGCTAGGTGGTTGCTAGGGTGTTCTGGGTGGTTGCTAGGATATTTTTGGTGGTTGCTAGGGTCTTTTGGGTGGTTGCTAGGCGGTTGCTAGGGTCTTTTGGGTGGTTGCTAGGGTCTTTTGGGTAATTGCTAGGCGGTTGCTAGGGTGTTTTGGGTGGTTGCTAGGGTCTTTTGGGTGGTTGCTAGGCGGTTGCTAGGGTATTTTGGGTGGTTACTAGGGTGTTCTGGGTGGTTGCTAAGCAGTTGCTAGGGTGTTATGGGTGGTTGCTAGGGTGTTTTGGGTGGTTGCTAAGATATTTTGGGTGGTTGCTAGGGTCTTTTGGGTGGTTGCTAGGCGGTTGCTAGGGTATTTTGGGTGGTTGCTAGGGTGTTCTGGGTGGTTGCTAGGGTATTTTGGGTGGTTGCTAGAGTGTTCTGGGTGGTTGTTAGGCAGTTGCTACGGTGTTCTGAGTGGTTGCTATGGTGTTGCTAGGGTGTCCTAAGGTATTTTGGGTGGTTGCTAGGGTGTTCTGGGTGGTTGCTATGGTGTTGCTAGGGTGTTCTAAGGTATTTTGGGTGGTTGCTAGGGTGTTCTGGGTGGTTGCTATGGTGTAGCTAGGGTGTTCTAAGGTATTTTGGGTGGTTGCTAGGGTGTTCTGAGTGGTTGCTATGGTGTTGCTAGGGTGTTCTAAGGTATTTTGGATGGTTGCTAGGGTGTTCTGGGTGGTTGTTAGGCAGTTGCTAGGGTGTTCTGAGTGGTTGCTATGGTGTTGCTAGGGTGTCCTAAGGTATTTTGGGTGGTTGCTAGGGTGTTCTGAGTGGTTGCTATGGTGTTGCTATGGTGTTCTAAGGTATTTTGGGTGGTTGCTAGGGTGTTCTGGGTGGTTGCTATGGTGTTGCTAGGGTGTTCTAAGGTATTTTGGGTGGTTGCTAGGGTGTTCTGGGTGGTTGTTAGGCAGTTGCTAGGGTGTTCTGAGTGGTTGCTATGGTGTTGCTAGGGTGTTCTAAGGTATTTTGGGTGGTTGCTAGGGTGTTCTGAGTGGTTGCTATGGTGTTGCTAGGGTGTTCTAATGTATTTTGGGTGGTTGCTAGGGTGTTCTGGGTGGTTGCTAGGCGGTTGCTAGGGTGTTCTGGGTGGTTGCTATGGTATTCAGGGCGGTTGATATGGTGTTACTAGGTGGTTGGTAGTTGTCACAGATGGTTACTATGGAGTTTTTGGCATGATTCAACACTTAACTAATTGCTATTAGCATGTAGCTATTCACTGCTAGCATGTGTAGCATGTTGGAAGTGCTGTTTGCTAGCATGAGTCAAAAGAGCCAAAACTCATCTCTATACGATGTTCTGATACAGAGATATAGGTCTTGCAAAACGGTTGCTAGGGTACTCAAGTTTGGTTGCTATGGAGTTGCTTGGGAGCTGGAAGCATTAAACTAAAGAAGTTTAAAGTGGTTTGAAGTTTAAAGTAGTTTAAAGTAGTTTGAAGTTTATGATAGATATATAAATAAGTTAGATAGATACACACAAACACACACACACACACACACACACACACACACACACACACACACACACACACACACACACACTCAGACTACCTCGCTCACACACTCACTCAGACACACACACACACACACTCAGAGTTTATGAGTTTAGAGTTTATAAGTGTACGAGTTTTTGAGTTTAGAGTTTATAAGTTTAAATGAGTTTAGAGTTCAGAGTTTATTAATTTATGAGTTTAAGAGTTCATAAGTCTATGAATTCATGAGTTTATTAGTTAATTAGCTATTAAATTTAAGTTAATTAGTTTATAAATGTATGAGATTAGAGTTTATTAGTTTAAATGAGTTTCATTGGCTAATATATATAGAACGGCAGTTTGGTTTAGTCTTCAAGGTGTTTAGATTTAAATTTTTGTCGGTTGGTGAGTTTGAATCTGGATTTGAATTTTTTAGAACTCCCCATTGTAAGTCAATGGGAGTTTTTCCGAGTTTTGATCGTCATTTTTAGGAAAACCGTAAGTCCGATCAGTCTGAAAAGATATAGCACACCGAGTCAGATCTGTTTGAGTGTCTGAGCCGATTTTGGAGTATGTAGAGTTAAAGCTCTAGGAGGAGTTTGAGTCAGATTTTTTAGTAAGAAGAATAATAATAATAAGTTTAAATAGGATTTCAATATGTTGGCTCTCTCAAGCCAACTTAATAATAATAATAATAATAAGTTTAAATAGGATTTCAGTAAATTGGCTCTCCAAGCCAACTTAACTAGATTAAAAAGTTCGTCGAGACAAACTTTAAGTTGCCTTGAGAAAGCCGGACCAGAAAGTTTGAAGAAGTTTGAAGTTTAAAGTAGTTTAAAGTTTAAATTAGTTTGAAGTTTAAATTAGTCTAAAGTTTAAATTAGTTTGAAGTTTAAAGAAGTGTAAAGTAGTTTTTGAAGTTTAAAGTAGTTTGAAGTTTAAAGTAGTTTAAAGTTTAAATTAGTTTGAAGTAGATCGATAGATGAGTTTGTTAGTTTAAATTTTACACACAGACACGCTCACTAACTCTCTCTCTCACACACGCACACACACACACTTATGCACATACACCCACACTCATGCACACACTCACTCACTCACACACACACACACACACACACTCACGGACATACACTCACACATGCACACAGACACACAGACATGCTCACTAACTCACTCACATACACACACACACACACACTAACTCACACACACTCTCTCTCTCTCACACACATACACACACGCACATACACTCATAAATGCACACACTCACACACACACACACACTAACTCGCTCTCACACACACAGAGACACGCTCATTAACTCACATACACTCACACACATAGACACATACACTCACACACACACACACACACACTCTCTTTCTCTCTCTCTCTCTCTCGCTCTCTCTCTCTCTCTCTCTCTCTCTCTCACACACTCTCACACGGACATACACTCACACACGCACACACACAGACATGCTCACTAACTCACACACACACACTCACTAACTCACACACACTCTCTCTCACACACATACACACTTACGCACATACACTCACACATGCACGCACACACACACACACACACTCACACATAGACACACACGCTCTCTCTCTCACACACACACACACACACACGTTTTGAGTTAAGAGTTTATAAGTTTAAATGAGTGTGTACGAGTTTTTGAGTTTACACACACACACACACACACACACACACACACACTCACACATAGACACACACGCTCTCTCTCTCTCTCTCACACACACACACGTTTTGAGTTTAGAGTTCATTAGTTTAAATGAGTCTCAATGGCTCATATAGTATATAGAACGGCAGTTTGGTTTAGTCTTCAAGGTGTTTAGATTTAAATTTTCGACATACACACACACACACACACACATAGACACACACACACACACACACACACACACTAACTAACTCACACACACACACACACACACACACACACTCACACTCACACTCACACTCACACACAGACACACACACTCTCACTAACTCACACACACACACACACACACACCCTCACTAACTCACACACACACACACACACACACACACACACCCACACACAGACATGCTCACTGTCTCACACACACACACACACACACACACACACTAACTCGCTCTCACACATACACAGACACGCTCACACACATAGACACACACACTCTCTCACACACACACACCCTCGCTAACTCTCTCTCACACACACACACACACACACACACACACACACACACTCACACTAACTCACACACACACACACCCTCACTAACACACACACACACACACACACACACACACACACACACACAGACATGCTCACTGTCTCACACACACACACACACACACTAACTCGCTCTCACACAAACACAGTCACGCTCACACACATAGACACACACACTCTCTGACACACACACGCGCACACACCCTCGCTAACTCTCTCTCACACACACACACACACACACACACACTCACGCACATACACTCACTCACGGACATACACTCACACATGCACACACACACACACACACACACACACACACACACACACACACACACACGGACATACACTCACACACGCACACACACACGCACACACACACACACACACACACTCTCTCTCTCTCACACACATACACACGCACATACACACACACACTAACTCGCTCTCACACATACACAGACACGCTCACACACAGACACACACACTCTCTCTCACACACTCACTCAGACACACACACACACACACTCAGAGTTTATGAGTTTAGAGTTTATAAATGTATAGATTGATGAGTTTATAAGTGTACGAGTTTTTGAGTTTAGAGTTTATAAGTTTAAATGAGTTTAGAGTTTATAAGTTTAAATGAGTTTAAGAGTTCAGAGTTTATTAATTTATGAGTTTAAGAGTTCATAAGTCTATGAATTCATGAGTTTATAAGTTAATTAGTTTATAAGTGTATGAGTTTAGAGTTCATTAGTTTAAATTAAATGGGTGAGAGTTATGTTATAAGTTATGTATGTTAGTTTAAAGTTTAACTTAGCTTGAAGTTTAAATTAGTTTAAAATAATTTGAAGTTTAAATTAGTTTAAAATAGTTTGAAGTTTAAAGTTGTTTAAAGCTTAAAGTAGTTCAAAGTTTGAAGTAGTTTAAAAGAACTTCTTTAAAAGAAGAAGAAAGTTGCTAGAAAGAAAGAAAGAAAGATTAGTTAGAAAGAAAGATAGATTAATTAGAAAGAAAGATGGATTAGTTAGATAGAAAGAAAGAAAGTTTAGTTAGAAAGAAAGAAAGAAAGAAAGAAAGAAAGAAAGAAAGAAAGAAAGAAAGAAAGAAAGAAAAAGATTAGTTAGAAAGAAAGACAGAAAGAAAGAAAGATTAGTTAGAAAGAAAGAAAGAAAGAAAGAAAGAAAGAAAGAAAGACAGAAAGAAAGATTAGTTAGAAAGAAAGAAAGAAAGAAAGAAAGAAAGAAAGAAAGATTAGTTAGAAAGAAAGAAAGAAAGAAAAAGATTAGTAAGAAAGAAAGAAAGAAAGAAAGAAAGAAAGAAAGAAAAAGATTAGTTAGAAAGAAAGAAAGACAGAAAGAAAGAAAGATTAGTTAGAAAGAAAGAAAGAAAGAAAGAAAGAAAGAAAGAAAAAGATTAGTAAGAAAGAAAGAAAGAAAGAAAGAAAGAAAGAAAGATTAGTTAGAAAGAAAGAAAGAAAGAAAGAAAGAAAGAAAGAAAGAAAGAGAAAGATTAGTTTCTCATTAGATTAGATTAGCTCATATAGTATATAGAACGGCAGTTTGGTTTAGTCTTCAAGGTATTTTGATTTGAATTTTCGTCGGTTTGAATTTTTTAGAACTCCCCAATGTAAGTCAATGGGAGTTTTTGAATGAGTTTTTTCGAGTTTTGATCGTCATTTTTAGGAAAACCGTAAGTCCGATCAGTCTGAAAAGATATAGCACACTTGGTCAGAACAGTTTGAGTGTCTGAGCCGAGTTTGGAGTATGTAGAGTGAAAGCTCTAGGAGGAGTTTGATATAGAAATTTTTAGTCTCAGAAGAATAATAATAATAATAATAATAATAAGTTTAAATAGGATTTCAGTAAATTGGCTCTCCAAGCCAACTTAACTAGATTAAAAAGTTCGTCGAGACAAACTTTAAGTTGGCTTGAGAAAGCCGGACCAGAAAGTTTGAAGAAGTTTGAAGTTTAAAGTAGTTTAAAGTTTAAATTAGTTTTAAGTTTAAATTAGTCTAAAGTTGAAATTAGTTTGAAGTTTAAAGAAGTGTAAAGTAGTTTTTGAAGTTTAAAGTAGTTTGAAGTTTAAAGTAGTTTAAAGTTTAAATTAGTTTGAAGTAGATCGATAGATGAGTTTGTTAGTTTAAATTTTACACACAGACACGCTCACTAACTCTCTCTCTCACACACGCACACACACACACTTATGCACATACACCCACACTCATGCACACACTCACTCACTCACACACACACACTCACGGACATACACTCACACATGCACACAGACACACAGACATGCTCACTAACTCACTCACATACACACACACACACACACTAACTCACACACACTCTCTCTCTCTCACACACATACACACACGCACATACACTCATAAATGCACACACTCACACACACACACACTAACTCGCTCTCACACACACACAGACACGCTCATTAACTCACATACACTCACACACATAGACACATACACTCACACACACACACACACTCTCTTTCTCTCTCTCTCTCTCTCGCTCTCTCTCTCTCTCTCTCTCTCTCTCTCT